>NC_136622.1:39203221-39640721 GCF_933228915.1 Telmatherina bonti
CATGGACATGGACATGGACCTGGACATGGACCAGGACCTGGACCAGGACATGGACCTGGACCTGGACATGGACCTGGACCTGGACCTGGACATGGACCTGGACCTGGACCAGGACCTGGATGTTGACTAGTTCAACCCTGACGGCTGATTCTGTGTGAGCAGGACAACATGGAGGAAAAGGTTCTGCAGCATCGGCAGGAGACGGAGACGCTGCAGCAGGAAAACCGTCTCCAGCTGCAGGTACGAACACTTCCTGTCCCCGTGGCGTCCAACATGAGACAGGTGGTCATGTGACTCGGCTGTGTGTAGAAATGTGTTGTCAGCTTGTCAGTCTAATTAAAACCTGGTCGTCTCCATGGTAACTATCAAAACGTGTTAACAGACGATAGCTCCATCGGCCGCTCTGATTGGTCCGTCTGGCTCCTGTTTATGATTTACAGCTGAGTCGTTTGATTGGCGGTCAGTGTTAAACGGAGTGGGTGGGGCTTATCACATCTGGCAGCTTTCTTTGTTTTTTTATTTCCCCTTGTTATTCTTTCATCTGTTTATTTGTTTATTTTTATGTATTTAATTTTTTTCTTTATTTTTTCATTTAGATTTTAATTTAATATCATAATATTTTAGTTTTTAAATATTCCGTTATGTCCCTTGATTTTTTAAATTTATCCAATTTTATTGCTTTTATTTAATTTATATATTTATATATATATATATATATATATATATATATATATTATAATATTAATGTATTTGTTTATGCACTTTTACTCATATAGTATTGTTCTCTTTCGTATATCATTTTGTTTTTTATTTTCGTTTTTTAAAATTTTTTATTTTATTTCTGTTTTTTCACATATTTATTTTGTTTGTTCCTGTCATTTTTTTTCCTTTAATTTTATGTCTTTATTTTTATCCCTTTCAGAAATGAGGAGTTATTTCTGTGAAATAATGGCAAATGCTCTCAGCCAACTAGATCATCAGTGTGTGTGTGTTGTGTTGTGTTGTGTTGTGTTGTGTGTGTGTGTGTGTGTGTGTGTGTGTGTGTGTGTGTGTGTTTCCTCGGAGACGTGTGAGCCGATTACGGTGTTTTATCAGCGGGATGAGCTGAAACTTAATAGGAAAAGTTAATTAATGATGGAAGACGTCTAATTAGTGGCATGTCGGGCGCCCTGAGGTCTCCGTTTCCTGTCAGACGGTGCGTTCAGGGGACGGATGGAAAAACGTTTGCTTCAGGTTCCAGGAAGGTTTATTGAACGTGCACGTTTTTGTGTTTTATGTGACGTTGCAGAGTTTTATTTCTGAGCAGCTGCAACGTTTTTATATTTAATTTGATTCAAATTAATTAGCAGCAACTGATTAGTGGGAATTAAATTCGATTCTCCGGATTAATCCCTCGGTCAGATGGATTAAGAGCCTGGGGGGGGGGGCTGCAAAGTTTGAGCTTTCCTGCAGCTTGGTTTCTGTCCTGCAGGAGAAGCAGGAAGAGATGGAGGGACTGAAGCAGCAGCTGGTGGAGGTGGAGAAACAGAGGGATGAACACGCCGACACCATCGGGAAACTCAAACAGGTGATGATCAGAGCGCCGACCCCCCCCACCCCCACCCCTGCAGCACAACACCGGGTCAGAACCAAACACCAGCTTCAACATGTTAACATCGTCTACCAGCTTCCACCATGTTACCGTTAACGGACACAAACTGGACACGCCGTGTTGCATTCAGGGACCTGGGAAAATTCAGTGCTTCTGCTTTATTCATGAAACGATCCCAGGCTGAAGAAAAAAACCAGAAAGTTCTTTTCCAGCATCATTTCTGATGCGAAACAGGTTCTTTAGTCGCAACAGTCGTGTGATTTATTGCCATCTACTGAGTCTGTGAACTAAATGCGCCAACAGCTGTTTGTGAACGTAAACAGGAAGTAAAGCATGTAACTCAGGCGTAGAGGTCAACAGCAGACGTCCACCCCCCCCCCCCCCCCCCCCCCCCCCCTTCCGGGGGGCATTAGTGGTACTGCATGTTAATGTTAACCTTCACAGTAAAACATTCAACCAGGTAGAAACTCAGCTGATCATAATTAATACCAAGTAATACTGATAAACTAATCAGCTGATGCGGTGCGTTTGTGACCTGCAGGAGATCAAAGACACGGTAGACGGTCAGAGGATCCTGGAGAAGAAGGGAAGCTCAGCGGTGAGTACAGGCGGTTCTTCTGCAGGATGGTTTCACGTATTATGAATAACGAAGGAAACGTGTTTGCAGCTGAAGGATCTGAAGCGGCAGCTGCAGCTGGAGAGGAAGCGGGCCGACAAGCTGCAGGAGAGACTCCAGGAGATCCTGACCAACAGCAAAACCAGGACAGGTAAGTCCACCTCACACTCTTCTGGGACGTGGGGATTGCTGGTCCAGGTCTGATGTCCTGGAGGACATATACAGAGTAAGTCCTCCAGGTCCAGTCCTCCAAATAAAGTCCTCCAGGTCGGGGTATGAATGTGTATGTAAGTCGCTTTGGATAAAAGCGTCTGCTAAATGACTAGAAAAGAATAGAATAGATAGAGTCCTCCAGGTCGAGTCCTCCAGGTCGACTCCTCCAGGTCGAGTCCTCCAAGTCGAGTCCTTCAGGTCGAGTCCTCCAGGTCGAGTTCTCCAGGTCGACTCCTCCAAGTCAAGTCCTCCAGGTCGACTCCTCCAGGTCGAGTTCTCCAGGTCGACTCCTCCAAGTCAAGTCCTCCAGGTCCAGTCCTCCAAATAAAGTCCTCCAGGTCGGGGTATGAATGTGTATGTAAGTCGCTTTGGATAAAAGCGTCTGCTAAATGACTAGAAAAGAATAGAATAGATAGAGTCCTCCAGGTCGAGTCCTCCAGGTCGACTCCTCCAGGTCGAGTCCTCCAAGTCGAGTCCTTCAGGTCGAGTCCTCCAGGTCGAGTTCTCCAGGTCGACTCCTCCAAGTCAAGTCCTCCAGGTCGACTCCTCCAGGTCGAGTTCTCCAGGTCGACTCCTCCAAGTCAAGTCCTCCAGGTCGAGTTCTCCAGGTCGAGTCCTCCAAGTCAAGTCCTCCAGGTCGAGTTCTCCAGGTCGACTCCTCCAAGTCAAGTCCTCCAGGTCGAATCCTCCAGGTCGAGTTCTCCAGGTCGACTCCTCCAAGTCAAGTCCTCCAGGTCGAGTTCTCCAGGTCGACTCCTCCAAGTCAAGTCCTCCAGGTCGACTCCTCCAGGTCGAGTTCTCCAGGTCGACTCCTCCAAGTCAAGTCCTCCAGGTTGAGTTCTCCAGGTCGAGTCCTCCAAGTCGAGTCCTCCAGGTCGAGTTCTCCAGGTCGACTCCTCCAAGTCGAGTCCTCCAGGTCGAGTTCTCCAGGTCAACTCCTCCAAGTCGAGTCCTCCAGGTCGAGTTCTCCAGGTCGACTCCTCCAAGTCGAGTCCTCCAGGTCGAGTTCTCCAGGTCGATTCCTCCAAGTCAAGTCCTCCAGGTCGACTCCTCCAAGTCAAGTCCTCCAGGTCGAGTTCTCCAGGTCGACTCCTCCAAGTCAAGTCCTCCAGGTCGACTCCTCCAGGTCGAGTTCTCCAGGTCGACTCCTCCAAGTCGAGTTCTCCAGGTCGAGTTCTCCAGGTCGAGTCCTCCAAGTCGAGTCCTCCAGGTCGAGTTCTCCAGGTCGACTCCTCCAAGTCGAGTCCTCCAGGTCGACTCCTCCAAGTCGAGTCCTCCAGGTCGAGTTCTCCAGGTCGACTCCTCCAAGTCGAGTCCTCCAGGTCGACTCCTCCAAGTCAAGTCCTCCAGGTCGAGTTCTCCAGGTCGACTCCTCCAAGTCAAGTCCTCCAGGTCGACTCCTCCAGGTCGAGTCCTCCCAATAAAGTACTCCAGGTCGAGTCCTCCCAATAAAGTCCGCCAGGTCGAGTCCTCCCAATAAAGTCCGCCAGGTCGAGTTCTCCAGGTCGACTCCTCCAAGTCGAGTCCTCCAGGTCGACTCCTCCAGGTTGAGTCCTCCAGGTCGACTCCTCCAGGTCAAGTCCTCCAGGTCGACTCCTCCAGGTCGAGTCCTCCCAATAAAGTCCTCTAGGTCGAGTCCTCCCAATAAAGTCCGCCAGGTCGAGTTCTCCAGGTCGACTCCTCCAAGTCGAGTCCTCCAGGTCGACTCCTCCAAGTCGAGTCCTCCAGGTCGACCACTCCAAGTCGATTCCTCCAGGTCGACTCCTCCAGGTCGAGTTCTCCAGGTCTACTCCTCCAGGTCGAGTCCTCCAGGTCAAGTTCTCCAGGTCGACTCCTCCAGGTTGAGTGCTCCATGTCGACTCCTCCAAGTCGAGTTCTCCAGGTCGACTCCTCCAAGTCGAGTCCTCCAGGTCAAGTCCTCCAGGTCGACTCCTCCAAGTCGAGTCCTCCAGGTCGACTCCTCCAGGTCGAGTCCTCCAGGTCGAGTCCTCCAGGTCGAGTCCTCCAGGTCGAGTCCTCCAGGTCGACTCCTCCAAGTTGAGTCCTCCAGGTCGACTCCTCCAGGTCAAGTCCTCCAGGTCGAGTCCTCCACGTCAAGTCCTCCAGGTCGAGTCCTCCAGGTCGACTCCTCCAGGTCGAGTCCTCCAGGTCGAGTCCTCCCAATAAAGTCCTCCAGGTCGAGTCCTCCCAATAAAGTCCTCCAGGTCGAATCCTCCCAATAAAGTCCGCCAGGTCGAGTTCTCCAGGTCGAGTTCTCCAGGTTGACTCCTCCAAGTCGAGTCCTCCAGGTCGAGTTCTCCAGGTCGACTCCTCCAAGTCGAGTCCTCCAGGTCGAGTTCTCCAGGTCGACTCCTCCAAGTCGAGTCCTCCAGGTCGACTCCTCCAGGTCGAGTTCTCCAGGTCGACTCCTCCAGGTCGAGTTCTCCAGGTCGACTCCTCCAGGTCGAGTTCTCCAGGTCGACTCCTCCAGGTTGAGTCCTCCATGTCGACTCCTCCAAGTCGAGTTCTCCAGGTCGAGTTCTCCAGGTCGATTCCTCCAGGTCGAGTTCTCCAGGTCGACTCCTCCAGGTCGACTCCTCCAGGTTGAGTTCTCCAGGTCGACTCCTCCAAGTCAAGTCCTCCAGGTCGACTCCTCCAGGTCGAGTCCTCCAAGTCGAGTCCTCCAGGTCGACTACTCCAGGTCGAGTCCTCCAGGTCGAGTCCTCCAGGTCGAGTTCTCCAGGTCGAGTCCTCCAGGTCGAGTTCTACAGGTCGACTCCTCCAAGTCGAGTCCTCCAGGTCGAGTCCTCCAGGTCGAGTTCTCCAGGTCGACTCCTCCAAGTCAAGTCCTCCAGGTCGACTCCTCCAGGTCGAGTTCTCCAGGTCGACTCCTCCAAGTCAAGTCCTCCAGGTCGAGTTCTCCAGGTCGAGTCCTCCAAGTCAAGTCCTCCAGGTCGAGTTCTCCAGGTCGAGTCCTCCATGTCGACTCCTCCAAGTCGAGTCCTCCAGGTCGAGTTCTACAGGTCGACTCCAAGTGGAGTCCTCCAGGTTGAGTCCTCCATGTCGACTCCTCCAGGTCAAGTCCTCCAGGTCGAGTTCTCCAGGTCGACTCCTCCAAGTCAAGTCCTCCAGGTCGACGACTCCAAGTCGATTCCTCCAGGTCGACTCCTCCAGGTCGAGTTCTCCAGGTCGACTCCTCCAGGTCGAGTCCTCCAGGTCAAGTTCTCCAGGTCGACTCCTCCCAATAAAGTCCTCCAGGTCGAGTCCTCCCAATAAAGTCCGCCAGGTCGAGTCCTCCCAATAAAGTCCGCCAGGTCGAGTTCTCCAGGTCGAGTCCTCCAAGTCGAGTCCTCCAGGTCGACTCCTCCATGTCGACTCCTCCAGGTCGAGTCCTCCAGGTCGAGTTCTACAGGTCGACTCCTCCAAGTCGAGTCCTCCAGGTTGAGTCCTCCATGTCGACTCCTCCAGGTCAAGTCCTCCAGGTCGACTCCTCCAGGTCGACTCCTCCAAGTCGAGTCCTCCAGGTCGACTCCTCCAAGTCGAGTCCTCCCAATAAAGTCCTCTAGGTCGAGTCCTCCCAATAAAGTCCGCCAGGTCGAGTTCTCCAGGTCGACTCCTCCAAGTCGAGTCCTCCAGGTCGACTCCTCCAAGTCGAGTCCTCCAGGTCGACCACTCCAAGTCGATTCCTCCAGGTCGACTCCTCCAGGTCGAGTTCTCCAGGTCTACTCCTCCAGGTCGAGTCCTCCAGGTCAAGTTCTCCAGGTCGACTCCTCGAGTGCTCCATGTCGACTCCTCCAAGTCGAGTTCTCCAGGTCGACTCCTCCAAGTCGAGTCCTCCAGGTCAAGTCCTCCAGGTCGACTCCTCCAAGTCGAGTCCTCCAGGTCGACTCCTCCAGGTCGAGTCCTCCAGGTCGAGTCCTCCAGGTCGAGTCCTCCAGGTCGAGTCCTCCAGGTCGACTCCTCCAAGTTGAGTCCTCCAGGTCGACTCCTCCAGGTCAAGTCCTCCAGGTCGAGTCCTCCACGTCAAGTCCTCCAGGTCGAGTCCTCCAGGTCGACTCCTCCAGGTCGAGTCCTCCAGGTCGAGTCCTCCCAATAAAGTCCTCCAGGTCGAGTCCTCCCAATAAAGTCCTCCAGGTCGAATCCTCCCAATAAAGTCCGCCAGGTCGAGTTCTCCAGGTCGAGTTCTCCAGGTTGACTCCTCCAAGTCGAGTCCTCCAGGTCGAGTTCTCCAGGTCGACTCCTCCAAGTCGAGTCCTCCAGGTCGAGTTCTCCAGGTCGACTCCTCCAAGTCGAGTCCTCCAGGTCGACTCCTCCAGGTCGAGTTCTCCAGGTCGACTCCTCCAGGTCGAGTTCTCCAGGTCGACTCCTCCAGGTCGAGTTCTCCAGGTCGACTCCTCCAGGTTGAGTCCTCCATGTCGACTCCTCCAAGTCGAGTTCTCCAGGTCGAGTTCTCCAGGTCGATTCCTCCAGGTCGAGTTCTCCAGGTCGACTCCTCCAGGTCGACTCCTCCAGGTTGAGTTCTCCAGGTCGACTCCTCCAAGTCAAGTCCTCCAGGTCGACTCCTCCAGGTCGAGTCCTCCAAGTCGAGTCCTCCAGGTCGACTACTCCAGGTCGAGTCCTCCAGGTCGAGTCCTCCAGGTCGAGTTCTCCAGGTCGAGTCCTCCAGGTCGAGTTCTACAGGTCGACTCCTCCAAGTCGAGTCCTCCAGGTCGAGTCCTCCAGGTCGAGTTCTCCAGGTCGACTCCTCCAAGTCAAGTCCTCCAGGTCGACTCCTCCAGGTCGAGTTCTCCAGGTCGACTCCTCCAAGTCAAGTCCTCCAGGTCGACTCCTCCAGGTCGAGTCCTCCAAGTCGAGTCCTCCAGGTCGACTACTCCAGGTCGAGTCCTCCAGGTCGAGTCCTCCAGGTCGAGTTCTCCAGGTCGAGTCCTCCAGGTCGAGTTCTACAGGTCGACTCCTCCAAGTCGAGTCCTCCAGGTCGAGTCCTCCAGGTCGAGTTCTCCAGGTCGACTCCTCCAAGTCAAGTCCTCCAGGTCGACTCCTCCAGGTCGAGTTCTCCAGGTCGACTCCTCCAAGTCAAGTCCTCCAGGTCGAGTTCTCCAGGTCGAGTCCTCCAAGTCAAGTCCTCCAGGTCGAGTTCTCCAGGTCGAGTCCTCCATGTCGACTCCTCCAAGTCGAGTCCTCCAGGTCGAGTTCTACAGGTCGACTCCAAGTGGAGTCCTCCAGGTTGAGTCCTCCATGTCGACTCCTCCAGGTCAAGTCCTCCAGGTCGAGTTCTCCAGGTCGACTCCTCCAAGTCAAGTCCTCCAGGTCGACGACTCCAAGTCGATTCCTCCAGGTCGACTCCTCCAGGTCGAGTTCTCCAGGTCGACTCCTCCAGGTCGAGTCCTCCAGGTCAAGTTCTCCAGGTCGACTCCTCCCAATAAAGTCCTCCAGGTCGAGTCCTCCCAATAAAGTCCGCCAGGTCGAGTCCTCCCAATAAAGTCCGCCAGGTCGAGTTCTCCAGGTCGAGTCCTCCAAGTCGAGTCCTCCAGGTCGACTCCTCCATGTCGACTCCTCCAGGTCGAGTCCTCCAGGTCGAGTTCTACAGGTCGACTCCTCCAAGTCGAGTCCTCCAGGTTGAGTCCTCCATGTCGACTCCTCCAGGTCAAGTCCTCCAGGTCGACTCCTCCAGGTCGACTCCTCCAAGTCGAGTCCTCCAGGTCGACTCCTCCAAGTCGAGTCCTCCAGGTCGACCACTCCAAGTCGATTCCTCCAGGTCGACCCCTCCAGGTCGAGTTCTCCAGGTCGACTCCTCCAGGTCGAGTCCTCCAGGTCAAGTTCTCCAGGTCGACTCCTCCAGGTCGAGTGCTCCATGTCGACTCCTCCAAGTCGAGTTCTCCAGGTCGACTCCTCCAAGTCGAGTCCTCCAGGTCAAGTCCTCCAGGTCGACTCCTCCAAGTCGAGTCCTCCAGGTCGACTCCTCCAGGTCAAGTCCTCCAGGTCGAGTCCTCCAGGTCAAGTCCTCCAGGTCGACTCCTCCAAGTTGAGTCCTCCAGGTCAAGTCCTCCAGGTCGAGTCCTCCAGGTCGACTCCTCCAGGTCGACTCCTCCAGGTCGAGTCCTCCAGGTCGAGTCCTCCCAATAAAGTCCTCCAGGTCGAGTCCTCCCAATAAAGTCCTCCAGGTCGAATCCTCCCAATAAAGTCCGCCAGGTCGAGTTCTCCAGGTTGACTCCTCCAAGTCGAGTCCTCCAGGTCGAGTTCTCCAGGTCGACTCCTCCAAGTCGAGTCCTCCAGGTCGAGTTCTCCAGGTCGACTCCTCCAAGTCGAGTCCTCCAGGTCGACTCCTCCAGGTCGAGTCCTCCAGGTCGACTCCTCCAGGTCGAGTTCTCCAGGTCGACTCCTCCAGGTCGAGTTCTCCAGGTCGACTCCTCCAGGTCGAGTTCTCCAGGTCGACTCCTCCAAGTCGAGTTCTCCAGGTCGAGTTCTCCAGGTCGACTCCTCCAGGTTGAGTTCTCCAGGTCGACTCCTCCAAGTCAAGTCCTCCAGGTCGACTCCTCCAGGTCGACTCCTCCAGGTCGAGTCCTCCAAGTCGAGTACTCCAGGTCGACTCCTCCAGGTCGACTCCTCCAGGTTGAGTCCTCCAGGTCGAGTCCTCCAGGTCGAGTTCTCCAGGTCGAGTCCTCCATGTCGACTCCTCCAAGTCGAGTCCTCCAGGTCGAGTTCTACAGGTCGACTCCTCCAAGTGGAGTCCTCCAGGTTGAGTCCTCCATGTCGACTCCTCCAGGTCAAGTCCTCCAGGTCGAGTTCTCCAGGTCGACTCCTCCAAGTCAAGTCCTCCAGGTCGACGACTCCAAGTCGATTCCTCCAGGTCGACTCCTCCAGGTCGAGTTCTCCAGGTCGAGTCCTCCATGTCGACTCCTCCATGTCGAGTCCTCCAGGTCGAGTTCTACAGGTCGACTCCTCCAAGTGGAGTCCTCCAGGTTGAGTCCTCCATGTCGACTCCTCCAGGTCAAGTCCTCCAGGTCGAGTTCTCCAGGTCAACTCCAAGTCAAGTCCTCCAGGTCGACGACTCCAAGTCGATTCCTCCAGGTCGACTCCTCCAGGTCGAGTTCTCCAGGTCGACTCCTCCAGGTCGAGTCCTCCAGGTCAAGTTCTCCAGGTCGACTCCTCCCAATAAAGTCCTCCAGGTCGAGTCCTCCCAATAAAGTCCGCCAGGTCGAGTCCTCCCAATAAAGTCCGCCAGGTCGAGTTCTCCAGGTCGAGTCCTCCAAGTCGAGTCCTCCAGGTCGAGTCCTCCAGGTCGAGTCCTCCAGGTCGACTCCCCCAGGTCGACTCCTCCAAGTCGATTCCTCCAAGTCGATTCCTCCAAGTCAAGTCCTCCAGGTCGACTCCTCCAAGTCGAGTCCTCCAGGTCGACTCCTCCAAGTCGAGTCCTCCAGGTCGACTCCTCCAAGTTGAGTCCTCCAGGTCGACTCCTCCAGGTCGACTCCTCCAGGTCGACTCCTCCCAATAAAGTCCTCCAGGTCGAGTCCTCCCAATAAAGTCCGCCAGGTCGAGTTCTCCAGGTCGACTCCTCCAGGTCAAGTCCTCCAGGTCGAGTCCTCCAGGTCGACTCCTCCAGGTCGAGTCCTCCAGGTCGAGTCCTCCCAATAAAGTCCTCCAGGTCGAGTCCTCCCAATAAAGTCCTCCAGGTCGAGTCCTCCCAATAAAGTCCGCCAGGTCGAGTTCTCCAGGTCGACTCCTCCAAGTCGAGTCCTCCAGGTCGACTCCTCCAAGTCGAGTCCTCCAGGTCGACGACTCCAAGTCGATTTCTCCAGGTCGACTCCTCCAGGTCGAGTTCTCCAGGTCGACTCCTCCAGATCGAGTCCTCCAGGTCAAGTTCTCCAGGTCGACTCCTCCAGGTCGAGTCCTCCAAGTTGAGTCCTCCAGGTCGACTCCTCCAGGTCAAGTCCTCCAGGTCGAGTCCTCCAGGTCGACTCCTCCAGGTCGAGTCCTCCAGGTCGACTCCTCCCAATAAAGTCCTCCAGGTCGAGTCCTCCCAATAAAGTCCTCCAGGTCGAATCCTCCCAATAAAGTCCGCCAGGTCGAGTTCTCCAGGTCGAGTTCTCCAGGTTGACTCCTCCAAGTCGAGTCCTCCAGGTCGAGTTCTCCAGGTCGACTCCTCCAAGTCGAGTCCTCCAGGTCGAGTTCTCCAGGTCGACTCCTCCAAGTCGAGTCCTCCAGGTCGACTCCTCAAGGTCGAGTTCTCCAGGTCGACTCCTCCAGGTCGAGTTCTCCAGGTCGACTCCTCCAGGTTGAGTCCTCCATGTCGACTCCTCCAAGTCGAGTTCTCCAGGTCGAGTTCTCCAGGTCGATTCCTCCAGGTCGAGTTCTCCAGGTCGACTCCTCCAGGTCGAGTCCTCCAGGTGGAGTTCTCCAGGTCGACTCCTCCAGGTTGAGTCCTCCATGTCGACTCCTCCAGGTCGAGTCCTCCAGGTGGAGTTCTCCAGGTCGACTCCTCCAAGTCAAGTCCTCCAGGTCGACTCCTCCAGGTCGAGTCCTCCAAGTCAAGTCCTCCAGGTCGACTCCTCCAGGTCGAGTCCTCCAGGTCGAGTTCTCCAGGTCGACTCCTCCAGGTTGAGTCCTCCATGTCGACTCCTCCAAGTTGAGTCCTCCAGGTCGAGTTCTACAGGTCGACTCCTCCAAGTCGAGTCCTCCAGGTTGAGTCCTCCATGTCGACTCCTCCGGGTCAAGTCCTCCAGGTCGAGTTCTCCAGGTCGACTCCTACAAGTCAAGTCCTCCAGGTCGACTCCTCCAGGTCGAGTCCTCCAGGTCGAGTTCTCCAGGTCGACTCCTCCAGGTTGAGTCCTCCATGTCGACTCCTCCAAGTCGAGTCCTCCAGGTAGAGTCCTCCAGGTCGACTCCTCCAAGTCGAGTCCTCCAGGTCGAGTTCTCCAGGTCGACTCCTCCAAGTCGAGTCCTCCAGGTCGAGTTCTCCAGGTCGACTCCTCCAAGTCGAGTCCTCCAGGTCGAGTTTTCCAGGTCGACTCCTCCAAGTCAAGTCCTCCAGGTCGACTCCTCCAAGTCGAGTCCTCCAAGTCGAGTCCTCCAGGTCGACTCCTCCAGGTTGAGTCCTCCAGGTCGAGTCCTCCAGGTCGAGTCCTCCAGGTCGACTCCTCCCAATAAAGTCCTCCAGGTCGAGTCCTCCCAATAAAGTCCTCCAGGTCGAGTCCTCCCAATAAAGTCCGCCAGGTCGAGTCCTCCAGGTCGAGTCCTCCAGGTCGATTCGTCCTTATAAAGTCCTCGTTGTGCGGGCGGACCCTCATGTTCCATCAACCAGCTGAATGTGCAAAGATGCTCATCCTGCACTGGTCTTACTGGGACAGAGGAGTCGTGCTGGGACAGAAGGGGTCTGACTGGGACAGAAAGGTCATACTGGGCAGTTTGTGGGCTGAAAAGGACAGCTGGGGCCCTTAAAGGACCAGTCTTCTGCTTCTGTAGCCAACGTTGGGTCCTGCAGGACCCTCCCTTGGTTCCAAAGTCAGAACCTCCAGAACCAGTTCTTTACGACCAGCCCGGTTCTCTGGTTTCTGATCTGATCTGTTGTCTTTCAGGTCTGGAAGAACTTGTTCTGTCCGAGATCAACAGTCCCAGTCGAACTCAGCAGACCGGCGACTCGTCCTCCGTCTCATCCTTCTCCTACAGAGACATGATGAAGGAGACCCAGCCGACCAATCAGAACAAGGTGGGAGTACTGACTCCGTCTTTTTCTCCTGCTTGGTGATGTCTCCGGATGTTGAGCTCAGCTAAAGTCAGACGGACCTTTCTTCCATCCCTGTTGTTATGACAGCTGTTTCCATGGCAACGGTTTTTGTCTGCTATCCTCTTTTAGCTGCTTTCTATTAATAAACATCCTGTAAAAAGACAGAAATAAACTCGCTTTGCTGATGTCTGTCTGTCCTCCACCTGACCGCCGTCTGCTTTGTCTTGTCAGTCCGGAGGAGGCAGTCCTCAGTCCCAGCGTCCGGCTGAACTGTCTGACGATGAGGTCGGGGAGCTGTTCCAGCGGCTCGCTGAGGTCCAGCAGGAGAAATGGATGCTGGAGGAGAAGGTGAGGCATCCGTTGTTACCATGACAACCACAATGTGTGGTTTGTCCACCTGTAGGTGGACAAAAAGTGTCTGTTTTAACCACTTAAAGACCAATAGCTCACCAGCAGGTACTCGTAAACATTCTGCATCTTCAGCAAGATGAGCTTTTGATTGACAGCTCTCTCAGCCAGTAACAGCTTTACGTCCACAGTATTCAGACCTTGTTGTCTGGAAGCATCTGCTCCAGTTGGAGATCCTTCCAGATGAGTTTTCATGGACTGTAACAGCTGCTTCCTTTCAGGTGAAACATCTGGAGGTGAGCTGCTCGTCCATGGCTGAGGACATCTGCAGAAAGAGCGCCATCATCGAGACGTATGTGATGGACAGCCGCAGAGGTGAGTCGGATCAATAGCTATCAGGCCTGCATGTAGCTAACTGAGCTAACGTGGAGCTAAAGCTAATGCAGGATGTTAACATGGTAACAACATAGTGACTACATGGTTACCATGTCGTTACCATATTGTTGCCATGCTGTTACCATGTTGTTGCCATGCTGTTCCCATGTCGTTACCATGTTGTTGCCATGGTGTTGCCATGCTGTTACCATGTGGTTGTCATGTGGTTGTCATGCTGTTGTCATGCTGTTGTCATGCTGTTGCCATGTTGTTGCCATGCTGTTGCTATGCTGTTGCCATGCTGTTGCTATGCTGTTGCCATGCTGTTACATTGTTGTTGCCATGCTGTT
Organism: Telmatherina bonti; assembly: GCF_933228915.1. NCBI lineage: Eukaryota > Metazoa > Chordata > Actinopteri > Atheriniformes > Telmatherinidae > Telmatherina > Telmatherina bonti. Next base: position 39,216,415 of record NC_136622.1, read on the forward strand.
GCTATCCTGTTGCCATGCTGTTGCTATGCCGTTGCCGTGCCGTTGCTATGCTGTTGCCGTGCTGTTGCCGTGCTGTTGCCATGCTGTTGCCATGCTGTTACCATGTTGTTGCCGTGCTGTTGCCATATCATTGCCATGCTGTTGCTATGCTGTTGCCATGTTGTTGCCGTGCTGTTGCCATGTTGTTGCCGTGCTGTTGCTATGCTGTTGCCATGCTACTGTGGTCTCAGTCTGAGGCCTTCAGGTTCGTTGATGACAGACTGATGAAAAACACTCTGGAGATCCGAAGTATTTAGTTCAGATCCCCCCCGGTGTTTTAATTTCATGTGTGACTGCTTCATCCGTCTTCCTCTGCCTTCATCTCACATGAACACATTAACGCTGATGTTACGGCAAGAAAACGCCAGATACTCTGATTACATTTACTAATCTGGTAATCTGATTACCTTCAGTTGAACCAACAGAGCTTGTCTCCTCAGATGTGTCGGGCGGTGCGGTCGGCGGACATGGAAGCTCTCAGGGAGACAGAGGAGGTCTGGGTTCCGTCCTCAGAGATCTGGTGAAACCAGGAGACGAGAACCTGAGAGAGATGAACAAAAAGCTGCAGAACATGTTGGAGGAGCAGCTGACCAAGAATATGCACCTGCAGAAGGTGACACATGCACACGCTTACACTTGTACATGTGTGTCATTTAGCTCAGTGACAACATTTAATCTGTGTCTCTGCAGGATCTGGAGGTTTTATCCCAGGAATTAGTCCGTATCAGTAAAGATGCTGGCAGTACTGCAGCTGGGTCTGGATGAGACTATCACCTGGATCCTTTCTACCCATTCCCTTCCTTTGCAACTCCCTGATTCACAACTCTGCTGCAGGCCCTGGCTACTGCCTGGAGACAATACAATATCACCACTTTAGTCTGGCTTTCTGGCTGTGGCTGGATTTTGTCCATCTGGTTATGCATGAGGAGGTGAGTCTATGTTGCGCTCCTGCAGAAGAAGAAGCAGAAGGAGGAACTGAAACATGGATGACATTAAGAACTGCTGGGCTTGATTTATATGTTGCTGTTGAATGTACTGCAATTAGACCGCACCGCTTTGTTCTGCCTGTGTCCTGGCTATTATCTGGAAAACCTGCACTGACACCGACTGTAAATTTTTTTTTTTTTTCCACCTTGTCGTACCATGTGTCCTAGTCGGGGTGGGCTACGTCCTGGAGTGTGGCTCTTACAGAACTGACCTCATTGATTTCTGTGCAGTAACTCCATTTTGATCTATGACCTGAATGTCAGGGCTCCGTCTACTCCCTGGATCATTTAGCTACAAGGTGATTTCTACTGACATGTTTGTGTACTTTCTATAAGCTAACGCAACTGTTTTGCTAATGCAACAGGGCAGCAACTGTACACTGATGATTGCAGAAAGTATTGATGATATTCTTGACCAATCACAGAGCTCGTCTTTAAAACAAAACACAACTACGCCGATCAATGTTCTTTTGTCCAACTGAAGGTTCATCACCACGGTAACAAGATATTCCTGCGAAATTAGTGCAACGTTTCCAGCTTCTGCCACCGGGTGTCGCTTGTTGTCAATGTCGGGTCTTTAATCCGGACTCCGAGAGACTGAAGTCCCGACTCTGAATCTGGGTTTTATTGATTTTTCTTGCATTTCTGATCAGTTTAGAAAAAAATTTCTTTCACGTTTCACATTTAAATGAACATGACTATAAATCTTTAAGCTCCGCCCCTTCAGGCCAAACAGAAGACTCGTTTTAGAATCCGACGCTCCCGAAAAACTGCAAGAAAATATCATCCGTGTTTCATCCCACATACTTCTTCTTTTTTTTTTTTTTAACCTTTAATAGTTAATTTGGTCACATAACGACTGTTTTTATATCAATAAAATATTGTTTTCCATAAATTGGGAGAAAAAAAAAGAAAAAAACTTCATTTTTATCTTTAGATAAAATCCCAACATGTTTTATATGGAAAAGGAAGTCATTTTATGTTAAAAACAGCGACATCCTGGAACCAAAGTTCTAAAGGTTAAAATGATTTAATACTAATTTGGTTTTGATTTGATTCAAAGTTGCTTGGAACATTTAACTCACTAGCGACCAAAGACGTCAAAAGGCAGTTTTGTGTCTTCTGCATGTCGACGGTCGGTTTGGCCCTGCGGCGGGCGTCTCCTGCCCCGACTCACCCGCCAGATCAGCTCTCCATATCTGTCCCAGAACAGCCAAAACGTGGCGGTGAAATGGCTTGGATGAGAACAGCTAACTGTAACTAATGGCTAATCAACATATTTATATTGATAACCAATCAGGTCTGAATTTCCTTTCATATCAAACTGAAATTTTCGGGATTCCAGAAACCTGGACAATAAAGAGAAAGTAGTTTTGATCTACAGCCGCTCTTCTCCGGTTTTCCATCCAAGTGATGACTCCTGTCTCATTGTCAATCTTCAGAGTTGAGACTCGTTGTTTTGTATCGTTTGGCTCTGGCTATTTCCTGGAGTTGCTTTTATTTATTTCCTCACGCGCATTTGGGACATAAAATGGCCTCAAAACAATGATGGAATGGTTCAGGGTTTTGACTATTTACTGGCTTTTAAGAAATGTTGTTGCCAACAACATGACATGACAGGAAATAATTTGGATTGTAAAGTAAGTTAGCTGCCTTCTCATGGCGATGAGGCTGATTGTAGATAACTGGGATGAAACCTGAGGATGTTGGATATTTGGAGGTGAATCAGCTTCAGCTTTGGGTCGTAAAACGGCTCAGTTCATCGTCACGCAGCTTTCTTGCAGGACTGGATTGCATGGACTGTGAAACGTTGTACACTTTGACGTTTGGGAATTCTTCCACCTTCACCTGAACAACAAACGGTGCAGAGAAGAAAAACTAACTGAAACTGAACTTTGGACAGGAAGTGAGGAACAAACACTTCCTCTCTGCTTTGCCTTCGCTGACTCTGGATCTTTCATCTGCTACGTGGCTCTGACTATGTTCTGGATTGTATCCAGTGTGGGCTCGGACTATATCCTGGACTTTGCTACCGGACGTGGTGCTTCATGTTGTATCCGCCTGCTTTGTTTTTGTTTGTTTGTTTGGCTCAGATTTTAAATCTTTGCAGGAAGAAGGAAAACTCGGCTCTGAGAACAGACGCCGCTTCCTCCATGCTGGGTTTTCTCTCATGTTTAATTTCGTGTAAATACGATGTGCTGTCTAACTGTACGAAAAATCATCTGATTTATTTATGTCTAATGATCACGACACTAATTATTGTAACGATGCGGAAATATAAGAAAAAGAAACTTGAGTTTGTGTTTCTTATTTCTGCTTTCAGGTTTTATATTTTTTCTGACCAAACAGAGCTCATATTTCCCAGCTTCTCTGAACGCTACATGGAGGAAACTGTCAGCCAGCTGATTCGTATCCATGGAGACTAAAGTTCCCAACATGTTTCCCAGTTTGGTCCTCCTGTGGAATAATTTCTAAGCCCAGTTAGAAGGTCCTGGTTTAGGTTTAGGACTTAAACGTGCTGCTTGGCGTCCTGCTGGGTGTGTTCTGCTCGAAGGGATGGTTCGTAAATAAGTCTTAATATTTGCAACTAAAAAAATCACGTACACCAAAACAAAACCAATCACTGACGAAGCTGACTGAAGGAAGAGGAAGTAACAACAAATGCTGACATTCCCAGTGGTAAAACTTTTTGTTGCGTTTTTTCCTTCGGGAAAAAGAACCCATCTGTGTTCGTTTACACTGACGTCACGTTTGACAAAATGAGATTTGGAATATCTGTGTCCACAGAGGAAACAGGCTACAAGTATTACAGTTAGCTTGGGGAGCCGCTACATGCTAGCACATCAACGGTATAAGTGTTACTGTAATGATGGAAAATACTTACATCACACATTGAGCGTTCTCTGCTCCTCTTGGAGAACCACACACTCCATGGGACTTTCTTTATAATCCGTCCTTCCGACCGAACGGATCGGACGGGATTAAATCCCTCCCAACACACCTCACACCACAGGAAAACCAGACCGACCGTTGTTAGCAAACATCCGAGAATCCGGCCTTTGCTTGGTTTTATCGTCAGGAGATCAGGGCACCTGTAGCGTGTCCCCGCCTTTACTTCAGAGAGTCGCTTCTCAGAAGCATTTTGATTAAAATGTTTCAGGCTCTAGAAACGGATAAAACTCCGTCTGAACTGGTCTCTGCATGCACGTTGTCCTCATTTAAACCACACTGACTCTGCAGGTCGAAACCTCCAGGACCCCCTCTCGTCTTTGGGAGACCCCTTAGGGGTCCGGGATCCTCAGGTTGAGAACCTCAGCTCTGCAAATCTTCCACGAGAAAAAGGTGAAAACTTGTGTAGGTTGTCGGGATCCCCAAACATTGCTGCATTTTCTGGATTTTAACGTTAACTGGCTTTATGGATCCGGTCTGAACTGAAGCTGCAACGTGGAAATAAGGGATAAAGTAAATAATAAAACAGTAATAAATATTTATAATTATCCTATAAATAAAAATGTATTTTATAAAATGCAAAATATAATGGAATTTTATGAATATTTAAAAAAATCTAATTGATTCAAAAGTTTGAATTAGAAAGTTTTTTATATAAATAATTTAATATGTATTGAAAGTCTATATAAATGCAATGTATAAAAACAAAACTTGAGTGATTTTTCTCCAGAATTTCAGGTTCATCATATTTTATAAAATAAAAACATTCTAATGTACTTTTACTTCTTAGTACTAAAACCATGTAAAGGTTGTAAAACTGTAGTGTAATAAGTAAATATAAGTGTAAACATGATGGTAATATTGGTAAATAATAGTAAAATGTCGTTTCTCTCATATAAAACCAGAGAGTTAAAAGTTTTTCTGGAAACGTCTCCTGTAACTTTTTCCCACAATCCTCTCTGATGAAGGTCGACGCCATCTCGCTCTGTGCTAATTAAACGTCCAGCGCTTCCTGTCCCTGCAGACGGACTCGGATTAGAGAGGCGACCGCTCACCGCTGACGGGGTCCATCGACGAGATGGCTCCTGATTGGCCGGGCTGAGGGTTAATTGAAGGGGAGGAAGTTGTGTTTTTAATTAAAAGGAAATCTCTGAGGAAGAAAAAAGGTCTGAAAGACGTCGTTTTCTCCAACTTTCTTCAACTTTTCACTGCAGAGAAGAAACGTCCACCGATGAGGCATTCAGGGTCTCTCAGAAAACAGAACCAGATGAAAATATCACACAGTTGCGATAAACACAGTGACATGAAGGTCGTGCAAATCTCGTTTCTTCCTCGTCCTGATACTCTGAACGTCAGCAAGTCGTCTTCATCATGTCTACACATGTTGATTAACTGGCTTTCCTTAAAATGACAAATCATTTTAAAACCCAGATTTTTCTCTTGGTGTGCGTCTGCACGTAGAAACACATGTATGATTTTATTTAGGTTTTCACATCTGAGCATGTGCAAAAACTGCCAGCGCGTCTATCTTTTCACTGTCTTCTGTTAAATAAGCAGAAGCTTCAGAACGTGAATAAAACATGGTGAAGCAGCAGGACTGCCACATTAGCAGCTAACGCTAACACAGTAAGGTCCCACATTACCAATTCAATTCAATTTAACTTTATTTATATAGCGTCAAATCACGGCAATGCCATCTCAAGACACTTTACAGACAGAGGGGAAAACATAATGAAGGCCAATTCATAACAGCCTATATAAGGAAACCAACAGATTGAGTTGAGTCCAACTCAATCTCCCATCCTGAGCAAGCACACTGGCAACAGTGGGAAGGAAAAAACTCCCTTTTAACAGGAAGGAAACCTCCGGCAGAACCCGGCTCAGGACAGGCAGCCATCTGCCTCTGCTGTGTGGGGGGAAGAGGACAGAAAGACAACAGACAACAGGAACTGCTACTCCCGGCCAGGGAGACCTGCTGAGACAGGAGACATACATGTTAATGATGCAACACTGTTATGGGGGGGGGGGGGGGGGGGGTAAAAGAGAGAGATAAAGAGAAAAAGAAAGAAGCTCAGTGTATCAGAAAATGTCCCTCAGCAGTCTAAACCTATAGCAGCATAACTAAGGGATGTTAACCATCCCTAGTTATAGGACTTATCAAAAAGATAAGTCTTCAGCCTAGTCTTAAAGGTGGGGAGGGTGTCTGCTTCCCTAACACTAACTGGGAGCTTATTCCATAAGAGAGGGGCCTGATAACCAAAGGCTCTGCCTCCTGCTCGGCTCTTTGAGACTCTAGGAACCACAAGTAAGCCTGCAGTCTGCGAACGAAGTACTCTGCTTGGTATATAAGGAACAATGAGGTCTTTGATATATAGTGGTGCCTGGTTGTGGAGGGCTTTATATGTAAGGAGAAGGATTTTAAATTCTATTCTAGATTCAACAGGCAGCCAATGAAGAGAGGCTAAAACTGGAGAAATATGATCTCTCATGCTGGTTCTGGTCAGGACTCTGGCTGCAGAATTCTGGATCAGCTGAAGGCTTTTCAGGGCATATTTAGGACAGCCCAGTAATAGAGAGTTACAGTAATCTAGTCTCGAAGTAACAAAAGCATGAACCAGTTTTTCTGCATCACTCTGAGACAGAATGTCCCTAATTTTGGCTATATTACGTAAATGAAAGAAGGCTGTTTTAGTAACCTGCTTAATATGTGGGCCAAAGGACAGGTCAGGGTCAAATATTACTCCAAGGTTTCTCACCAGCTAACGCTAACACAGTAAGGTTCCACATTACCAGCTAACGCTAACACAGTAAGGTTCCACATTACCAGCTAACGCTAAGACTATAGCATTCCATTGTAGCAGCTAACGCTAGGGCTATAGGGTCCCACATTAGCAGCTAATGCTAACACCACAGGGCCTCACATCAGCAGCTAAGGTCATTGACCAAATGATGATTAAAGTTCCACTACATGGTGCACGTCCTAGCAAACAGCTGCAACATTCTCAGTGTGATGCGTTCACTGTCGCCTTCATGAGATCTACTGTGGTGATGTGTTCACTGGCTCCTGCTCCAGTCAGGTTATGAGATGATGTTCATGTCCTCTTCCTTGACTGTGCTTTCTCTGTGTTACGTTCACTGTCCTTCCTCATGGTATCTTCACCTCAGAGTTGCTGCTTCACGTTATGGGGACGTGTCTTCTTGTCCCTGGAAGGAAGATGTGTCCCTGTGATGTAACCGTCAAGATGGACATGCAGTCTATAATTAGCCCTTGCAGCAGAAAACTCGTGAATTTTTAAAACTCTGTAACCCGACTTCCACCTCCTCCTTCTCTTCTTACATCAGAGGTGAGGGGATCTCCGTGGCAACCCCTGGTTTCCTGGGACAACGGGAGCCTGGTTACATCATCACCTTAACCTCACACTGTGCCGTCGAGGATCCGAAAACCAAACGTGTCTGTAGAGTGAGACCAAAAGAGACGCAACGACAACCAGAGGAAGTTGGTTGCTAAGAGACCACTATTGACTTCCTGTCAAACTCTCCACCAATCAGAAAGCTTCAATTAATGGTAACGTCCAATAAGGAGCAGCCACAGATCAACAAGTGACCAGAAAAGCAGATAAATATTGATCCTCTATGGCTGGAATAAAGCCGTGAAGACGTTTCTGAAGCTGGTTTTACTGGGATTTACTGGAATATTAAAGCTTCATCTCCTACAAAATGGTTAGATATTAAAATCAGGAGTTTTGAGTGTTTATAATTTCATTAATCATATGTCCAGTTGGCTCAATCATGCTGGTTTCCATGGCAACACCACAGATGCCACACAAAATGGGGTGAGGTGAATGCATCATTTGAGATGTTGTGAATGCTCGAGCAGACAGTGAAGGCATCGTGACAGACGTTCAAAGCGGACAGTGAAGGCATCTTGGCAGACATGCAGAGAGGACAGTGAAGGCATCTTGCAGAGCGGACAGTGAAGGCATCGTGACAGACATGCAGAGAGGACAGTGAAGGCATCGTGACAGACATGCAGAGACGACAGTGAAGGCATCTTGGCAGACATGCAGAGAGGACAGTGAAGGCATCTTGGCAGACATGCAGAGCGGACAGTGAAGGCATCGTGACAGACGTTCAAAGCGGACAGTGAAGGCATCGTGACAGACATGCAGAGAGGACAGTGAAGGCATCTTGGCAGACATGCAGAGAGGACAGTGAAGGCATCTTGGCAGACATGCAGAGCGGACAGTGAAGGCATCGTGACAGACATGCAGAGAGGACAGTGAAGGCATCTTGGCAGACATGCAGAGAGGACAGTGAAGGCATCTTGGCAGACATGCAGAGCGGACAGTGAAGGCATCTTGGCAGACATGCAGAGAGGACAGTGAAGGCATCTTGGCAGACATGCAGAGAGGACAGTGAAGGCATCTTGCAGAGCGGACAGTGAAGGCATCGTGACAGACATGCAGAGAGGACAGTGAAGGCATCGTGACAGACATGCAGAGACGACAGTGAAGGCATCTTGGCAGACATGCAGAGAGGACAGTGAAGGCATCTTGGCAGACATGCAGAGCGGACAGTGAAGGCATCTTGGCAGACATGCAGAGAGGACAGTGAAGGCATCTTGCAGAGCGGACAGTGAAGGCATCGTGACAGACATGCAGAGAGGACAGTGAAGGCATCTTGGCAGACATGCAGAGAGGACAGTGAAGGCATCTTGCAGAGCGGACAGTGAAGGCATCGTGACAGACATGCAGAGAGGACAGTGAAGGCATCGTGACAGACATGCAGAGACGACAGTGAAGGCATCTTGGCAGACATGCAGAGAGGACAGTGAAGGCATCTTGGCAGACATGCAGAGCGGACAGTGAAGGCATCGTGACAGACGTTCAAAGCGGACAGTGAAGGCATCGTGACAGACATGCAGAGAGGACAGTGAAGGCATCTTGGCAGACATGCAGAGAGGACAGTGAAGGCATCTTGGCAGACATGCAGAGAGGACAGTGAAGGCATCGTGACAGACATGCAGAGAGGACAGTGAAGGCATCTTGGCAGACATGCAGAGCGGACAGTGAAGGCATCTTGGCAGACATGCAGAGAGGACAGTGAAGGCATCTTGGCAGACATGCAGAGCGGACAGTGAAGGCATCGTGACAGACATGCAGAGAGGACAGTGAAGGCATCTTGGCAGACATGCAGAGCGGACAGTGAAGGCATCTTGGCAGACATGCAGAGAGGACAGTGAAGGCATCTTGGCAGACATGCAGAGAGGACAGTGAAGGCATCTTGGCAGACATGCAGAGAGGACAGTGAAGGCATCTTGGCAGACATGCAGAGCGGACAGTGAAGGCATCTTGGCAGACATGCAGAGCGGACAGTGAAGGCATCGTGACAGACGTTCAAAGCGGACAGTGAAGGCATCTTGGCAGACATGCAGAGCGGACAGTGAAGGCATCACCGCTTTGTGTTGTTTGGCTTCAACAACAGTTTAGATTTGATAAACTTGACAGCCGCTCCGCAGAGCGAACACACGACCACACATAGAGCAGTTGGGGCCCCCGGGGGCCCGCCAGCAATGATTGGACTGTGTGTAATGAGAGGCGATGTGTTTGTTTTTAGCCTGAGAGTGGGAGGAGAGAGATGTGGCACTGCAGCAAGACACACAAACAGCACGTCTTTATTTAGCCACGCTGGCGGAGGGGGAGGACGCCGTTTGGACCGAACAGCTTGACGTCTGATTCCAGAAACACTTGCTTTTACAGCCTCTGCATCTGCCTCAAACGTCTCAAACCTTCTGAGAACTTTCATAGGATTTTAATCCTGCAGGAAAGATTGTTTACTAACAACAACACAAACAGCTCAACAAACAGGGAAATACTAAAAACCAATAATCAATATGATCAACATAAACAATTTTGAAGAATTTACTGAAATAATTCATTTAACATTTTCTCCAAAATGCAGATTAATTAAGACTTTCCTGTTTATGTCTGGAAGCCTGATAAATAATAAAATAAATAATAAATCATTATAAGAAAAATAAAGTAAAGTAACATGAGATAACATAAAATAAAAAATAGAATACAGATTAAAAATGGTATTAAATATAGTTTAAACAAACAAGATCCATCCACTAATCAGCAGGTGTGCAGACCTCCAGGTCAGAGAGGACTATCTGATCTGATCTACTGCAGAAGCTCTGATTGCATCCCATAATAACCTGAAACCATAGGCTCCTCAGGCTCAGACTGGGTCGTGTGTTGCATTCACTGTACATCCTGAAGCTCTGATGTTGCATTAATCCTGGAACACCTGGTTCTGCAAGTCACCGGTGATCGGTGAGGAAGAGTTCAACCGTCTGGATGCCAAAAATAAACATCTGCGATGGATTTTCTGGGTCTTTCAACATCAATGGTTAATCTGGTTTCCAGACGTTTCCTCTGGTCACGTTTCTCTTCCACTTCCTGCTGATGGTCACATCTCACTTTTCCTACAAACATGAGGCACATGAACACATCAGAGCAGCCGGTCACACTGATGTTCCTCACCTTTCAGCTTCCAGCTTATCCTACATCAGGGGGAGGAGTCTAAAATAGCGTGGAGACTTAACCTGGTACCAAACACCTGAGAACAGCAGTCTTTGGATTGATTTGTATTTGGAGTGTAAAACAAGAAGTGGAACACAAGGTATGTCCACTTTATCCAGTCCACCAGGTAAATATGGCCAGGTCTACCTAGTCCTCCAGATCCATATGGTCCATCTGGTCTACCAGGTCCCCCTAGTCCTCCAGATCCATATGGTCCATCTGGTCTACCAGGTCCCCCTAGTCCTCCAGATCCATATGGTCCATCTGGTCTACCAGGTCCCCCTAGTCCTCCAGATCCATATGGTCCATCTGGTCTACCAGGTCCCCCTAGTCCTCCAGATCCATATGGTCCATCTGGTCTACCAGGTCCCCCTAGTCCTCCAGATCCATATGGTCCATCTGGTCTACCAGGTCCCCCTAGTCCATCAGATCCATATGGTCCATCAGATCCATCAGGTCCATCTAGTTAACCAGGTCCTCCAGGTCCATCTGGTCCACCAGATCCATCTGGTCTACCAGCTTCACCTAGTCCACCAGATCCATCTGGTCCACCAGATCCATCTGGTCTACCAGCTTCACCTAGTCCACCAGATCCATCTGGTCCATCAGATCCATCTGGTCTACCAGCTTCACCTAGTCCACCAGATCCATCTGGTCCATCAGATCCATCTGGTCTACCAGCTTCACCTAGTCCACCAGATCCATCTGGTCCATCAGATCCATCTGGTCTACCAGCTTCACCTAGTCCACCAGATCCATCTGGTCCATCAGATCCATCTGGTCTACCAGCTTCACCTAGTCCACCAGATCCATCTGGTCCATCAGATCCATCTGGTCTACCAGCTTCACCTAGTCCACCAGATCCATCTGGTCTACCAGCTTCACCTAGTCCACCAGATCCATCTGGTCCACCAGATCCATCTGGTCTACCAGCTTCACCTAGTCCACCAGATCCATCTGGTCCATCAGATCCATCTGGTCTACCAGCTTCACCTAGTCCACCAGATCCATCTGGTCCACCAGATCCATCTGGTCTACCAGCTTCACCTAGTCCACCAGATCCATCTGGTCCATCAGATCCATCTGGTCTACCAGCTTCACCTAGTCCACCAGATCCATCTGGTCCATCAGATCCATCTGGTCTACCAGCTTCACCTAGTCCACCAGATCCATCTGGTCCATCAGATCCATCTGGTCTACCAGCTTCACCTAGTCCACCAGATCCATCTGGTCCATCAGATCCATCTGGTCTACCAGCTTCACCTAGTCCACCAGATCCATCTGGTCCATCAGATCCATCTGGTCTACCAGCTTCACCTAGTCCACCAGATCCATCTGGTCCACCAGATCCATCTGGTCTACCAGCTTCACCTAGTCCACCAGATCCATCTGGTCCACCAGATCCATCTGGTCTACCAGCTTCACCTAGTCCACCAGATCCATCTGGTCCACCAGATCCATCTGGTCTACCAGCTTCACCTAGTCCACCAGCTTCACCTGGTCCACCAGATCCATCTGGTCTACCAGCTTCATCTAGTCCACCAGATCCATCTGGTCCACCAGATCCATCTGGTCTACCAGCTTCACCTAGTCCACCAGATCCATCTGGTCCATCAGATCCATCTGGTCTACCAGGTCCATCTAGTTAACCAGGTCCTCCTGGTCCATATGGTCCACCGGGTGAAATAGGTCCATATGGACCATCGAGTCCACCAGATACCTATGGTCCACCTGATCGATCTGGTCTACCAGCTTCACCTAGTCCACCAGATCCATCTGGTCCACCAGATCCATCTGGTCTACCAGCTTCACCTAGTCCACCAGATCCATCTGGTCCACCAGATCCATCTGGTCTACCAGCTTCACCTAGTCCACCAGATCCATCTGGTCCACCAGATCCATCTGGTCTACCAGCTTCACCTAGTCCACCAGATCCATCTGGTCCATCAGATCCATCTGGTCTACCAGCTTCACCTAGTCCACCAGATCCATCTGGTCCACCAGATCCATCTGGTCTACCAGCTTCACCTAGTCCACCAGATCCATCTGGTCCATCAGATCCATCTGGTCTACCAGCTTCACCTAGTCCACCAGATCCATCTGGTCCATCAGATCCATCTGGTCTACCAGCTTCACCTAGTCCACCAGATCCATCTGGTCCATCAGATCGATCTGGTCTACCAGCTTCACCTAGTCCACCAGATCCATCTGGTCCATCAGATCGATCTGGTCTACCAGCTTCACCTAGTCCACCAGATCCATCTGGTCCATCAGATCCATCTGGTCTACCAGCTTCACCTAGTCCACCAGATCCATCTGGTCTACCAGCTTCACCTAGTCCACCAGATCCATCTGGTCCACCAGATCCATCTGGTCTACCAGCTTCACCTAGTCCACCAGATCCATCTGGTCCATCAGATCCATCTGGTCTACCAGCTTCACCTAGTCCACCAGATCCATCTGGTCCACCAGATCCATCTGGTCTACCAGCTTCACCTAGTCCACCAGATCCATCTGGTCCATCAGATCCATCTGGTCTACCAGCTTCACCTAGTCCACCAGATCCATCTGGTCCATCAGATCCATCTGGTCTACCAGCTTCACCTAGTCCACCAGATCCATCTGGTCCATCAGATCCATCTGGTCTACCAGCTTCACCTAGTCCACCAGATCCATCTGGTCCACCAGATCCATCTGGTCTACCAGCTTCACCTAGTCCACCAGATCCATCTGGTCCACCAGATCCATCTGGTCTACCAGCTTCACCTAGTCCACCAGATCCATCTGGTCCACCAGATCCATCTGGTCTACCAGCTTCACCTAGTCCACCAGATCCATCTGGTCCACCAGATCCATCTGGTCTACCAGCTTCACCTAGTCCACCAGATCCATCTGGTCCACCAGATCCATCTGGTCTACCAGCTTCACCTAGTCCACCAGATCCATCTGGTCCATCAGATCGATCTGGTCTACCAGCTTCACCTAGTCCACCAGATCCATCTGGTCCATCAGATCGATCTGGTCTACCAGCTTCACCTAGTCCACCAGATCCATCTGGTCCATCAGATCCATCTGGTCTACCAGCTTCACCTAGTCCACCAGATCCATCTGGTCTACCAGCTTCACCTAGTCCACCAGATCCATCTGGTCCACCAGATCCATCTGGTCTACCAGCTTCACCTAGTCCACCAGATCCATCTGGTCCATCAGATCCATCTGGTCTACCAGCTTCACCTAGTCCACCAGATCCATCTGGTCCACCAGATCCATCTGGTCTACCAGCTTCACCTAGTCCACCAGATCCATCTGGTCCATCAGATCCATCTGGTCTACCAGCTTCACCTAGTCCACCAGATCCATCTGGTCCATCAGATCCATCTGGTCTACCAGCTTCACCTAGTCCACCAGATCCATCTGGTCCATCAGATCCATCTGGTCTACCAGCTTCACCTAGTCCACCAGATCCATCTGGTCCACCAGATCCATCTGGTCTACCAGCTTCACCTAGTCCACCAGATCCATCTGGTCCACCAGATCCATCTGGTCTACCAGCTTCACCTAGTCCACCAGATCCATCTGGTCCACCAGATCCATCTGGTCTACCAGCTTCACCTAGTCCACCAGCTTCACCTGGTCCACCAGATCCATCTGGTCCACCAGATCCATCTGGTCTACCAGCTTCATCTAGTCCACCAGATCCATCTGGTCCACCAGATCCATCTGGTCTACCAGCTTCACCTAGTCCACCAGATCCATCTGGTCCACCAGATCCATCTGGTCTACCAGCTTCACCTAGTCCACCAGATCCATCTGGTCCATCAGATCCATCTGGTCTACCAGGTCCATCTAGTTAACCAGGTCCTCCTGGTCCATATGGTCCACCGGGTGAAATAGGTCCATATGGACCATCGAGTCCACCAGATACCTATGGTCCACCTGATCGATCTGGTCTACCAGCTTCACCTAGTCCACCAGATCCATCTGGTCCACCAGATCCATCTGGTCTACCAGCTTCACCTAGTCCACCAGATCCATCTGGTCCACCAGATCCATCTGGTCTACCAGGTCCATCTAGTTAACCAGGTCCTCCTGGTCCATATGGTCCACCGGGTGAAATAGGTCCATATGGACCATCGAGTCCACCAGATACCTATGGTCCACCTGATCGATCTGGTCCACCAGGTCAACCTGGTCCATCTGGTCCACTTTAGGGGTCTTGAAGCCAAAGTCTTTTCCTGCATGAAGGTAAAAGCAGGAATGATGAAGAAGAGTGGGACATGTTGTTTTCTCGTCTACGGGGTCTCACACGGTAAATGCTTGATTAAAGATGTTTATTTCTCGTTTACAAAACCATAAATCCAGAATTGGTTTAATTACACATAAATAATCTAAATAATTTCCAAAGTGAAGAAGAAACTAGCAGAATCCGGATCGTTCCAGAAGGAGAAAAAATAAACGACAAGAAACGTCTGTTGGCTGTTACTGGATTTTAACAACAGCTGCACTTGCATGACTTCTAGAATTATGCTGCCGAGGCCCCTGAGTTGCCGCCGAGGCCCCTGAGTTACCGCCGAGGCCCCTGAGTTGCCGCCGAGGCCCCTGAGTTGCTGCCGAGGCCCCTGAGTTGCCGCCGAGGCCCCTGAGTTACCACCGAGGCCCCTGAGTTTTCGCCGAGGCCCCTTAGTTGCCGCCGAGGCCCCTGAGTTTTTGCAGAGGCCCCTGAGTTGTTGAGGCCCCTGAGTTTTCCCCGAGACCCCTGAGTTGTTGAGAAGGCCCCTGAGTTACCGCCGAGGCCCCCGAGGGCCCAGAGCTCTCGCCGTCCTTTATTGATACAGCTGTGGTGTGTCTGTGTGGGTTTGTCGGTTGCGTGAGAAGGAAGCAGCGACTCTCTCTCTCTCGCCCGCTAACCTCCCCCTGAGAGTGAGTGTGTGTGTGTGTGTGTGTGTGTGTGTGTGTGTGTGCTGAGGCAGAGTTTGCGTGTGGAGATGTGCAGCTGTTGTATGATGGTGTCCACACGCAGGACGAGTCTGGACGTTGGCAGGAATTTGAACTTGTAATGACGAAGAAGAAGGTGGTAAGTCCTGGTCCCGGAGGTCAATGTCCTGGTCCCGGAGGTCAACGTCCTGGTCCAGGAGGTCAAAGTCCTGGTCCCGGAGGTCAACGTCCTGGTCCAGGAGGTCAACGTCCTGGTCCAGGAGGTCAAAGACCTGGTCCAGGAGGTCAAAGTCCTGGTCCCGGAGGTCAACGTCCTGGTCCAGGAGGTCAACGTCCTGGTCCAGGAGGTCAAAGTCCTGGTCCAGGAGGTCAACGTCCTGGTCCCGGAGGTCAACGTCCTGGTCCAGGAGGTCAAAGTCCTGGTCCCGGAGGTCAACGTCCTGGTCCAGGAGGTCAAAGACCTGGTCCCGGAGGTCAAAGACCTGGTCCCGGAGGTCAAAGTCCTGGTCCAGGAGGTCAACGTCCTGGTCCCGGAGGTCAAAGACCTGGTCCAGGAGGTCAAAGTCCTGGTCCCGGAGGTCAACGTCCTGGTCCAGGAGGTCAACGTCCTGGTCCCGGAGGTCAAAGTCCTGGTCCAGGAGGTCAACGTCCTGGTCCCGGAGGTCAAAGTCCTGGTCCAGGAGGTCAAAGTCCTGGTCCCGGAGGTCAAAGACCTGGTCCAGGAGGTCAAAGACCTGGTCCAGGAGGTCAACGTCCTGGTCCCGGAGGTCAAAGACCTGGTCCCGGAGGTCAAAGACCTGGTCCAGGAGGTCAACGTCCTGGTCCCGGAGGTCAAAGTCCTGGTCCCGGAGGTCAACGTCCTGGTCCAGGAGGTCAAAGACCTGGTCCCGGAGGTCAAACCTGGTCCAGGAGGTCAACGTCCTGGTCCCGGAGGTCAAAGACCTGGAACGTCCTGGTCCCGGAGGTCAAAGACCTGGTCCAGGAGGTCAACGTCCTGGTCCCGGAGGTCAACGTCCTGGTCCCGGAGGTCAAAGTCCTGGTCCCGGAGGTCAAAGACCTGGTCCAGGAGGTCAAAGACCTGGTCCAGGAGGTCAACGTCCTGGTCCCGGAGGTCAAAGACCTGGTCCCGGAGGTCAACGTCTTGGTCCAGGAGGTCAAAGTCCTGGTCCAGGAGGTCAACGTCCTGGTCCCGGAGGTCAAAGTCCTGGTCCCGGAGGTCAACGTCCTGGTCCCGGAGGTCAAAGACCTGGTCCAGGAGGTCAAAGTCCTGGTCCCGGAGGTCAAAGACCTGGTCCAGGAGGTCAAAGACCTGGTCCAGGAGGTCAACGTCCTGGTCCCGGAGGTCAAAGACCTGGTCCCGGAGGTCAAAGACCTGGTCCAGGAGGTCAAAGTCCTGGTCCAGGAGGTCAACGTCCTGGTCCCGGAGGTCAAAGACCTGGTCCAGGAGGTCAACGTCCTGGTCCCGGAGGTCAAAGACCTGGTCCCGGAGGTCAACGTCCTGGTCCCGGAGGTCAAAGACCTGGTCCCGGAGGTCAACGTCCTGGTCCCGGAGGTCAAAGACCTGGTCCAGGAGGTCAACGTCCTGGTCCCGGAGGTCAACGTCCTGGTCCCGGAGGTCAAAGACCTGGTCCAGGAGGTCAACGACCTGGTCCCGGAGGTCAACGTCCTGGTCCAGGAGGTCAAAGTCCTGGTCCCGGAGGTCAACGTCCTGGTCCAGGAGGTCAAAGACCTGGTCCCGGAGGTCAAAGACCTGTCCAGGAGGTCAATGTCCTGGTCCAGGAGGTCAACGTCCTGGTCCCGGAGGTCAAAGACCTGGTCCAGGAGGTCAAAGTCCTGGTCCCGGAGGTCAACGTCCTGGTCCAGGAGGTCAACGTCCTGGTCCCGGAGGTCAAAGTCCTGGTCCAGGAGGTCAACGTCCTGGTCCCGGAGGTCAAAGACCTGGTCCAGGAGGTCAAAGTCCTGGTCCCGGAGGTCAAAGACCTGGTCCCGGAGGTCAACGTCCTGGTCCAGGAGGTCAAAGTCCTGGTCCCGGAGGTCAAAGTCCTGGTCCCGGAGGTCAAAGACCTGGTCCAGGAGGTCAAAGTCCTGGTCCCGGAGGTCAAAGACCTGGTCCCGGAGGTCAACGTCCTGGTCCAGGAGGTCAAAGTCCTGGTCCCGGAGGTCAAAGTCCTGGTCCCGGAGGTCAACGTCCTGGTCCAGGAGGTCAACGTCCTGGTCCAGGAGGTGAAAGTCCTGATCCAGGAGGTCAAAGTCCTGGTCCCGGAGGTCAACGTCCTGGTCCCGGAGGTCAACGTCCTGGTCCCGGAGGTCAAAGACCTGGTCCAGGAGGTCAACGTCCTGGTCCCGGAGGTCAACGTCCTGGTCCAGGAGGTCAACGTCCTGGTCCAGGAGGTCAAAGTCCTGGTCCAGGAGGTCAAAGACCTGGTCCCGGAGGTCAAACCTGGTCCAGGAGGTCAACGTCCTGGTCCCGGAGGTCAAAGACCTGGTCCAGGAGGTCAACGTCCTGGTCCCGGAGGTCAACGTCCTGGTCCCGGAGGTCAACGTCCTGGTCCCGGAGGTCAAAGACCTGGTCCAGGAGGTCAAAGACCTGGTCCAGGAGGTCAACGTCCTGGTCCCGGAGGTCAAAGACCTGGTCCCGGAGGTCAACGTCCTGGTCCCGGAGGTCAAAGACCTGGTCCCGGAGGTCAACGTCCTGGTCCAGGAGGTGAAAGTCCTGGTCCAGGAGGTCAACGTCCTGGTCCCGGAGGTCAAAGACCTGGTCCAGGAGGTCAACGTCCTGGTCCCGGAGGTCAACGTCCTGGTCCCGGAGGTCAAAGACCTGGTCCAGGAGGTCAACGACCTGGTCCCGGAGGTCAACGTCCTGGTCCAGGAGGTCAACGTCCTGGTCCCGGAGGTCAACGTCCTGGTCCAGGAGGTCAAAGACCTGGTCCCGGAGGTCAAAGACCTGTCCAGGAGGTCAATGTCCTGGTCCAGGAGGTCAACGTCCTGGTCCCGGAGGTCAAAGACCTGGTCCAGGAGGTCAAAGTCCTGGTCCCGGAGGTCAACGTCCTGGTCCAGGAGGTCAACGTCCTGGTCCCGGAGGTCAAAGTCCTGGTCCAGGAGGTCAACGTCCTGGTCCCGGAGGTCAAAGACCTGGTCCAGGAGGTCAAAGTCCTGGTCCCGGAGGTCAAAGACCTGGTCCCGGAGGTCAACGTCCTGGTCCAGGAGGTCAAAGTCCTGGTCCCGGAGGTCAAAGTCCTGGTCCCGGAGGTCAAAGACCTGGTCCAGGAGGTCAAAGTCCTGGTCCCGGAGGTCAACGTCCTGGTCCCGGAGGTCAACGTCCTGGTCCAGGAGGTCAAAGTCCTGGTCCCGGAGGTCAAAGTCCTGGTCCCGGAGGTCAACGTCCTGGTCCAGGAGGTCAACGTCCTGGTCCAGGAGGTGAAAGTCCTGATCCAGGAGGTCAAAGTCCTGGTCCCGGAGGTCAACGTCCTGGTCCCGGAGGTCAACGTCCTGGTCCCGGAGGTCAAAGACCTGGTCCAGGAGGTCAACGTCCTGGTCCCGGAGGTCAACGTCCTGGTCCAGGAGGTCAAAGTCCTTGTCCCGGAGGTCAACGTCCTGGTCCAGGAGGTCAAAGACCTGGTCCCGGAGGTCAAACCTGGTCCAGGAGGTCAACGTCCTGGTCCCGGAGGTCAAAGACCTGGTCCAGGAGGTCAACGTCCTGGTCCCGGAGGTCAACGTCCTGGTCCCGGAGGTCAAAGTCCTGGTCCCGGAGGTCAAAGACCTTGTCCAGGAGGTCAAAGACCTGGTCCAGGAGGTCAACGTCCTGGTCCCGGAGGTCAAAGACCTGGTCCCGGAGGTCAACGTCTTGGTCCAGGAGGTCAAAGTCCTGGTCCAGGAGGTCAAAGTCCTGGTCCAGGAGGTCAACGTCCTGGTCCCGGAGGTCAAAGTCCTGGTCCCGGAGGTCAACGTCCTGGTCCCGGAGGTCAAAGACCTGGTCCAGGAGGTCAAAGTCCTGGTCCCGGAGGTCAAAGACCTGGTCCAGGAGGTCAAAGACCTGGTCCAGGAGGTCAACGTCCTGGTCCCGGAGGTCAAAGACCTGGTCCCGGAGGTCAAAGACCTGGTCCAGGAGGTCAAAGTCCTGGTCCAGGAGGTCAACGTCCTGGTCCCGGAGGTCAAAGACCTGGTCCAGGAGGTCAACGTCCTGGTCCCGGAGGTCAAAGACCTGGTCCCGGAGGTCAACGTCCTGGTCCCGGAGGTCAAAGACCTGGTCCCGGAGGTCAACGTCCTGGTCCAGGAGGTGAAAGTCCTGGTCCAGGAGGTCAACGTCCTGGTCCCGGAGGTCAAAGACCTGGTCCCGGAGGTCAACGTCCTGGTCCCGGAGGTCAAAGACCTGGTCCCGGAGGTCAACGTCCTTGTCCCGGAGGTCAAAGACCTGGTCCCGGAGGTCAACGTCCTGGTCCAGGAGGTGAAAGTCCTGGTCCAGGAGGTCAACGTCCTGGTCCCGGAGGTCAAAGACCTGGTCCAGGAGGTCAACGTCCTGGTCCCGGAGGTCAACGTCCTGGTCCCGGAGGTCAAAGACCTGGTCCAGGAGGTCAACGTCCTGGTCCCGGAGGTCAACGTCCTGGTCCTGGAGGTCAACGTCCTGGTCCAGGAGGTCAAAGACCTGGTCCAGGAGGTCAACGTCCTGGTCCTGGAGGTCAACGTCCTGGTCCAGGAGGTCAACGTCCTGGTCCTGGAGGTCAACGTCCTGGTCCAGGAGGTCAAAGACCTGGTCCAGGAGGTCAAAGACCTGGTCCAGGAGGTCAACGTCCTGGTCCCGGAGGTCAACGTCCTGGTCCCGGAGGTCAACGTCCTGGTCCCGGAGGTCAAAGTCCTGGTCCCGGAGGTCAACGTCCTGGTCCCGGAGGTCAACGTCCTGGTCCAGGAGGTCAACGTCCTGGTCCCGGAGGTCAAAGTCCTGGTCCCGGAGGTCAAAGTCCTGGTCCAGGAGGTCAAAGACCTGGTCCAGGAGGTCAACGTCCTGGTCCCGGAGGTCAACGTCCTGGTCCCGGAGGTGAAAGTCCTGATCCAGGAGGTCAAAGTCCTGGTCCAGGAGGTCAAAGTCCTGGTCCAGGAGGTCAAAGTCCTGGTCCCGGAGGTGAAAATCCTGGTCCCGGAGGTCAAAGTCCTGGTCCCGGAGGTCAAAGTCCTGGTCCCGGAGGTGAAAATCCTGGTCCCGGAGGTCAAAGTCCTGGTCCAGGAGGTCAAAGTCCTGGTCCAGGAGGTCAAAGTCCTGGTCCAGGAGTTGAAAGTCCTGGTCCCGGAGTTGAAAGTCCTGGTCCCGGAGTTGAAAGTCCTGGTCCCGGAGGTGAAAGTCCTGGTCCCGGAGGTGAAAGTCCTGGTCCCGGAGGTGAAAGTCCTGGTCCCGGAGGTGAAAGTCCTGGTCCCGGAGGTGAAAGTCCTGGTCCCGGAGGTCAAAGTCCTGGTCCCGGAGGTCAAAGTCCTGGTCCCGGAGGTCAAAGTCCTGGTCCCGGAGGTGAAAGTCCTGGTCCAGGAGGTGAAAGTCCTGGTCCCAGAGGTTAAAATGTCCTGGTCCAGGAGGTCAAAGTCCTGGTCCCGGAGGTCAAAGTCCTGGTCCCGGAGGTGAAAATCCTGGTCCCGGAGGTGAAAATCCTGGTCCCGGAGGTGAAAATCCTGGTCCCGGAGGTCAAAGTCCTGGTCCAGGAGGTGAAAGTCCTGGTCCAGGAGGTGAAAGTCCTGGTCCAGGAGGTGAAAGTCCTGGTCCAGGAGGTCAAAGTCCTGGTCCAGGAGGTCAAAGTCCTGGTCCAGGAGTTGAAAGTCCTGGTCCCGGAGTTGAAAGTCCTGGTCCCGGAGTTGAAAGTCCTGGTCCCGGAGGTGAAAGTCCTGGTCCCGGAGGTGAAAGTCCTGGTCCCAGAGGTGAAAGTCCTGGTCCCGGAGGTCAAAGTCCTGGTCCCGGAGGTCAAAGTCCTGGTCCCGGAGGTGAAAGTCCTGGTCCAGGAGGTGAAAGTCCTGGTCCCAGAGGTTAAAATGTCCTGGTCCAGGAGGTCAAAGTCCTGGTCCCGGAGGTCAAAGTCCTGGTCCCGGAGGTGAAAATCCTGGTCCCGGAGGTCAAAATCCTGGTCCCGGAGGTGAAAATCCTGGTCCCGGAGGTCAAAGTCCTGGTCCAGGAGGTGAAAGTCCTGGTCCAGGAGGTGAAAGTCCTGGTCCAGGAGGTGAAAGTCCTGGTCCAGGAGGTCAAAGTCCTGGTCCAGGAGGTCAAAGTCCTGGTCCAGGAGTTGAAAGTCCTGGTCCCGGAGTTGAAAGTCCTGGTCCCGGAGTTGAAAGTCCTGGTCCCGGAGGTGAAAGTCCTGGTCCCGGAGGTGAAAATCCTGGTCCCGGAGGTGAAAGTCCTGGTCCAGGAGGTGAAAGTCCTGGTCCCAGAGATGAAAGTCCTGGTCCCAGAGGTGAAAGTCCTGGTCCAGGAGGTGAAAGTCCTGGTCCAGGAGGTGAAAGTCCTGGTCCCGGAGGTGAAAGTCCTGGTCCCGGAGGTGAAAGTCCTGGTCCAGGAGGTCAAAGTCCTGGTCCCGGAGGTGAAAGTCCTGGTCCCGGAGGTGAAAGTCCTGGTCCAGGAGGTGAAAGTCCTGGTCCCGGAGGTCAAAGTCCTGGTCCCGGAGGTGAAAGTCCTGGTCCCGGAGGTGAAAGTCCTGGTCCCGGAGGTGAAAGTCCTGGTCCAGGAGGTGAAAGTCCTGGTCCAGGAGGTGAAAGTCCTGGTCCCGGAGGTGAAAGTCCTGGTCCCGGAGGTCAAAGTCCTGGTGCCGGAGGTCAAAGTCCTGGTGCCGGAGGTGAAAGTCCTGGTCCAGGAGGTGAAAGTCCTGGTCCCGGAGGTCAAAGTCTTTATCTTCCAGGTAAACGAGCCTGTTGGTGCAAACACCTGTTCTAAATGTACAGGTAGATCCAGAACCATGGCAGGACTTCTACTGGACCAGGAAGTGCCTCCTCTGCTGATGAAGTGGAAAGAAGATAAGATGCCGGTTCATGGAAATCACCATGGTAACGTGCGCTGGAGA
Source organism: Telmatherina bonti (assembly GCF_933228915.1). Classification (NCBI taxonomy): domain Eukaryota; kingdom Metazoa; phylum Chordata; class Actinopteri; order Atheriniformes; family Telmatherinidae; genus Telmatherina; species Telmatherina bonti. The sequence goes on from NC_136622.1 coordinate 39,238,933, forward strand.
TGAGATCACCATCTCCTGACCAATCAGATGTCTCGGTCCACCAGGTCTTGTCCTGTCCACGTTGGAGGCGGGTGGGTTAGATGCTTCATCGCTCCCTGCCTGTTGCTATGGTAACAGCGGATGACGAGTTTAGTGTACCACTACACTGTATAGTACACTATAGTACACTGTACTATAGTACTACAGTGTACACTATAGTACACTGTAGTACTATAGTACTACAGTGTACTACCGTGTACTACTGTGTACTATAGTATATTACAGTGTACTACTGTGTACTACAGTGTACTACTGTGTACTACAGTATACTACAGTGTACTACAGTGTACTATAGTATACTATAGTATATTAGTGTACTACAGTGTACTACTATGTACTACAGTGTACTACAGTGTACTACTATGTACTACTGTGTACTACAGTATACTACAGTGTACTACAGTGTACTATAGTATACTATAGTATATTACAGTGTACTACTGTGTACTACAGTATACTACAGTGTACTACAGTGTACTATAGTATACTATAGTATACTACAGTGTACTACTGTGTACTAAAGTGTACTACAGTGTACTACTATGTACTACTGCGTACTACAGTGTACTACTATGTACTACAGTGTACTACAGTATACCACAGTGTACTACAGTGTACTATAGTATACTATAGTATATTACAGTGTACTACTGTGTACTATAGTATACTATAGTATATTACAGTGTACTACAGTGTACTACTATGTACTACAGTGTACTACAGTATACTACAGTGTACTATAGTATACTATAGTATATTACAGTGTACTACTATGTACTACAGTGTACTACAGTATACCACAGTGTACTACAGTGTACTATAGTATACTATAGTATATTACAGTGTACTACAGTGTACTACTATGTACTACAGTGTACTACAGTATACTACAGTGTACTATAGTATACTATAGTATATTACAGTGTACTACTATGTACTACAGTGTACTACAGTATACCACAGTGTACTACAGTGTACTATAGTATACTATAGTATATTACAGTGTACTACAGTGTACTACTATGTACTACAGTGTACTACAGTATACCACAGTGTACTACAGTGTACTATAGTATACTATAGTATATTACAGTGTACTACAGTGTACTACTATGTACTACAGTGTACTACAGTATACTACAGTGTACTATAGTATACTATAGTATATTACAGTGTACTACTATGTACTACAGTGTACTACAGTATACCACAGTGTACTACAGTGTACTATAGTATACTATAGTATATTACAGTGTACTACAGTGTACTACTATGTACTACAGTGTACTACAGTATACTACAGTGTACTATAGTATACTATAGTATATTACAGTGTACTACTATGTACTACTGTGTACTACAGTATACCACAGTGTACTACAGTGTACTATAGTATACTATAGTATATTACAGTGTACTACTGTGTACTATAGTATACTACAGTATACTACAGTGTACTATAGTATACTATAGTATATTACAGTGTACTACTGTGTATTACAGTGTACTACAGTGTATTACAGTGTACTATAGTATACTATAGTATATTACAGTGTACTACTGTGTACTACAGTGTACTACTATGTACTAAAGTGTACTACAGTGTACTACTATGTACTACTGTGTACTACAGTGTACTACAGTGTACTACTATGTACTGCAGTGTACTACAGTATACTACAGTGTACTACAGTGTACTATAGTATACTATAGTATATTACAGTGTACTAGTGTGTATTACAGTGTACTACAGTGTACTACTATGTACTACTGTGTACTACAGTGTACTACAGTGTACTACAGTGTACTACTGTGTACTACAGTATACTACAGTGTACTACAGTGTACTATAGTATACTATAGTATATTACAGTGTACTACTGTGTACTATAGTATACTATAGTATATTACAGTGTACTACAGTGTACTACTATGTACTAAAGTGTACTACAGTGTACTACTATGTACTACTGCGTACTACTGCGTACTACAGTGTACTACTATGTACTACAGTGTACTACAGTATACTACAGTGTACTACAGTGTACTACAGTGTACTACAGTATACTATAGTATATTACAGTGTACTACAGTGTACTACTATGTACTACAGTGTACTACAGTATACTACAGTGTACTACAGTGTACTACAGTATACTATAGTATATTACAGTGTACTACAGTGTACTACTATGTACTACAGTGTACTACAGTATACTACAGTGTACTACAGTGTACTATCTTATACTGTAGTATATTACAGTGTACTACAGTGTACTACTATGTACTACAGTGTACTGTCTTATACTATAGTATATTAGTGTACTACTATGTACTAAAGTGTACTACAGTGTACTACTATGTACTACTGTGTACTACAGTGTATTACAGTGTACTACTATGTACTACAGTATACTACAGTGTACTACAGTGTACTATAGTATACTATAGTATATTACAGTGTACTACTGTGTACTATAGTATACTATAGTATATTACAGTGTACTTCTGTGTACTACTGTGTACTAAAACACGTTTATGTTGGTACATCTGGTCTCGGCTTAGCTCCTGTGTAGCGCTAAGCTAGCATAGATGCTAACTTTAGCTTCATGCTACAGCGGCTACCTGTCCAGGTGTGTTTTAGGGGGGATCAGGTGTTACATTTGTCCGGTTTATTTGTGTTTTCATGATGGTTTTATACGTAAACGTTGGAACGGAGATCAGACGGACAGGAATAAACGACAGTTTGATTCCAGTCTGACAGAAAAATCCTGAAACATCACGTGGATCTGGAGTCTGATGAGAAGTTTTCTGGTTCTTTCTGCATATTTATAAACATGATTCCGTCTTTACTCCGTCTCCGTCGGGACGTTGGGAACGTTTTCCTGAGAAACAGACGTGTGATTTCCGTTGAAACGCAGGATTAGAAACGAGTGATTAGTCAGGAAGGTGGAGTTTTATCTCATGTCCTGTTTTCCAGGATTTTCCAGCCTGCTGCAGGCGTGTTTCGTCCGTCCGTCTGACGTGTTCGGGAAATGGAACCAAGCGACCGGATGTTGATGCTGATCTGGATCGCCGTCTGTATCTACCAGTTAGCTTTTACAGGTTCTAACTCACCAAGAATACCCACAATACTTTGCAAAAAAAACCATCTGATCGCAGGCTTGATGTCTTTCTTCGTTTCTATGCGTATTTTTTATTGGTTTATTCTTTAGATTTATATTTTATATATGACCTTTAAATATCAGTGTAAATGTATTAATATAGAAAATAACTATTAATTTATAACATTTTGTATGAAACTATTATTTTTAGATATGGAATTTATCTCCACATAAAGAGATTGTTTAATAATGATAGTTATAATTTCTTCTTCTTCTTTTTATGATTATTATTAGTAGGATAATAATACACAGTCACTGAGTCATCCAGCAAGTTTATTCACTAACAGCAGGTGCCTCTCTTTCTGTCTTTTTGACTTAACTTGCTAGTTTCTGGTCCTCATGATTGTCAACGGTTTTGTTCTCCACGAATCTAGAGTTGGCTTGTGTGGGTGTATATATTTATGTGTGTGGGTGGGTATGTGTGTGTACTTATGTGTATGTGTATGTATGTATGTGTATGGATATGTATATATGTATGCATATGTGTGAGTGTATGTGTGTGTATGTGTATGTGTATATGTATGTGTATGTATGAGTATGTATATGTGTATATATATATATATATATATATATATATATGTGTGTGTGTATGTATGTGTATATGTATGTATGTATATCTATCTTTATGTATGCATGTATGTGTACATGTGTGTGTATGCATGTGTATGTATGTGTATATGTATGTATGTATGTATATATGTATATATATAATGTATGTGCGAGTGTATATACATATATATGTAGGTGGGTATGTATGTGCATATACATGTATGCATTGATCTCTTTCTTTTGTTTTTTTTTTGTTTTTTTATGTTCTCTTTTCTGTTCTCTTTCTGCCCCTTTCCTGTCCTTTCCGGTCGGGTCCAGCAGCATAAACTCTGTAATACAAGCTATTATCCAAAACAAATTGAAAAATAAAATAAGAATCAAGAAATACAAGGGGATCATTACATCTACAAAAGTTCCCCTTGGCAAAATAAATTTGCTCAGCAGAACACAGCATCCAGAACATCAGTCTGCTTGCTTAAATGCTGGACAAGACAAAAAAAAAAAAAAAAAAAAAAAAAAAAAAAAAAGTAGGATAATAATACTAATAATTATTATTATTTTCAGTAGTAAAATTATTATGATTGGTATGAAGTGAACTAATTGTCGGCTGTTTCCGGATCAAACTGGTTTTTAGTTCTGTGTTTGATGAATCAGGGAGTCAAACCACCGACATCGTGTGAAAAATGGTTCCAGTGTCATAAAAAGTCATTTGTGGCATAAACTTTCCTTTTTATATAAAATAAATGGAGCTTCTTAACCAGCAGTAAAACTGATGAAGCTCCTCCTCCTCCTCCTCCATCAGCAGAGCAGCTGCTCTGGAGAATCTCCCGTCATCAGTCAGAGGTTATAAACTCATCTCATCAACAAACACTTTGTCATCCCCGCTGAATCATCTGCAATATCTGCTCCCAGTCCTCCGAGACTCAACCTCATAAAGTCGGTGCGTTGATGAGTTGCAAACTCTTCCTCTGGATATTAAACCTGCTGCAAGCGTGACAAAACACCGCTGACTCTCTCTGTCATCACCTGACTGCTGGCACCTTTCAGCCAATCAGCAGCGGCGCTTCATGAGGAGCGAAAGGCCACAGAAAGCTGCTGCTAGCATAGCTTGGTCTGCAGCTGGTTTCATGTGTAATTCATAACAGCCGCTTCAGCATCAATCTTTCATGCAGAGGTGTAAATAGTTCTGCAGAGGTTAGCTGCATGGCCGCGTGGCCCACGCAGCTTTACGGCACGTGTAGCGCTTAGCTTCCACGCTAGCACAGATGCTTCTGAAGAACATCCAGAAACATCTTCTCAGCATCAGTACTGGTCTGCTCAGGTTTTAACCCCCCCGTAGTTCTGCCACCATCATCGTCTCAGGACCAGCAGTGTGGAACTGGGACGGTCATGTGACCCTCCAGCTGGTCTACGGAGGTTTTCCAGCGTTTCTATCCGTCTAGGAGGTTTACAATCCAGACACAACATGTAGTGATTTTTATTCAGAGACTCTAGATGGTAAATCCACCATTATTTATCACATCTTCATCTCCATCACTTACTGCTTCTTAAGGTTATTCATCTTCTGGTTTTAACTCCAGTGTTTTCCTTATGGGGATCCTGCACGCTGGGGGCCCTGCCTGTTTGGTCTGGGGGCTGTTGTCATGACGACCGCTGCTGTTTGGGTGGCGCAGGGTCCAGCACTGCAGCTTCCCGGCTGCGGGGTGGCCCCGTTGCTGCCTGGGAGTTGTGCAGTTGCTGTGGCAACGGCCCCTATGAGCATGTGGGGGACTGGCTCCTGGTGTGGATGGATACCGAGGTATTGTTTCCTCACATCAGCACCAAGTCAGAATTTTTATTACTTACTTAATGTTTTTAGTTGTTTTATTAACCAGAATTCAGTTAAAGAGACAGTATTCAGGGAATTATGTTTTTCGGGGAATGTGGGGGTGGGGGGGGAGTGTGAGTGTGTGGAATGAGCTTGCGTCTTTATTGTTTAGGGGACTCAGTGTGTGTGTGTGTGTGTGTGTGTGTGTGTGTGTGTGTGTGTGTGTGTGTGTGTGTGTGTGTGTGTGTGTGTGTGAGTGTGTGGAAAGAGCTTGTGCCTATTATTTTTAAATGCCTTTTTATCCACTTTTTATCCATCCTTATGACTTGATTTTATCCTTTAAAGCACTTTGTGTTGCCCGTGGCATGAAAAGTGCTCAAGAAATAAAGTTTGATTTGATTTGATTTGATCACTACCATGTTGCTAAGAGACCTCTATTTCCACCTGGACATGATGATGTCAGACTTTCCACCAGTCAGAGAGCTTAAACTGACGGTAACGTCCAATCAGGAGCAGCCAAAGATCAACAAGTGATGAGAAAAGCAGGAAAATAATGATCCTCTATGGCTGGAATAAAGCCAGGAAGATGTTTGGGATGCAGCTGAGGTGGAGGTGCTGCAGTGAAGACAGCAGGTAGATACATCATACATCGTCTGCATGGAAACAACACGTCTCCATGGAAACGTCAAGTCTACATGGAAACAGCACGTCTCCGTGGAAACGTCACATCTGTATGGTGAGTTTAATCCTGGTAGGAGACAGGAAATTGGTCCCAGACAGGAAACTGGTCCCAGACAGGAATCTGGTCCCAGACAGGAAACTGGTCCCAGGCAGGAAACTGGTCCCAGACAGGAAACTGGTCCAAGACAGGAAACTGGTCCCAGACAGGAAACTGGTCGGAAACTGGTCCCAGGCAGGAAACTGGTCCCAGACAGGAATCTGGTCCAAGACAGGAAACTGGTCCCAGACAGGAAACTGGTCCAAGACAGGAAACTGGTCCCAGACAGGAAACTGGTCGGAAACTGGTCCCAGACAGGAAACTGGTCCCAGACAGGAAACTGGTCCCAGGCAGGAAACTGGTCCCAGGCAGGAAACTGGTCCCAGACAGGAATCTGGTCCAAGACAGGAAACTGGTCGGAAACTGGTCCCAGGCAGGAAACTGGTCCCAGACAGGAAACTGGTCCCAGACAGGAAACTGGTCCCAGACAGGAAACTGGTCCCAGACAGGAAACTGGTCCCAGGCAGGAAACTGGTCCCAGACAGGAATCTGGTCCCAGGCAGGAAACTGGTCCCAGACAGGAAACTGGTCCCAGACAGGAAACTGGTCCCAGGCAGGAAACTGGTCCCAGACAGGAAACTGGTCCCAGGCAGGAAACTGGTCCCAGACAGGAAACTGGTCCCAGACAGGAAACTGGTCCCAGGCAGGAAACTGGTCCCAGACAGGAAACTGGTCCCAGGCAGGAAACTGGTCCAAGACAGGAAACTGGTCCCAGACAGGAAACTGGTCCCAGGCAGGAAACTGGTCCCAGACAGGAAACTGGTCCCAGACAGGAAACTGGTCCCAGGCAGGAAACTGGTCCCAGACAGGAATCTGGTCCAAGACAGGAAACTGGTCCCAGGCAGGAAACTGGTCCCAGACAGGAAACTGGTCCCAGACAGGAAACTGGTCCCAGACAGGAAACTGGTCCCAGGCAGGAAACTGGTCCAAGACAGGAAACTGGTCCCAGACAGGAAACTGGTCCCAGACAGGAAACTGGTCCCAGGCAGGAAACTGGTCCCAGACAGGAATCTGGTCCCAGAATGGAAACTGGTCCCAGGCAGGAAACTGGTCCCAGACAGGAAACTGGTCCCAGGCAGGAAACTGGTCCCAGACAGGAATCTGGTCCCAGAATGGAAACTGGTCCCAGGCAGGAAACTGGTCCCAGGCAGGAAACTGGTCCCAGACAGGAATCTGGTCCCAGAATGGAAACTGGTCCCAGACAGGAATCTGGTCCCAGAATGGAAACTGGTCCCAGACAGGAAACTGGTCCCAGGCAGGAAACTGGTCCCAGGCAGGAAACTGGTCCCAGACAGGAAACTGGTCCCAGGCAGGAATCTGGTCCCAGACAGGAAACTGGTCCCAGGCAGGAAACTGGTCCCAGAGAGGAAACTGGTCCCAGACAGGAAACTGGTCGGAAACTGGTCCCAGGCAGGAAACTGGTCCCAGACAGGAAACTGGTCCCAGGCAGGAAACTGGTCCCAGACAGGAATCTGGTCCCAGGCAGGAAACTGGTCCCAGACAGGAAACTGGTCCCAGGCAGGAAACTGGTCCCAGACAGGAATCTGGTCCCAGAATGGAAACTGGTCCCAGGCAGGAAACTGGTCCCAGACAGGAAACTGGTCCCAGAATGGAAACAGGTCCCAGGCAGGAAACTAGTCCCAGGCAGGAAACTGGTCCCAGACAGGAAACTGGTCCCAGGCAGGAAACTGGTCCCAGACAGGAATCTGGTGCCAGAATGGAAACTGGTCCCAGGCAGGAAACTGGTCCCAGACAGGAAACTGGTCCCAGGCAGGAAACTGGTCCCAGACAGGAAACTGGTCCCAGACAGGAAACTGGTCCCAGGCAGGAATCTGGTCCCAGAATGGAAACTGGTCCCAGGCAGGAAACTGGTCCCAGGCAGGAAACTGGTCCCAGACAGGAAACTGGTCCCAGGCAGGAAACTGGTCCCAGACAGGAAACCGGTCCCAGACAGGAATCTGGTCCCAGAATGGAAACTGGTCCCAGGCAGGAAACTGGTCCCAGACAGGAAACTGGTCCCAGAATGGAAACTGGTCCCAGGCAAGAAACTGGTCCCAGACAGGAAACTGGTCCCAGACAGGAATCTGGTCCCAGACAGGAAACTGGTCCAGGACAGGAATCTGGTCCCAGACAGGAAACTGGTCCCAGACAGGAATCTGGTCCCAGAATGGAAACTGGTCCCAGGCAGGAAACTGGTCCCAGGCAGGAAACTGGTCCCAGAATGGAAACTGGTCCCAGAATGGAAACTGGTCCCAGGCAGGAAACTGGTCCCAGACAGGAAACTGGTCCCAGACAGGAATCTGGTCCCAGACAGGAATCTGGTCTCAGAATGGAAACTGGTCCCAGGCAGGAAACTGGTCCCAGACAGGAAACTGGTCCCAGGCAGGAAACTGGTCCCAGGCAGGAAACTAGTCCCAGGCAGGAAACTGGTCCCAGACAGGAAACTGGTCCCAGGCAGGAAACTGGTCCCAGACAGGAATCTGGTCCCAGACAGGAAACTGGTCCCAGGCAGGAAACTGGTCCCAGACAGGAAACTGGTCCCAGGCAGGAAACTGGTCCCAGACGGGAAACTGGTCCCAGACAGGAAACTGGTCCCAGGCAGGAAACTGGTCCCAGACAGGAAACTGGTCCCAGACAGGAAACTGGTCCCAGACAGGAAACTGGTCCAAGACAGGAATCTGGTCCCAGGCAGGAAACTGGTCCCAGACAGGAAACTGGTCCCAGACAGGAATCTGGTCCCAGACAGGAAACTGGTCCCAGACAGGAAACTGGTCCCAGGCAGGAAACTGGTCCCAGACAGGAAACTGGTCCCAGGCAGGAAACTGGTCCCAGGCAGGAAACTGGTCCCAGACAGGAATCTGGTCCCAGACAGGAATCTGGTCCCAGAATGGAAACTGGTCCTAGGCAGGAAACTGGTCCCAGACAGGAAAATTGTCCCAGACAGGAATCTGGTCCCAGACAGGAAACTGGTCCCAGACAGGAATCTGGTCCCAGACAGGAAACTGGTCCCAGAAGGGAATCTGGTCCCAGAATGGAAACTGGTCCCAGGCAGGAAACTGGTCCCAGACAGGAAACTGGTCCCAGGCAGGAAACTGGTCCCAGAATGGAAACTGGTCCCAGAATGGAAACTGGTCCCAGGCAGGAAACTGGTCCCAGACAGGAAACTGGTCCCAGACAGGAATCTGGTCCCAGACAGGAATCTGGTCCCAGAATGGAAACTGGTCCCAGGCAGGAAACTGGTCCCAGACAGGAAACTGGTCCCAGGCAGGAAACTGGTCCCAGGCAGGAAACTGGTCCCAGACAGGAATCTGGTCCCAGACAGGAAACTGGTCCCAGGCAGGAAACTGGTCCCAGACAGGAAACTGGTCCCAGACAGGAAACTGGTCCCAGGCAGGAAACTGGTCCCAGACAGGAAACTGGTCCCAGGCAGGAAACTGGTCCCAGACAGGAAACTGGTCCCAGACAGGAATCTGGTCCCAGACAGGAAACTGGTCCAAGACAGGAATCTGGTCCCAGGCAGGAAACTGGTCCCAGACAGGAAACTGGTCCCAGGCAGGAAACTGGTCCCAGACAGGAAACTGGTCCCAGACAGGAAACTGGTCCCAGGCAGGAAACTGGTCCCAGACAGGAAACTGGTCCAAGACAGGAAACTGGTCCCAGGCAGGAAAGTGGTCCCAGGCAGGAATCTGGTCCCAGGCAGGAAACTGGTCCCAGACAGGAAACTGGTCCCAGGCAGGAAACTGGTCCCAGACAGGAAACTGGTCCCAGGCAGGAAACTGGTCCCAGGCAGGAAACTGGTCCCAGACAGGAATCTGGTCCCAGACAGGAATCTGGTCCCAGAATGGAAACTGGTCCCAGAATGGAAACTGGTCCCAGGCAGGGACCAGGGACTGGGACTGGTCCCAGACAGGAATCTGGTCCCAGACAGGAAACTGGTCCCAGACAGGAATCTGGTCCCAGACAGGAAACTGGTCCCAGACAGGAATCTGGTCCCAGAATGGAAACTGGTCCCAGGCAGGAAACTGGTCCCAGACAGGAAACTGGTCCCAGGCAGGAAACTGGTCCCAGAATGGAAACTGGTCCCAGAATGGAAACTGGTCCCAGGCAGGAAACTGGTCCCAGACAGGAAACTGGTCCCAGACAGGAATCTGGTCCCAGACAGGAATCTGGTCCCAGAATGGAAACTGGTCCCAGGCAGGAAACTGGTCCCAGACAGGAAACTGGTCCCAGGCAGGAAACTGGTCCCAGACAGGAAACTGGTCCCAGACAGGAAACTGGTCCCAGACAGGAATCTGGTCCCAGACAGGAATCTGGTCCCAGAATGGAAACTGGTCCCAGGCAGGAAACTGGTCCCAGACAGGAAACTGGTCCCAGGCAGGAAACTGGTCCCAGGCAGGAAACTGGTCCCAGACAGGAAACTGGTCCCAGGCAGGAAACTGGTCCCAGACAGGAAACTGGTCCCAGAATGGAAACTGGTCCCAGACAGGAAACTGGTCCCAGACAGGAAACTGGTCCCAGGCAGGAAACTGGTCCCAGACAGGAAACTGGTCCCAGACAGGAAACTGGTCCCAGGCAGGAAACTGGTCCCAGACAGGAAGCTGGTCCCAGGCAGGAAACTGGTCCCAGACAGGAAACTGGTCCCAGAATGGAAACTGGTCCCAGGCAGGAAACTGGTCCCAGACAGGAAACTGGTCCCAGACAGGAATCTGGTCCCAGACAGGAATCTGGTCCCAGAATGGAAACTGGTCCCAGGCAGGAAACTGGTCCCAGACAGGAAACTGGTCCCAGGCAGGAAACTGGTCCCAGGCAGGAAACTGGTCCCAGACAGGAAACTGGTCCCAGGCAGGAAACTGGTCCCAGACAGGAAACTGGTCCCAGAATGGAAACTGGTCCCAGACAGGAAACTGGTCCCAGACAGGAAACTGGTCCCAGGCAGGAAACTGGTCCCAGACAGGAAACTGGTCCCAGACAGGAAACTGGTCCCAGGCAGGAAACTGGTCCCAGACAGGAAGCTGGTCCCAGGCAGGAAACTGGTCCCAGACAGGAAACTGGTCCCAGACAGGAAACTGGTCCCAGGCAGGAAACTGGTCCCAGACAGGAAACTGGTCCCAGACAGGAAACTGGTCCCAGACAGGAATCTGGTCCCAGACAGGAAACTGGTCCAAGACAGGAATCTGGTCCCTGGCAGGAAACCTGTCCCAGACAGGAAACTGGTCCCAGACAGGAATCTGGTCCCAGACAGGAAACTGGTCCCAGACAGGAAACTGGTCCCAGGCAGGAAACTAGTCCCAGACAGGAAACTGGTCCCAGGCAGGAAACTGGTCCCAGGCAGGAAACTGGTCCCAGGCAGGAAACTAGTCCCAGACAGGAAACTGGTCCCAGGCAGGAAACTGGTCCCAGACAGGAAACTGGTCCCAGGCAGGAAACTGGTCCCAGGCAGGAAACTGGTCCCAGACAGGAATCTGGTCCCAGACAGGAATCTGGTCCCAGACAGGAATCTGGTCCCAGACAGGAAACTGGTCCAAGACAGGAATCTGGTCCCAGAATGGAAACTGGTCCCAGACAGGAATCTGGTCCCAGAATGGAAACTGGTCCCAGGCAGGAATCTGGTCCCAGACAGGAATCTGGTCCCAGAATGGAAACTGGTCCCAGGCAGGAAACTGGTCCCAGACAGGAAACTGGTCCCAGACAGGAAACTGGTCCCAGGCAGGAAACTGGTCCCAGGCAGGAAACTGGTCCCAGACAGGAATCTGGTCCCAGACAGGAATCTGGTCCCAGAATGGAAACTGGTCCCAGGCAGGAAACTGGTCCCAGACAGGAATCTGGTCCCAGAATGGAAACTGGTCCCAGGCAGGAAACTGGTCCCAGACAGGAAACTGGTCCCAGGCAGGAAACTGGTCCCAGACAGGAAACTGGTCCCAGGCAGGAAACTGGTCCCAGGCAGGAAACTGGTCCCAGACAGGAAACTGGTCCCAGACAGGAATCTGGTCCCAGACAGGAATCTGGTCCCAGAATGGAAACTGGTTCCAGGCAGGAAACTGGTCCCAGACAGGAAACTGGTCCCAGGCAGGAAACTGGTCCCAGACAGGAAACTGGTCCCAGGCAGGAAACTGGTCCCAGACAGGAAACTGGTCCCAGACAGGAAACTGGTCCCAGGCAGGAAACTGGTCCCAGGCAGGAAACTGGTCCCAGAATGGAAACTAGTCCCAGGCAGGAAACTGGTCCCAGACAGGAAACTGGTCCCAGACAGGAAACTGGTCCCAGGCAGGAAACTGGTCCCAGACAGGAAACTGGTCCCAGAATGGAAACTAGTCCCAGGCAGGAAACTGGTCCCAGACAGGAAACTGGTCCCAGAATGGAAACTGGTCCCAGGCAGGAAACTGGTCCCAGGCAGGAAACTGGTCCCAGACAGGAAACTGGTCCCAGAATGGAAACTGGTCCCAGGCAGGAAACTGGTCCCAGGCAGGAAACTGGTCCCAGACAGGAAACTGGTCCCAGACAGGAATCTGGTCCCAGACAGGAATCTGGTCCGAGAATGGAAACTGGTCCCAGGCAGGAAACTGGTCCCAGACAGGAAACTGGTCCCAGAATGGAAACTGGTCCCAGGCAGGAAACTGGTCCCAGACAGGAAACTGGTCCCAGACAGGAAACTGGTCCCAGGCAGGAAACTGGTCCCAGACAGGAAACTGGTCCCAGACAGGAAACTGGTCCCAGACAGGAATCTGGTCCCAGGCAGGAAACTGGTCCCAGACAGGAAACTGGTCCCAGAATGGAAACTGGTCCCAGACAGGAAACTGGTCCCAGACAGGAATCTGGTCCCAGACAGGAAACTGGTCCCAGACAGGAAACTGGTCCCAGGCAGGAAACTGGTCCCAGGCAGGAAACTGGTCCCAGACAGGAATCTGGTCCCAGACAGGAATCTGGTCCCAGAATGGAAACTGGTCCCAGGCAGGAAACTGGTCCCAGACAGGAATCTGGTCCCAGAATGGAAACTGGTCCCAGGCAGGAAACTGGTCCCAGACAGGAAACTGGTCCCAGGCAGGAAACTGGTCCCAGACAGGAAACTGGTCCCAGGCAGGAAACTGGTCCCAGGCAGGAAACTGGTCCCAGACAGGAAACTGGTCCCAGACAGGAATCTGGTCCATGAATGGAAACTGGTTCCAGGCAGGAAACTGGTCCCAGACAGGAAACTGGTCCCAGGCAGGAAACTGGTCCCAGACAGGAAACTGGTCCCAGACAGGAAACTGGTCCCAGGCAGGAAACTGGTCCCAGGCAGGAAACTGGTCCCAGAATGGAAACTAGTCCCAGGCAGGAAACTGGTCCCAGACAGGAAACTGGTCCCAGACAGGAAACTGGTCCCAGGCAGGAAACTGGTCCCAGACAGGAAACTGGTCCCAGAATGGAAACTAGTCCCAGGCAGGAAACTGGTCCCAGACAGGAAACTGGTCCCAGAATGGAAACTGGTCCCAGGCAGGAAACTGGTCCCAGGCAGGAAACTGGTCCCAGACAGGAAACTGGTCCCAGACAGGAATCTGGTCCCAGACAGGAATCTGGTCCCAGAATGGAAACTGGTCCCAGGCAGGAAACTGGTCCCAGACAGGAAACTGGTCCCAGAATGGAAACTGGTCCCAGGCAGGAAACTGGTCCCAGACAGGAAACTGGTCCCAGACAGGAAACTGGTCCCAGGCAGGAAACTGGTCCCAGACAGGAAACTGGTCCCAGACAGGAAACTGGTCCCAGACAGGAATCTGGTCCCAGGCAGGAAACTGGTCCCAGACAGGAAACTGGTCCCAGAATGGAAACTGGTCCCAGACAGGAAACTGGTCCCAGACAGGAATCTGGTCCCAGACAGGAAACTGGTCCCAGACAGGAATCTGGTCCCAGACAGGAAACTGGTCCCAGACAGGAATCTGGTCCCAGAATGGAAACTGGTCCCAGGCAGGAAACTGGTCCCAGACCGGAAACTGCTCCCAGGCAGGAAACTGGTCCCAGACAGGAATCTGGTCCCAGAATGGAAACTGGTCCCAGGCAGGAAACTGGTCCCAGACAGGAAACTGGTCCCAGGCAGGAAACTGGTCCCAGGCAGGAAACTGGTCCCAGACAGGAAACTGGTCCCAGGCAGGAAACTGGTCCCAGACAGGAAACTGGTCCCAGGCAGGAAACTGGTCCCAGACAGGAAACTGGTCCAAGACAGGAATCTGGTCCCAGGCAGGAAACTGGTCCCAGACAGGAAACTGGTCCCAGGCAGGAATCTGGTCCCAGACAGGAATCTGGTCCCAGACAGGAAACTGGTCCCAGACAGGAAACTGGTCCCAGACAGGAAACTGGTCCCAGAATGGAAACTGGTCCCAGACAGGAAACTGGTCCCAGGCAGGAAACTGGTCCCAGACAGGAAACTGGTCCCAGACAGGAAACTGGTCCCAGGCAGGAAACTGGTCCGAGGCAGGAAACTGGTCCCAGACAGGAATCTGGTCCCAGACAGGAATCTGGTCCCAGAATGGAAACTGGTCCCAGGGAGGAAACTGGTCCCAGACAGGAAACTGGTCCCAGGCAGGAAACTGGTCCCAGGCAGGAAACTGGTCCCAGACAGGAATCTGGTCCCAGACACGAAACTGGTCCCAGGCAGGAAACTGGTCCCAGACAGGAAACTGGTCCCAGGCAGGAAACTGGTCCCAGACAGGAAACTGGTCCCAGGCAGGAAACTGGTCCCAGACAGGAAACTGGTCCCAGACAGGAAACTGGTCCCAGGCAGGAAACTGGTCCCAGACAGGAAACTGGTCCCAGAATGGAAACTAGTCCCAGGCAGGAAACTGGTCCCAGACAGGAAACTGGTCCCAGAATGGAAACTGGTCCCAGGCAGGAAACTGGTCCCAGGCAGGAAACTGGTCCCAGACAGGAAACTGGTCCCAGACAGGAATCTGGTCCCAGACAGGAATCTGGTCCCAGAATGGAAACTGGTCCCAGGCAGGAAACTGGTCCCAGACAGGAAACTGGTCCCAGAATGGAAACTGGTCCCAGGCAGGAAACTGGTCCCAGACAGGAAACTGGTCCCAGACAGGAAACTGGTCCCAGGCAGGAAACTGGTCCCAGACAGGAAACTGGTCCCAGACAGGAAACTGGTCCCAGACAGGAATCTGGTCCCAGGCAGGAAACTGGTCCCAGACAGGAAACTGGTCCCAGAATGGAAACTGGTCCCAGACAGGAAACTGGTCCCAGACAGGAATCTGGTCCCAGACAGGAAACTGGTCCCAGACAGGAATCTGGTCCCAGACAGGAAACTGGTCCCAGACAGGAATCTGGTCCCAGAATGGAAACTGGTCCCAGGCAGGAAACTGGTCCCAGACCGGAAACTGCTCCCAGGCAGGAAACTGGTCCCAGACAGGAATCTGGTCCCAGAATGGAAACTGGTCCCAGGCAGGAAACTGGTCCCAGACAGGAAACTGGTCCCAGGCAGGAAACTGGTCCCAGGCAGGAAACTGGTCCCAGACAGGAAACTGGTCCCAGGCAGGAAACTGGTCCCAGACAGGAAACTGGTCCCAGGCAGGAAACTGGTCCCAGACAGGAAACTGGTCCAAGACAGGAATCTGGTCCCAGGCAGGAAACTGGTCCCAGACAGGAAACTGGTCCCAGGCAGGAATCTGGTCCCAGACAGGAATCTGGTCCCAGACAGGAAACTGGTCCCAGACAGGAAACTGGTCCCAGACAGGAAACTGGTCCCAGAATGGAAACTGGTCCCAGACAGGAAACTGGTCCCAGGCAGGAAACTGGTCCCAGACAGGAAACTGGTCCCAGGCAGGAAACTGGTCCCAGACAGGAAACTGGTCCGAGGCAGGAAACTGGTCCCAGACAGGAATCTGGTCCCAGACAGGAATCTGGTCCCAGAATGGAAACTGGTCCCAGGCAGGAAACTGGTCCCAGACAGGAAACTGGTCTCAGGCAGGAAACTGGTCCCAGACAGGAAACTGGTCCCAGACAGGAAACTGGTCCCAGACAGGAAACTGGTCCCAGACAGGAAACTGGTCCCAGGCAGGAAACTGGTCCCAGACAGGAAACTGGTCCCAGAATGGAAACTAGTCCCAGGCAGGAAACTGGTCCCAGACAGGAAACTGGTCCCAGAATGGAAACTGGTCCCAGGCAGGAAACTGGTCCCAGGCAGGAAACTGGTCCCAGACAGGAAACTGGTCCCAGACAGGAATCTGGTCCCAGACAGGAATCTGGTCCCAGAATGGAAACTGGTCCCAGGCAGGAAACTGGTCCCAGACAGGAAACTGGTCCCAGAATGGAAACTGGTCCCAGGCAGGAAACTGGTCCCAGACAGGAAACTGGTCCCAGACAGGAAACTGGTCCCAGGCAGGAAACTGGTCCCAGACAGGAAACTGGTCCCAGACAGGAAACTGGTCCCAGAAAGGAATCTGGTCCCAGGCAGGAAACTGGTCCCAGACAGGAAACTGGTCCCAGAATGGAAACTGGTCCCAGACAGGAAACTGGTCCCAGACAGGAATCTGGTCCCAGACAGGAAACTGGTCCCAGACAGGAATCTGGTCCCAGACAGGAAACTGGTCCCAGACAGGAATCTGGTCCCAGAATGGAAACTGGTCCCAGGCAGGAAACTGGTCCCAGACCGGAAACTGCTCCCAGGCAGGAAACTGGTCCCAGACAGGAATCTGGTCCCAGAATGGAAACTGGTCCCAGGCAGGAAACTGGTCCCAGACAGGAAACTGGTCCCAGGCAGGAAACTGGTCCCAGGCAGGAAACTGGTCCCAGACAGGAAACTGGTCCCAGGCAGGAAACTGGTCCCAGACAGGAAACTGGTCCCAGGCAGGAAACTGGTCCCAGACAGGAAACTGGTCCAAGACAGGAATCTGGTCCCAGGCAGGAAACTGGTCCCAGACAGGAAACTGGTCCCAGGCAGGAATCTGGTCCCAGACAGGAATCTGGTCCCAGACAGGAAACTGGTCCCAGACAGGAAACTGGTCCCAGAATGGAAACTGGTCCCAGACAGGAAACTGGTCCCAGGCAGGAAACTGGTCCCAGACAGGAAACTGGTCCCAGGCAGGAAACTGGTCCCAGACAGGAAACTGGTCCGAGGCAGGAAACTGGTCCCAGACAGGAATCTGGTCCCAGACAGGAATCTGGTCCCAGAATGGAAACTGGTCCCAGGCAGGAAACTGGTCCCAGACAGGAAACTGGTCCCAGGCAGGAAACTGGTCCCAGACAGGAAACTGGTCCCAGACAGGAAACTGGTCCCAGACAGGAAACTGGTCCCAGACAGGAAACTGGTCCCAGGCAGGAAACTGGTCCCAGACAGGAAGCTGGTCCCAGAATGGAAACTGGTCCCAGGCAGGAAACTGGTCCCAGACCGGAAACTGCTCCCAGGCAGGAAACTGGTCCCAGACAGGAATCTGGTCCCAGAATGGAAACTGGTCCCAGGCAGGAAACTGGTCCCAGACAGGAAACTGGTCCCAGGCAGGAAACTGGTCCCAGGCAGGAAACTGGTCCCAGACAGGAAACTGGTCCCAGGCAGGAAACTGGTCCCAGACAGGAAACTGGTCCCAGGCAGGAAACTGGTCCCAGACAGGAAACTGGTCCAAGACAGGAATCTGGTCCCAGGCAGGAAACTGGTCCCAGACAGGAAACTGGTCCCAGGCAGGAATCTGGTCCCAGACAGGAATCTGGTCCCAGACAGGAAACTGGTCCCAGACAGGAAACTGGTCCCAGACAGGAAACTGGTCCCAGAATGGAAACTGGTCCCAGACAGGAAACTGGTCCCAGGCAGGAAACTGGTCCCAGACAGGAAACTGGTCCCAGGCAGGAAACTGGTCCCAGACAGGAAACTGGTCCGAGGCAGGAAACTGGTCCCAGACAGGAATCTGGTCCCAGACAGGAATCTGGTCCCAGAATGGAAACTGGTCCCAGGCAGGAAACTGGTCCCAGACAGGAAACTGGTCTCAGGCAGGAAACTGGTCCCAGACAGGAAACTGGTCCCAGACAGGAAACTGGTCCCAGACAGGAAACTGGTCCCAGACAGGAAACTGGTCCCAGGCAGGAAACTGGTCCCAGACAGGAAACTGGTCCCAGAATGGAAACTAGTCCCAGGCAGGAAACTGGTCCCAGACAGGAAACTGGTCCCAGAATGGAAACTGGTCCCAGGCAGGAAACTGGTCCCAGGCAGGAAACTGGTCCCAGACAGGAATCTGGTCCCAGACAGGAATCTGGTCCCAGAATGGAAACTGGTCCCAGGCAGGAAACTGGTCCCAGACAGGAAACTGGTCCCAGAATGGAAACTGGTCCCAGGCAGGAAACTGGTCCCAGACAGGAAACTGGTCCCAGACAGGAAACTGGTCCCAGGCAGGAAACTGGTCCCAGACAGGAAACTGGTCCCAGAAAGGAATCTGGTCCCAGGCAGGAAACTGGTCCCAGACAGGAAACTGGTCCCAGAATGGAAACTGGTCCCAGACAGGAAACTGGTCCCAGACAGGAATCTGGTCCCAGACAGGAAACTGGTCCCAGACAGGAATCTGGTCCCAGACAGGAAACTGGTCCCAGACAGGAATCTGGTCCCAGAATGGAAACTGGTCCCAGGCAGGAAACTGGTCCCAGACCGGAAACTGCTCCCAGGCAGGAAACTGGTCCCAGACAGGAATCTGGTCCCAGAATGGAAACTGGTCCCAGGCAGGAAACTGGTCCCAGACAGGAAACTGGTCCCAGGCAGGAAACTGGTCCCAGGCAGGAAACTGGTCCCAGACAGGAAACTGGTCCCAGGCAGGAAACTGGTCCCAGACAGGAAACTGGTCCCAGGCAGGAAACTGGTCCCAGACAGGAAACTGGTCCAAGACAGGAATCTGGTCCCAGGCAGGAAACTGGTCCCAGACAGGAAACTGGTCCCAGGCAGGAATCTGGTCCCAGACAGGAATCTGGTCCCAGACAGGAAACTGGTCCCAGACAGGAAACTGGTCCCAGACAGGAAACTGGTCCCAGAATGGAAACTGGTCCCAGACAGGAAACTGGTCCCAGGCAGGAAACTGGTCCCAGACAGGAAACTGGTCCCAGGCAGGAAACTGGTCCCAGACAGGAAACTGGTCCGAGGCAGGAAACTGGTCCCAGACAGGAATCTGGTCCCAGACAGGAATCTGGTCCCAGAATGGAAACTGGTCCCAGGCAGGAAACTGGTCCCAGACAGGAAACTGGTCCCAGGCAGGAAACTGGTCCCAGACAGGAAACTGGTCCCAGACAGGAAACTGGTCCCAGACAGGAAACTGGTCCCAGACAGGAAACTGGTCCCAGGCAGGAAACTGGTCCCAGACAGGAATCTGGTCCCAGAATGGAAACTGGTCCCAGAATGGAAACTGGTCCATGGCAGGAAACTGGTCCCAGACAGGAAACTGGTCCCAGACAGGAATCTGGTCCCAGAATGGAAACTGGTCCCAGGCAGGAAACTGGTCCCAGACAGGAAACTGGTCCCAGAATGGAAACTGGTCCCAGGCAGGAAACTGGTCCCAGGCAGGAAACTGGTCCCAGACAGGAAACTGGTCCCAGGCAGGAAATTGGTCCCAGACAGGAAACTGGTCCCAGACAGGAAACTGGTCCCAGGCAGGAAACTGGTCCCAGACAGGAAACTGGTCCCAGACAGGAATCTGGTCCCAGAATGGAATCTGGTCCCAGGCAGGAAACTGGTCCCAGACAGGAAACTGGTCCCAGAATGGAAACTGGTCCCAGACAGGAAACTGGTCCCAGACAGGAAACTGGGCCCAGACAGGAATCTGGTCCCAGACAGGAAACTGGTCCCAGACAGGAATCTGGTCCCAGAATGGAAACTGGTCCCAGGCAGGAAACTGGTCCCAGGCAGGAAATTGGTCCCAGACAGGAATCTGGTCCCAGAATGGAAACTGGTCCCAGGCAGGAAACTGGTCCCAGGCCGGAAACTGGTCCCAGACAGGAAACTGGTCCCAGGCAGGAAACTGGTCCCAGACAGGAAACTGGTCCCAGGCAGGAATCTGGTCCCAGAATGGAAACTGGTCCCAGGCAGGAAACTGGTCCCAGACAGGAAACTGGTCCCAGGCAGGAAACTGGTCCCAGGCAGGAAACTGGTCCCAGGCAGGAAACTGGTCCCAGACAGGAAACTGGTCCCAGGCAGGAAACTGGTCCCAGACAGGAAACTGGTCCCAGACAGGAAACTGGTCCCAGGCAGGAAACTGGTCCCAGACAGGAAACTGGTCCCAGGCAGGAAACTGGTCCCAGACAGGAAACTGGTCCCAGACAGGAATCTGGTCCCAGGCAGGAAACTGGTCCCAGAAGGGAAACTGGTCCCAGGCAGGAATCTGGTCCCAGGCAGGAATCTGGTCCCAGACAGGAAACTGGTCCCAGACAGGAAACTGGTCCCAGACAGGAATCTGGTCCCAGACAGGAATCTGGTCCCAGACAGGAAACTGGTCCAAGACAGGAATCTGGTCCAAGACAGGAATCTGGTCCCAGAATGGAAACTGGTCCCAGACAGGAAACTTGTCCCAGGCAGGAAACTGGTCCCAGACAGGAATCTGGTCCCAGAATGGAAACTGGTCCCAGACAGGAAACTGGTCCCAGACAGGAAACTGGTCTCAGGCAGGAAACTGGTCCCAGACAGGAAACTGGTCCCAGACAGGAATCTGGTCCCAGACAGGAATCTGGTCCCAGACAGGAAACTGGTCCAAGACAGGAATCTGGTCCCAGAATGGAAACTGGTCCCAGACAGGAATCTGGTCCCAGAATGGAAACTGGTCCCAGGCAGGAAACTGGTCCCAGACAGGAATCTGGTCCCAGACAGGAATCTGGTCCCAGAATGGAAACTGGTCCCAGGCAGGAAACTGGTCCCAGGCAGGAAACTGGTCCCAGACAGGAAACTGGTCCCAGGCAGGAAACTGGTCCCAGGCAGGAAACTGGTCCCAGACAGGAATCTGGTCCCAGGCAGGAAACTGGTCCCAGACAGGAAACTGGTCCCAGAATGGAAACTGGTCCCAGACAGGAAACTGGTCCCAGACAGGAATCTGGTCCCAGACAGGAAACTGGTCCCAGACAGGAATCTGGTCCCAGACAGGAAACTGGTCCCAGACAGGAATCTGGTCCCAGAATGGAAACTGGTCCCAGGCAGGAAACTGGTCCCAGACCGGAAACTGCTCCCAGGCAGGAAACTGGTCCCAGACAGGAATCTGGTCCCAGAATGGAAACTGGTCCCAGGCAGGAAACTGGTCCCAGACAGGAAACTGGTCCCAGGCAGGAAACTGGTCCCAGGCAGGAAACTGGTCCCAGACAGGAAACTGGTCCCAGGCAGGAAACTGGTCCCAGGCAGGAAACTGGTCCCAGGCAGGAAACTGGTCCCAGACGGGAAACTGGTCCCAGGCAGGAAACTGGTCCCAGACAGGAATCTGGTCCCAGGCAGGAAACTGGTCCCAGACAGGAAACTGGTCCCAGGCAGGAATCTGGTCCCAGACAGGAATCTGGTCCCAGACAGGAAACTGGTCCCAGACAGGAAACTGGTCCCAGACAGGAAACTGGTCCCAGAATGGAAACTGGTCCCAGACAGGAAACTGGTCCCAGACAGGAAACTGGTCCCAGGCAGGAAACTGGTCCCAGACAGGAAACTGGTCCCAGGCAGGAAACTGGTCCCAGACAGGAATCTGGTCCCAGACAGGAATCTGGTCCCAGAATGGAAACTGGTCCCAGGCAGGAAACTGGTCCCAGACAGGAAACTGGTCCCAGGCAGGAAACTGGTCCCAGACAGGAAACTGGTCCCAGACAGGAAACTGGTCCCAGGCAGGAAACTGGTCCCAGACAGGAAACTGGTCCCAGGCAGGAAATTGGTCCCAGAGAGGAAACTGGTCCCAGGCAGGAAACTGGTCCCAGGCAGGAAACTGGTCCCAGACAGGAAACTGGTCCCAGGCAGGAAACTGGTCCCAGACAGGAAACTGGTCCCAGGCAGGAAACTGGTCCCAGACAGGAAACTGGTCCAAGACAGGAATCTGGTCCCAGGCAGGAAACTGGTCCCAGACAGGAAACTGGTCCCAGGCAGGAATCTGGTCCCAGACAGGAATCTGGTCCCAGACAGGAAACTGGTCCCAGACAGGAAACTGGTCCCAGACAGGAAACTGGTCCCAGAATGGAAACTGGTCCCAGACAGGAAACTGGTCCCAGGCAGGAAACTGGTCCCAGACAGGAAACTGGTCCCAGGCAGGAAACTGGTCCCAGACAGGAAACTGGTCCGAGGCAGGAAACTGGTCCCAGACAGGAATCTGGTCCCAGACAGGAATCTGGTCCCAGAATGGAAACTGGTCCCAGGCAGGAAACTGGTCCCAGACAGGAAACTGGTCCCAGGCAGGAAACTGGTCCCAGACAGGAAACTGGTCCCAGACAGGAAACTGGTCCCAGGCAGGAAACTGGTCCCAGGCAGGAAACTGGTCCCAGAAAGGAATCTGGTCCCAGAATGGAAACTGGTCCCAGAATGGAAACTGGTCCATGGCAGGAAACTGGTCCCAGACAGGAAACTGGTCCCAGACAGGAATCTGGTCCCAGAATGGAAACTGGTCCCAGGCAGGAAACTGGTCCCAGACAGGAAACTGGTCCCAGAATGGAAACTGGTCCCAGGCAGGAAACTGGTCCCAGGCAGGAAACTGGTCCCAGACAGGAAACTGGTCCCAGGCAGGAAATTGGTCCCAGACAGGAAACTGGTCCCAGACAGGAAACTGGTCCCAGGCAGGAAACTGGTCCCAGACAGGAAACTGGTCCCAGACAGGAATCTGGTCCCAGAATGGAATCTGGTCCCAGGCAGGAAACTGGTCCCAGGCAGGAAACTGGTCCCAGGCAGGAAACTGGTCCCAGACAGGAATCTGGTCCCAGAATGGAAACTGGTCCCAGGCAGGAAACTGGTCCCAGGCCGGAAACTGGTCCCAGACAGGAAACTGGTCCCAGGCAGGAAACTGGTCCCAGACAGGAAACTGGTCCCAGGCAGGAATCTGGTCCCAGAATGGAAACTGGTCCCAGACAGGAAACTGGTCCCAGACAGGAAACTGGTCCAAGACAGGAATCTGGTCCCAGGCAGGAAACTGGTCCCAGGCAGGAAACTGGTCCCAGGCAGGAAACTGGTCCCAGACAGGAAACTGGTCCCAGGCAGGAAACTGGTCCCAGACAGGAAACTGGTCCCAGGCAGGAAACTGGTCCCAGACAGGAAACTGGTCCAAGACAGGAATCTGGTCCCAGGCAGGAAACTGGTCCCAGACAGGAAACTGGTCCCAGGCAGGAATCTGGTCCCAGACAGGAATCTGGTCCCAGACAGGAAACTGGTCCCAGACAGGAAACTGGTCCCAGAATGGAAACTGGTCCCAGACAGGAAACTGGTCCCAGGCAGGAAACTGGTCCCAGACAGGAAACTGGTCCCAGGCAGGAAACTGGTCCCAGACAGGAAACTGGTCCGAGGCAGGAAACTGGTCCCAGACAGGAATCTGGTCCCAGACAGGAATCTGGTCCCAGAATGGAAACTGGTCCCAGGCAGGAAACTGGTCCCAGACAGGAAACTGGTCCCAGGCAGGAAACTGGTCCCAGACAGGAAACTGGTCCCAGACAGGAAACTGGTCCCAGGCAGGAAACTGGTCCCAGGCAGGAAACTGGTCCCAGACAGGAATCTGGTCCCAGAATGGAAACTGGTCCCAGAATGGAAACTGGTCCCAGACAGGAAACTGGTCCCAGACAGGAAACTGGTCTCAGGCAGGAAACTGGTCCCAGAAAGAAAATGGTCCCAGACAGGAATCTGGTCCCAGACAGGAATCTGGTCCCAGGCAGGAAACTGGTCCAAGACAGGAATCTGGTCCCAGAATGGAAACTGGTCCCAGACAGGAATCTGGTCCCAGAATGGAAACTGGTCCCAGGCAGGAAACTGGTCCCAGACAGGAATCTGGTCCCAGACAGGAATCTGGTCCCAGAATGGAAACTGGTCCCAGGCAGGAAACTGGTCCCAGGCAGGAAACTGGTCCCAGACAGGAAACTGGTCCCAGGCAGGAAACTGGTCCCAGACAGGAATCTGGTCCCAGGCAGGAAACTGGTCCCAGACAGGAAACTGGTCCCAGAATGGAAACTGGTCCCAGACAGGAAACTGGTCCCAGACAGGAATCTGGTCCCAGACAGGAAACTGGTCCCAGACAGGAATCTGGTCCCAGATAGGAAACTGGTCCCAGACAGGAATCTGGTCCCAGAATGGAAACTGGTCCCAGGCAGGAAACTGGTCCCAGACCGGAAACTGCTCCCAGGCAGGAAACTGGTCCCAGACAGGAATCTGGTCCCAGAATGGAAACTGGTCCCAGGCAGGAAACTGGTCCCAGACAGGAAACTGGTCCCAGGCAGGAAACTGGTCCCAGGCAGGAAACTGGTCCCAGACAGGAAACTGGTCCCAGGCAGGAAACTGGTCCCAGGCAGGAAACTGGTCCCAGACGGGAAACTGGTCCCAGGCAGGAAACTGGTCCCAGACAGGAATCTGGTCCCAGGCAGGAAACTGGTCCCAGACAGGAAACTGGTCCCAGGCAGGAATCTGGTCCCAGACAGGAATCTGGTCCCAGACAGGAAACTGGTCCCAGACAGGAAACTGGTCCCAGAATGGAAACTGGTCCCAGACAGGAAACTGGTCCCAGGCAGGAAACTGGTCCCAGACAGGAAACTGGTCCCAGGCAGGAAACTGGTCCCAGACAGGAAACTGGTCCCAGACAGGAATCTGGTCCCAGACAGGAATCTGGTCCCAGAATGGAAACTGGTCCCAGGCAGGAAACTGGTCCCAGACAGGAAACTGGTCCCAGGCAGGAAACTGGTCCCAGACAGGAAACTGGTCCCAGACAGGAAACTGGTCCCAGGCAGGAAACTGGTCCCAGACAGGAAACTGGTCCCAGGCAGGAAATTGGTCCCAGACAGGAAACTGGTCCCAGACAGGAAACTGGTCCCAGGCAGGAAACTGGTCCCAGACAGGAATCTGGTCCCAGAATGGAATCTGGTCCCAGGCAGGAAACTGGTCCCAGACAGGAAACTGGTCCCAGAATGGAAACTGGTCCCAGACAGGAAACTGGTCCCAGACAGGAAACTGGGCCCAGACAGGAATCTGGTCCCAGACAGGAAACTGGTCCCAGACAGGAATCTGGTCCCAGACAGGAAACTGGTCCCAGGCAGGAAACTGGTCCCAGACAGGAAACTGGTCCCAGAATGGAAACTGGTCCCAGACAGGAAACTGGTCCCAGACAGGAATCTGGTCCCAGACAGGAAACTGGTCCCAGACAGGAATCTGGTCCCAGACAGGAAACTGGTCCCAGACAGGAATCTGGTCCCAGAATGGAAACTGGTCCCAGGCAGGAAACTGGTCCCAGACCGGAAACTGCTCCCAGGCAGGAAACTGGTCCCAGACAGGAATCTGGTCCCAGAATGGAAACTGGTCCCAGGCAGGAAACTGGTCCCAGACAGGAAACTGGTCCCAGGCAGGAAACTGGTCCCAGGCAGGAAACTGGTCCCAGACAGGAAACTGGTCCCAGGCAGGAAACTGGTCCCAGACAGGAAACTGGTCCCAGGCAGGAAACTGGTCCCAGACAGGAAACTGGTCCAAGACAGGAATCTGGTCCCAGGCAGGAAACTGGTCCCAGACAGGAAACTGGTCCCAGGCAGGAATCTGGTCCCAGACAGGAATCTGGTCCCAGACAGGAAACTGGTCCCAGACAGGAAACTGGTCCCAGACAGGAAACTGGTCCCAGAATGGAAACTGGTCCCAGACAGGAAACTGGTCCCAGGCAGGAAACTGGTCCCAGACAGGAAACTGGTCCCAGGCAGGAAACTGGTCCCAGACAGGAAACTGGTCCGAGGCAGGAAACTGGTCCCAGACAGGAATCTGGTCCCAGACAGGAATCTGGTCCCAGAATGGAAACTGGTCCCAGGCAGGAAACTGGTCCCAGACAGGAAACTGGTCCCAGGCAGGAAACTGGTCCCAGACAGGAAACTGGTCCCAGACAGGAAACTGGTCCCAGGCAGGAAACTGGTCCCAGGCAGGAAACTGGTCCCAGACAGGAATCTGGTCCCAGAATGGAAACTGGTCCCAGAATGGAAACTGGTCCATGGCAGGAAACTGGTCCCAGACAGGAAACTGGTCCCAGACAGGAATCTGGTCCCAGAATGGAAACTGGTCCCAGGCAGGAAACTGGTCCCAGACAGGAAACTGGTCCCAGAATGGAAACTGGTCCCAGGCAGGAAACTGGTCCCAGGCAGGAAACTGGTCCCAGACAGGAAACTGGTCCCAGGCAGGAAATTGGTCCCAGACAGGAAACTGGTCCCAGACAGGAAACTGGTCCCAGGCAGGAAACTGGTCCCAGACAGGAAACTGGTCCCAGACAGGAATCTGGTCCCAGAATGGAATCTGGTCCCAGAATGGAAACTGGTCCCAGACAGGAATCTGGTCCAAGACAGGAAACTGGTCCCAGGCAGGAAACTGGTCCCAGACAGGAAACTGGTCCCAGAATGGAAACTGGTCCCAGGCAGGAAACTGGTCCCAGACAGGAAACTGGTCCCAGGCAGGAAACTGGTCCCAGGCAGGAAACTGGTCCCAGGCAGGAAACTGGTCCCAGACAGGAAACTGGTCCCAGGCAGGAAACTGGTCCCAGACAGGAATCTGGTCCCAGGCAGGAAACTGGTCCCAGACAGGAAACTGGTCCCAGGCAGGAATCTGGTCCCAGACAGGAATCTGGTCCCAGACAGGAAACTGGTCCCAGACAGGAAACTGGTCCCAGACAGGAAACTGGTCCCAGGCAGGAATCTGGTCCCAGACAGGAATCTGGTCCCAGACAGGAAACTGGTCCCAGACAGGAAACTGGTCCCAGACAGGAAACTGGTCCCAGGCAGGAATCTGGTCCCAGACAGGAATCTGGTCCCAGACAGGAAACTGGTCCCAGACAGGAAACTGGTCCCAGACAGGAAACTGGTCCCAGAATGGAAACTGGTCCCAGACAGGAATCTGGTCCCAGACAGGAATCTGGTCCCAGAATGGAAACTGGTCCCAGGCAGGAAACTGGTCCCAGACAGGAAACTGGTCCCAGGCAGGAAACTGGTCCCAGACAGGAAACTGGTCCCAGACAGGAAACTGGTCCCAGGCAGGAAACTGGTCCCAGACAGGAAACTGGTCCCAGGCAGGAAATTGGTCCCAGACAGGAAACTGGTCCCAGACAGGAAACTGGTCCCAGGCAGGAAACTGGTCCCAGACAGGAATCTGGTCCCAGAATGGAATCTGGTCCCAGGCAGGAAACTGGTCCCAGACAGGAAACTGGTCCCAGAATGGAAACTGGTCCCAGACAGGAAACTGGTCCCAGACAGGAAACTGGGCCCAGACAGGAATCTGGTCCCAGACAGGAAACTGGTCCCAGACAGGAATCTGGTCCCAGACAGGAAACTGGTCCCAGGCAGGAAACTGGTCCCAGACAGGAAACTGGTCCCAGAATGGAAACTGGTCCCAGACAGGAAACTGGTCCCAGACAGGAATCTGGTCCCAGACAGGAAACTGGTCCCAGACAGGAATCTGGTCCCAGACAGGAAACTGGTCCCAGACAGGAATCTGGTCCCAGAATGGAAACTGGTCCCAGGCAGGAAACTGGTCCCAGACCGGAAACTGCTCCCAGGCAGGAAACTGGTCCCAGACAGGAAACTGGTGCCAGAATGGAAACTGGTCCCAGACAGGAAACTGGTCCCAGACAGGAATCTGGTCCCAGAATGGAATCTGGTCCCAGAATGGAAACTGGTCCCAGACAGGAATCTGGTCCAAGACAGGAAACTGGTCCCAGGCAGGAAACTGGTCCCAGACAGGAAACTGGTCCCAGAATGGAAACTGGTCCCAGGCAGGAAACTGGTCCCAGACAGGAAACTGGTCCCAGGCAGGAAACTGGTCCCAGGCAGGAAACTGGTCCCAGGCAGGAAACTGGTCCCAGACAGGAAACTGGTCCCAGACAGGAAACTGGTCCCAGGCAGGAAACTGGTCCCAGACAGGAATCTGGTCCCAGGCAGGAAACTGGTCCCAGACAGGAAACTGGTCCCAGGCAGGAATCTGGTCCCAGACAGGAATCTGGTCCCAGACAGGAAACTGGTCCCAGACAGGAAACTGGTCCCAGACAGGAAACTGGTCCCAGGCAGGAATCTGGTCCCAGACAGGAATCTGGTCCCAGACAGGAAACTGGTCCCAGACAGGAAACTGGTCCCAGACAGGAAACTGGTCCCAGGCAGGAATCTGGTCCCAGACAGGAATCTGGTCCCAGACAGGAAACTGGTCCCAGACAGGAAACTGGTCCCAGACAGGAAACTGGTCCCAGAATGGAAACTGGTCCCAGACAGGAATCTGGTCCCAGACAGGAATCTGGTCCCAGAATGGAAACTGGTCCCAGGCAGGAAACTGGTCCCAGACAGGAAACTGGTCCCAGGCAGGAAACTGGTCCCAGACAGGAATCTGGTCCCAGACAGGAAACTGGTCCCAGGCAGGAAACTGGTCCCAGACAGGAAACTGGTCCCAGGCAGGAAATTGGTCCCAGACAGGAAACTGGTCCCAGACAGGAAACTGGTCCCAGGCAGGAAACTGGTCCCAGACAGGAATCTGGTCCCAGAATGGAATCTGGTCCCAGGCAGGAAACTGGTCCCAGACAGGAAACTGGTCCCAGAATGGAAACTGGTCCCAGACAGGAAACTGGTCCCAGACAGGAAACTGGGCCCAGACAGGAATCTGGTCCCAGACAGGAAACTGGTCCCAGACAGGAATCTGGTCCCAGACAGGAAACTGGTCCCAGGCAGGAAACTGGTCCCAGACAGGAAACTGGTCCCAGAATGGAAACTGGTCCCAGACAGGAAACTGGTCCCAGACAGGAATCTGGTCCCAGACAGGAAACTGGTCCCAGACAGGAATCTGGTCCCAGACAGGAAACTGGTCCCAGACAGGAATCTGGTCCCAGAATGGAAACTGGTCCCAGGCAGGAAACTGGTCCCAGACCGGAAACTGCTCCCAGGCAGGAAACTGGTCCCAGACAGGAATCTGGTCCCAGAATGGAAACTGGTCCCAGGCAGGAAACTGGTCCCAGACAGGAAACTGGTCCCAGGCAGGAAACTGGTCCCAGGCAGGAAACTGGTCCCAGACAGGAAACTGGTCCCAGGCAGGAAACTGGTCCCAGACAGGAAACTGGTCCCAGGCAGGAAACTGGTCCCAGACAGGAAACTGGTCCCAGAATGGAAACTGGTCCCAGGCAGGAAACTGGTCCCAGACAGGAAACTGGTCCCAGAATGGAAACTGGTCCCAGACAGGAATCTGGTCCCAGACAGGAAACTGGTCCCAGACAGGAAACTGGTCCCAGACAGGAAATTGGTCCCAGACAGGAAACTGGTCCCAGACAGGAAACTGGTCCCAGGCAGGAAACTGGTCCCAGACAGGAAACTGGTCCCAGACAGGAATCTGGTCCCAGAATGGAATCTGGTCCCAGAATGGAAACTGGTCCCAGACAGGAATCTGGTCCAAGACAGGAAACTGGTCCCAGGCAGGAAACTGGTCCCAGACAGGAAACTGGTCCCAGAATGGAAACTGGTCCCAGACAGGAAACTGGTCCCAGACAGGAAACTGGGCCCAGACAGGAATCTGGTCCCAGACAGGAAACTGGTCCCAGACAGGAATCTGGTCCCAGAATGGAAACTGGTCCCAGGCAGGAAACTGGTCCCAGGCAGGAAACTGGTCCCAGACAGGAATCTGGTCCCAGAATGGAAACTGGTCCCAGGCAGGAAACTGGTCCCAGGCCGGAAACTGGTCCCAGACAGGAAACTGGTCCCAGGCAGGAAACTGGTCCCAGACAGGAAACTGGTCCCAGGCAGGAATCTGGTCCCAGAATGGAAACTGGTCCCAGGCAGGAAACTGGTCCCAGACAGGAAACTGGTCCCAGGCAGGAAACTGGTCCCAGGCAGGAAACTAGTCCCAGGCAGGAAACTGGTCCCAGACAGGAAACTGGTCCCAGGCAGGAAACTGGTCCCAGACAGGAAACTGGTCCCAGACAGGAAACTGGTCCCAGGCAGGAAACTGGTCCCAGACAGGAAACTGGTCCCAGGCAGGAAACTGGTCCCAGACAGGAAACTGGTCCCAGACAGGAATCTGGTCCCAGGCAGGAAACTGGTCCCAGAAGGGAAACTGGTCCCAGGCAGGAATCTGGTCCCAGGCAGGAATCTGGTCCCAGACAGGAAACTGGTCCCAGACAGGAAACTGGTCCCAGACAGGAATCTGGTCCCAGACAGGAAACTGGTCCCAGACAGGAAACTGGTCCAAGACAGGAATCTGGTCCAAGACAGGAATCTGGTCCCAGAATGGAAACTGGTCCCAGACAGGAAACTGGTCCCAGACAGGAATCTGGTCCCAGAATGGAAACTGGTCCCAGGCAGGAAACTGGTCCCAGACAGGAAACTGGTCCCAGAATGGAAACTGGTCCCAGGCAGGAAACTGGTCCCAGGCAGGAAACTGGTCCCAGACAGGAAACTGGTCCCAGGCAGGAAATTGGTCCCAGACAGGAAACTGGTCCCAGACAGGAAACTGGTCCCAGGCAGGAAACTGGTCCCAGACAGGAAACTGGTCCCAGACAGGAATCTGGTCCCAGAATGGAATCTGGTCCCAGAATGGAAACTGGTCCCAGACAGGAATCTGGTCCAAGACAGGAAACTGGTCCCAGGCAGGAAACTGGTCCCAGACAGGAAACTGGTCCCAGAATGGAAACTGGTCCCAGGCAGGAAACTGGTCCCAGACAGGAAACTGGTCCCAGGCAGGAAACTGGTCCCAGACAGGAAACTGGTCCCAGGCAGGAAACTGGTCCCAGACAGGAAACTGGTCCCAGACAGGAATCTGGTCCCAGGCAGGAAACTGGTCCCAGACAGGAAACTGGTCCCAGGCAGGAATCTGGTCCCAGACAGGAATCTGGTCCCAGACAGGAAACTGGTCCCAGACAGGAAACTGGTCCCAGACAGGAAACTGGTCCCAGAATGGAAACTGGTCCCAGACAGGAAACTGGTCCCAGGCAGGAAACTGGTCCCAGACAGGAAACTGGTCCCAGGCAGGAAACTGGTCCCAGACAGGAAACTGGTCCCAGGCAGGAAACTGGTCCCAGACAGGAATCTGGTCCCAGACAGGAATCTGGTCCCAGAATGGAAACTGGTCCCAGGCAGGAAACTGGTCCCAGACAGGAAACTGGTCCCAGACAGGAAACTGGTCCCAGGCAGGAATCTGGTCCCAGACAGGAATCTGGTCCCAGACAGGAAACTGGTCCCAGACAGGAAACTGGTCCGAGACAGGAAACTGGTCCCAGACAGGAAACTGGTCCCAGACAGGAAACTGGTCCCAGGCAGGAAACTGGTCCCAGACAGGAATCTGGTCCCAGAATGGAATCTGGTCCCAGGCAGGAAACTGGTCCCAGACAGGAAACTGGTCCCAGAATGGAAACTGGTCCCAGACAGGAAACTGGTCCCAGACAGGAAACTGGGCCCAGACAGGAATCTGGTCCCAGACAGGAATCTGGTCCCAGAATGGAAAATGGTCCCAGGCAGGAAACTGGTCCCAGACAGGAAACTGGTCCCAGACAGGAATCTGGTCCCAGACAGGAAACTGGTCCCAGACAGGAAACTGGTCCCAGACAGGAAACTGGTGCCAGAATGGAAACTGGTCCCAGACAGGAAACTGGTCCCAGGCAGGAAACTGGTCCCAGACAGGAAACTGGTCCCAGGCAGGAAACTGGTCCCAGACAGGAAACTGGTCCGAGGCAGGAAACTGGTCCCAGACAGGAATCTGGTCCCAGACAGGAATCTGGTCCCAGAATGGAAAATGGTCCCAGGCAGGAAACTGGTCCCAGACAGGAAACTGGTCCCAGGCAGGAAACTGGTCCCAGACAGGAAACTGGTCCCAGACAGGAAACTGGTCCCAGGCAGGAAACTGGTCCCAGGCAGGAAACTGGTCCCAGACAGGAAACTGGTCCCAGACAGGAATCTGGTCCCAGAATGGAATCTGGTCCCAGAATGGAAACTGGTCCCAGACAGGAATCTGGTCCAAGACAGGAAACTGGTCCCAGGCAGGAAACTGGTCCCAGACAGGAAACTGGTCCCAGAATGGAAACTGGTCCCAGACAGGAAACTGGTCCCAGACAGGAAACTGGGCCCAGACAGGAATCTGGTCCCAGACAGGAAACTGGTCCCAGACAGGAATCTGGTCCCAGAATGGAAACTGGTCCCAGGCAGGAAACTGGTCCCAGGCAGGAAACTGGTCCCAGACAGGAATCTGGTCCCAGAATGGAAACTGGTCCCAGGCAGGAAACTGGTCCCAGGCCGGAAACTGGTCCCAGACAGGAAACTGGTCCCAGGCAGGAAACTGGTCCCAGGCAGGAAACTGGTCCCAGACAGGAATCTGGTCCCAGAATGGAAACTGGTCCCAGAATGGAAACTGGTCCATGGCAGGAAACTGGTCCCAGACAGGAAACTGGTCCCAGACAGGAATCTGGTCCCAGAATGGAAACTGGTCCCAGGCAGGAAACTGGTCCCAGACAGGAAACTGGTCCCAGAATGGAAACTGGTCCCAGGCAGGAAACTGGTCCCAGGCAGGAAACTGGTCCCAGACAGGAAACTGGTCCCAGGCAGGAAACTGGTCCCAGACAGGAAACTGGTCCCAGACAGGAAACTGGTCCCAGGCAGGAAACTGGTCCCAGACAGGAAACTGGTCCCAGGCAGGAAATTGGTCCCAGACAGGAAACTGGTCCCAGACAGGAAACTGGTCCCAGGCAGGAAACTGGTCCCAGACAGGAATCTGGTCCCAGAATGGAATCTGGTCCCAGGCAGGAAACTGGTCCCAGACAGGAAACTGGTCCCAGAATGGAAACTGGTCCCAGACAGGAAACTGGTCCCAGACAGGAAACTGGGCCCAGACAGGAATCTGGTCCCAGACAGGAAACTGGTCCCAGACAGGAATCTGGTCCCAGACAGGAAACTGGTCCCAGGCAGGAAACTGGTCCCAGACAGGAAACTGGTCCCAGAATGGAAACTGGTCCCAGACAGGAAACTGGTCCCAGACAGGAATCTGGTCCCAGACAGGAAACTGGTCCCAGACAGGAATCTGGTCCCAGACAGGAAACTGGTCCCAGACAGGAATCTGGTCCCAGAATGGAAACTGGTCCCAGGCAGGAAACTGGTCCCAGACCGGAAACTGCTCCCAGGCAGGAAACTGGTCCCAGACAGGAATCTGGTCCCAGAATGGAAACTGGTCCCAGGCAGGAAACTGGTCCCAGACAGGAAACTGGTCCCAGGCAGGAAACTGGTCCCAGGCAGGAAACTGGTCCCAGACAGGAAACTGGTCCCAGGCAGGAAACTGGTCCCAGACAGGAAACTGGTCCAAGACAGGAATCTGGTCCCAGGCAGGAAACTGGTCCCAGACAGGAAACTGGTCCCAGGCAGGAATCTGGTCCCAGACAGGAATCTGGTCCCAGACAGGAAACTGGTCCCAGACAGGAAACTGGTCCGAGACAGGAAACTGGTCCCAGAATGGAAACTGGTCCCAGACAGGAAACTGGTCCCAGGCAGGAAACTGGTCCCAGACAGGAAACTGGTCCCAGGCAGGAAACTGGTCCCAGACAGGAAACTGGTCCGAGGCAGGAAACTGGTCCCAGACAGGAATCTGGTCCCAGACAGGAATCTGGTCCCAGAATGGAAAATGGTCCCAGGCAGGAAACTGGTCCCAGACAGGAAACTGGTCCCAGACAGGAATCTGGTCCCAGACAGGAAACTGGTCCCAGACAGGAAACTGGTCCCAGACAGGAAACTGGTGCCAGAATGGAAACTGGTCCCAGACAGGAAACTGGTCCCAGGCAGGAAACTGGTCCCAGACAGGAAACTGGTCCCAGGCAGGAAACTGGTCCCAGACAGGAAACTGGTCCGAGGCAGGAAACTGGTCCCAGACAGGAATCTGGTCCCAGACAGGAATCTGGTCCCAGAATGGAAAATGGTCCCAGGCAGGAAACTGGTCCCAGACAGGAAACTGGTCCCAGGCAGGAAACTGGTCCCAGACAGGAAACTGGTCCCAGACAGGAAACTGGTCCCAGGCAGGAAACTGGTCCCAGGCAGGAAACTGGTCCCAGACAGGAAACTGGTCCCAGACAGGAATCTGGTCCCAGAATGGAATCTGGTCCCAGAATGGAAACTGGTCCCAGACAGGAATCTGGTCCAAGACAGGAAACTGGTCCCAGGCAGGAAACTGGTCCCAGACAGGAAACTGGTCCCAGAATGGAAACTGGTCCCAGACAGGAAACTGGTCCCAGACAGGAAACTGGGCCCAGACAGGAATCTGGTCCCAGACAGGAAACTGGTCCCAGACAGGAATCTGGTCCCAGAATGGAAACTGGTCCCAGGCAGGAAACTGGTCCCAGGCAGGAAACTGGTCCCAGACAGGAATCTGGTCCCAGAATGGAAACTGGTCCCAGGCAGGAATCTGGTCCCAGGCCGGAAACTGGTCCCAGACAGGAAACTGGTCCCAGGCAGGAAACTGGTCCCAGACAGGAAACTGGTCCCAGGCAGGAATCTGGTCCCAGAATGGAAACTGGTCCCAGGCAGGAAACTGGTCCCAGACAGGAAACTGGTCCCAGGCAGGAAACTGGTCCCAGGCAGGAAACTAGTCCCAGGCAGGAAACTGGTCCCAGACAGGAAACTGGTCCCAGGCAGGAAACTGGTCCCAGACAGGAAACTGGTCCCAGACAGGAAACTGGTCCCAGGCAGGAAACTGGTCCCAGACAGGAAACTGGTCCCAGGCAGGAAACTGGTCCCAGACAGGAAACTGGTCCCAGACAGGAATCTGGTCCCAGGCAGGAAACTGGTCCCAGGCAGGAAACTGGTCCCAGGCAGGAAACTGGTCCCAGACAGGAATCTGGTCCCAGGCAGGAAACTGGTCCCAGGCAGGAAACTGGTCCCAGGCAGGAAACTGGTCCCAGGCAGGAAACTGGTCCCAGACAGGAATCTGGTCCCAGGCAGGAAACTGGTCCCAGACAGGAAACTGGTCCCAGAATGGAAACTGGTCCCAGACAGGAAACTGGTCCCAGACAGGAATCTGGTCCCAGACAGGAAACTGGTCCCAGACAGGAATCTGGTCCCAGACAGGAAACTGGTCCCAGACAGGAATCTGGTCCCAGAATGGAAACTGGTCCATGGCAGGAAACTGGTCCCAGACAGGAAACTGGTCCCAGACAGGAATCTGGTCCCAGAATGGAAACTGGTCCCAGGCAGGAAACTGGTCCCAGACAGGAAACTGGTCCCAGAATGGAAACTGGTCCCAGGCAGGAAACTGGTCCCAGGCAGGAAACTGGTCCCAGACAGGAAACTGGTCCCAGGCAGGAAATTGGTCCCAGACAGGAAACTGGTCCCAGACAGGAAACTGGTCCCAGGCAGGAAACTGGTCCCAGACAGGAAACTGGTCCCAGACAGGAATCTGGTCCCAGAATGGAATCTGGTCCCAGAATGGAAACTGGTCCCAGACAGGAATCTGGTCCAAGACAGGAAACTGGTCCCAGGCAGGAAACTGGTCCCAGACAGGAAACTGGTCCCAGAATGGAAACTGGTCCCAGACAGGAAACTGGTCCCAGACAGGAAACTGGGCCCAGACAGGAATCTGGTCCCAGACAGGAAACTGGTCCCAGACAGGAATCTGGTCCCAGAATGGAAACTGGTCCCAGGCAGGAAACTGGTCCCAGGGAGGAAACTGGTCCCAGACAGGAATCTGGTCCCAGAATGGAAACTGGTCCCAGGCAGGAAACTGGTCCCAGGCCGGAAACTGGTCCCAGACAGGAAACTGGTCCCAGGCAGGAAACTGGTCCCAGACAGGAAACTGGTCCCAGGCAGGAATCTGGTCCCAGAATGGAAACTGGTCCCAGGCAGGAAACTGGTCCCAGACAGGAAACTGGTCCCAGGCAGGAAACTGGTCCCAGGCAGGAAACTAGTCCCAGGCAGGAAACTGGTCCCAGACAGGAAACTGGTCCCAGGCAGGAAACTGGTCCCAGACAGGAAACTGGTCCCAGACAGGAAACTGGTCCCAGGCAGGAAACTGGTCCCAGACAGGAAACTGGTCCCAGGCAGGAAACTGGTCCCAGACAGGAAACTGGTCCCAGACAGGAATCTGGTCCCAGGCAGGAAACTGGTCCCAGAAGGGAAACTGGTCCCAGGCAGGAATCTGGTCCCAGGCAGGAATCTGGTCCCAGACAGGAAACTGGTCCCAGACAGGAAACTGGTCCCAGACAGGAATCTGGTCCCAGACAGGAAACTGGTCCCAGACAGGAAACTGGTCCAAGACAGGAATCTGGTCCAAGACAGGAATCTGGTCCCAGAATGGAAACTGGTCCCAGACAGGAAACTGGTCCCAGGCAGGAAACTGGTCCCAGACAGGAATCTGGTCCCAGAATGGAAACTGGTCCCAGAATGGAAACTGGTCCCAGGCAGGAAACTGGTCCCAGACAGGAAACTGGTCTCAGGCAGGAAACTGGTCCCAGACAGGAAACTGGTCCCAGACAGGAATCTGGTCCCAGACAGGAATCTGGTCCCAGACAGGAAACTGGTCCAAGACAGGAATCTGGTCCCAGAATGGAAACTGGTCCCAGACAGGAATCTGGTCCCAGAATGGAAACTGGTCCCAGGCAGGAAACTGGTCCCAGACAGGAATCTGGTCCCAGACAGGAATCTGGTCCCAGAATGGAAACTGGTCCCAGGCAGGAAACTGGTCCCAGGCAGGAAACTGGTCCCAGACAGGAAACTGGTCCCAGGCAGGAAACTGGTCCCAGACAGGAATCTGGTCCCAGGCAGGAAACTGGTCCCAGACAGGAAACTGGTCCCAGAATGGAAACTGGTCCCAGACAGGAAACTGGTCCCAGACAGGAATCTGGTCCCAGACAGGAAACTGGTCCCAGACAGGAATCTGGTCCCAGACAGGAAACTGGTCCCAGACAGGAATCTGGTCCCAGAATGGAAACTGGTCCCAGGCAGGAAACTGGTCCCAGACCGGAAACTGCTCCCAGGCAGGAAACTGGTCCCAGACAGGAATCTGGTCCCAGAATGGAAACTGGTCCCAGGCAGGAAACTGGTCCCAGACAGGAAACTGGTCCCAGGCAGGAAACTGGTCCCAGGCAGGAAACTGGTCCCAGACAGGAAACTGGTCCCAGGCAGGAAACTGGTCCCAGGCAGGAAACTGGTCCCAGGCAGGAAACTGGTCCCAGACAGGAAACTGGTCCCAGGCAGGAAACTGGTCCCAGACAGGAATCTGGTCCCAGGCAGGAAACTGGTCCCAGACAGGAAACTGGTCCCAGGCAGGAATCTGGTCCCAGACAGGAATCTGGTCCCAGACAGGAAACTGGTCCCAGACAGGAAACTGGTCCCAGACAGGAAACTGGTCCCAGAATGGAAACTGGTCCCAGACAGGAAACTGGTCCCAGGCAGGAAACTGGTCCCAGACAGGAAACTGGTCCCAGGCAGGAAACTGGTCCCAGACAGGAAACTGGTCCCAGGCAGGAAACTGGTCCCAGACAGGAATCTGGTCCCAGACAGGAATCTGGTCCCAGAATGGAAACTGGTCCCAGGCAGGAAACTGGTCCCAGACAGGAAACTGGTCCCAGGCAGGAAACTGGTCCCAGACAGGAAACTGGTCCCAGACAGGAAACTGGTCCCAGGCAGGAAACTGGTCCCAGACAGGAAACTGGTCCCAGGCAGGAAATTGGTCCCAGACAGGAAACTGGTCCTAGACAGGAAACTGGTCCCAGGCAGGAAACTGGTCCCAGACAGGAATCTGGTCCCAGAATGGAATCTGGTCCCAGGCAGGAAACTGGTCCCAGACAGGAAACTGGTCCCAGAATGGAAACTGGTCCCAGACAGGAAACTGGTCCCAGACAGGAAACTGGGCCCAGACAGGAATCTGGTCCCAGACAGGAAACTGGTCCCAGACAGGAATCTGGTCCCAGAATGGAAACTGGTCCCAGGCAGGAAACTGGTCCCAGGCAGGAAACTGGTCCCAGGCAGGAAACTGGTCCCAGACAGGAATCTGGTCCCAGAATGGAAACTGGTCCCAGGCAGGAAACTGGTCCCAGGCAGGAAACTGGTCCCAGACAGGAAACTGGTCCCAGGCAGGAAACTGGTCCCAGACAGGAAACTGGTCCCAGGCAGGAATCTGGTCCCAGAATGGAAACTGGTCCCAGGCAGGAAACTGGTCCCAGACAGGAAACTGGTCCCAGGCAGGAAACTGGTCCCAGGCAGGAAACTAGTCCCAGGCAGGAAACTGGTCCCAGACAGGAAACTGGTCCCAGGCAGGAAACTGGTCCCAGACAGGAAACTGGTCCCAGACAGGAAACTGGTCCCAGGCAGGAAACTGGTCCCAGACAGGAAACTGGTCCCAGGCAGGAAACTGGTCCCAGGCCGGAAACTGGTCCCAGACAGGAAACTGGTCCCAGGCAGGAAACTGGTCCCAGACAGGAAACTGGTCCCAGGCAGGAATCTGGTCCCAGAATGGAAACTGGTCCCAGGCAGGAAACTGGTCCCAGACAGGAAACTGGTCCCAGGCAGGAAACTGGTCCCAGGCAGGAAACTAGTCCCAGGCAGGAAACTGGTCCCAGACAGGAAACTGGTCCCAGGCAGGAAACTGGTCCCAGACAGGAAACTGGTCCCAGACAGGAAACTGGTCCCAGGCAGGAAACTGGTCCCAGACAGGAAACTGGTCCCAGGCAGGAAACTGGTCCCAGACAGGAAACTGGTCCCAGACAGGAATCTGGTCCCAGGCAGGAAACTGGTCCCAGACAGGAAACTGGTCCCAGACAGGAAACTGGTCCCAGGCAGGAATCTGGTCCCAGGCAGGAATCTGGTCCCAGACAGGAAACTGGTCCCAGACAGGAATCTGGTCCAAGACAGGAATCTGGTCCCAGAATGGAAACTGGTCCCAGACAGGAAACTGGTCCCAGGCAGGAAACTGGTCCCAGACAGGAATCTGGTCCCAGAATGGAAACTGGTCCCAGAATGGAAACTGGTCCCAGACAGGAAACTGGTCCCAGACAGGAAACTGGTCTCAGGCAGGAAACTGGTCCCAGACAGGAAACTGGTCCCAGACAGGAATCTGGTCCCAGACAGGAATCTGGTCCCAGACAGGAAACTGGTCCAAGACAGGAATCTGGTCCCAGAATGGAAACTGGTCCCAGACAGGAATCTGGTCCCAGAATGGAAACTGGTCCCAGGCAGGAAACTGGTCCCAGACAGGAATCTGGTCCCAGACAGGAATCTGGTCCCAGAATGGAAACTGGTCCCAGGCAGGAAACTGGTCCCAGGCAGGAAACTGGTCCCAGACAGGAAACTGGTCCCAGGCAGGAAACTGGTCCCAGGCAGGAAACTGGTCCCAGACAGGAATCTGGTCCCAGGCAGGAAACTGGTCCCAGACAGGAAACTGGTCCCAGAATGGAAACTGGTCCCAGACAGGAAACTGGTCCCAGACAGGAATCTGGTCCCAGACAGGAAACTGGTCCCAGACAGGAATCTGGTCCCAGACAGGAAACTGGTCCCAGACAGGAATCTGGTCCCAGAATGGAAACTGGTCCCAGGCAGGAAACTGGTCCCAGACCGGAAACTGCTCCCAGGCAGGAAACTGGTCCCAGACAGGAATCTGGTCCCAGAATGGAAACTGGTCCCAGGCAGGAAACTGGTCCCAGACAGGAAACTGGTCCCAGGCAGGAAACTGGTCCCAGGCAGGAAACTGGTCCCAGACAGGAAACTGGTCCCAGGATGGAAACTGGTCCCAGGCAGGAAACTGGTCCCAGGCAGGAAACTGGTCCCAGGCAGGAAACTGGTCCCAGGCAGGAAACTGGTCCCAGACAGGAATCTGGTCCCTGGCAGGAAACTGGTCCCAGACAGGAAACTGGTCCCAGGCAGGAATCTGGTCCCAGACAGGAATCTGGTCCCAGACAGGAAACTGGTCC
Source organism: Telmatherina bonti (assembly GCF_933228915.1). Classification (NCBI taxonomy): domain Eukaryota; kingdom Metazoa; phylum Chordata; class Actinopteri; order Atheriniformes; family Telmatherinidae; genus Telmatherina; species Telmatherina bonti. The sequence goes on from NC_136622.1 coordinate 39,279,268, forward strand.
CAGACAGGAAACTGGTCCCAGACAGGAAACTGGTCCCAGAATGGAAACTGGTCCCAGACAGGAAACTGGTCCCAGGCAGGAAACTGGTCCCAGACAGGAAACTGGTCCCAGGCAGGAAACTGGTCCCAGACAGGAAACTGGTCCCAGGCAGGAAACTGGTCCCAGACAGGAATCTGGTCCCAGACAGGAATCTGGTCCCAGAATGGAAACTGGTCCCAGGCAGGAAACTGGTCCCAGACAGGAAACTGGTCCCAGGCAGGAAACTGGTCCCAGACAGGAAACTGGTCCCAGACAGGAAACTGGTCCCAGGCAGGAAACTGGTCCCAGACAGGAAACTGGTCCCAGGCAGGAAATTGGTCCCAGACAGGAAACTGGTCCCAGACAGGAAACTGGTCCCAGGCAGGAAACTGGTCCCAGACAGGAATCTGGTCCCAGAATGGAATCTGGTCCCAGGCAGGAAACTGGTCCCAGACAGGAAACTGGTCCCAGAATGGAAACTGGTCCCAGACAGGAAACTGGTCCCAGACAGGAAACTGGGCCCAGACAGGAATCTGGTCCCAGACAGGAAACTGGTCCAAGACAGGAATCTGGTCCCAGAATGGAAACTGGTCCCAGGCAGGAAACTGGTCCCAGGCAGGAAACTGGTCCCAGGCAGGAAACTGGTCCCAGACAGGAATCTGGTCCCAGAATGGAAACTGGTCCCAGGCAGGAAACTGGTCCCAGGCCGGAAACTGGTCCCAGACAGGAAACTGGTCCCAGGCAGGAAACTGGTCCCAGACAGGAAACTGGTCCCAGGCAGGAATCTGGTCCCAGAATGGAAACTGGTCCCAGGCAGGAAACTGGTCCCAGACAGGAAACTGGTCCCAGGCAGGAAACTGGTCCCAGGCAGGAAACTAGTCCCAGGCAGGAAACTGGTCCCAGACAGGAAACTGGTCCCAGGCAGGAAACTGGTCCCAGACAGGAAACTGGTCCCAGACAGGAAACTGGTCCCAGGCAGGAAACTGGTCCCAGACAGGAAACTGGTCCCAGGCAGGAAACTGGTCCCAGACAGGAAACTGGTCCCAGACAGGAATCTGGTCCCAGGCAGGAAACTGGTCCCAGACAGGAAACTGGTCCCAGGCAGGAATCTGGTCCCAGGCAGGAATCTGGTCCCAGACAGGAAACTGGTCCCAGACAGGAATCTGGTCCCAGACAGGAATCTGGTCCCAGACAGGAAACTGGTCCAAGACAGGAATCTGGTCCCAGAATGGAAACTGGTCCCAGACAGGAAACTGGTCCCAGAATGGAAACTGGTCCCAGGCAGGAAACTGGTCCCAGACAGGAATCTGGTCCCAGAATGGAAACTGGTCCCAGAATGGAAACTGGTCCCAGACAGGAAACTGGTCCCAGACAGGAAACTGGTCTCAGGCAGGAAACTGGTCCCAGACAGGAAACTGGTCCCAGACAGGAATCTGGTCCCAGACAGGAATCTGGTCCCAGACAGGAAACTGGTCCAAGACAGGAATCTGGTCCCAGAATGGAAACTGGTCCCAGACAGGAATCTGGTCCCAGAATGGAAACTGGTCCCAGGCAGGAAACTGGTCCCAGACAGGAATCTGGTCCCAGACAGGAATCTGGTCCCATAATGGAAACTGGTCCCAGGCAGGAAACTGGTCCCAGGCAGGAAACTGGTCCCAGACAGGAAACTGGTCCCAGGCAGGAAACTGGTCCCAGGCAGGAAACTGGTCCCAGACAGGAATCTGGTCCCAGACAGGAATCTGGTCCCAGAATGGAAACTGGTCCCAGGCAGGAAACTGGTCCCAGACAGGAAACTGGTCCCAGGCAGGAAACTGGTCCCAGGCAGGAAACTGGTCCCAGACAGGAAACTGGTCCCAGGCAGGAAACTGGTCCCAGAATGGAAACTAGTCCCAGGCAGGAAACTAGTCCCAGAAAGGAAACTGGTCCCAGACAGGAAACTGGTCCCAGGCAGGAAACTGGTCCCAGACAGGAAACTGGTCCCAGGCAGGAAACTGGTCCCAGACAGGAAACTGGTCCCAGACAGGAAACTGGTCCCAGAATGGAAACTAGTCCCAGGCAGGAAACTGGTCCCAGACAGGAATCTGGTCCCAGAATGGAAACTGGTCCCAGGCAGGAAACTGGTTCCAGGCAGGAATCTGGTCCCAGACAGGAAACTAGTCCCAGGCAGGAAACTGGTCCCAGACAGGAATCTGGTCCCAGAATGGAAACTGGTCCCAGGCAGGAAACTGGTCCCAGACAGGAAACTGGTCCCAGAATGGAAACTGGTCCCAGGCAGGAAACTGGTCCTAGACAGGAAACTGGTCCCAGACAGGAAACTGGTCCCAGGCAGGAAACTGGTCCCAGATAGGAAACTGGTCCCAGACAGGAATCTGGTCCCAGAATGGAAACTGGTCCCAGGCAGGAAACTGGTCCCAGACAGGAAACTGGTCCCAGAATGGAAACTGGTCCCAGACAGGAAACTGGTCCCAGACAGGAATCTGGTCCCAGACAGGAATCTGGTCCCAGACAGGAAACTGGTCCCAGACAGGAATCTGGTCCCAGAATGGAAACTGGTCCCAGGCAGGAAACTGGTCCCAGACAGGAAACTGGTCCCAGGCAGGAAACTGGTCCCCGGCAGGAAACTAGTCCCCGGCAGGAAACTGGTCCCAGGCAGGAAACTAGTCCCCGGCAGGAAACTGGTCCCAGACAGGAAACTGGTCCCAGGCAGGAAACTGGTCCCAGACAGGAAACTGGTCCAGGACAGGAAACTGGTCCCAGGCAGGAAACTGGTCCCAGACAGGAAACTGGTCCCAGGCAGGAAACTGGTCCCAGACAGGAATCTGGTCCCAGAATGGAAACTGGTCCCAGGCAGGAAACTGGTCCCAGGCAGGAAACTGGTCCCAGACAGGAAACTGGTCCCAGAATGGAAACTGGTCCCAGGCAGGAAACTGGTCCCAGACAGGAAACTGGTCCCAGAATGGAAACTGGTCCCAGACAGGAAACTGGTCCCAGAATGGAAACTGGTCCCAGGCAGGAAACTGGTCCCAGACAGGAAACTGGTCCCAGACAGGAATCTGGTCCCAGAATGGAAACTGGTCCCAGGCAGGAAACTGGTCCCAGAAAGGAAAATGGTCCCAGAATGGAATCTGGTCCCAGACAGGAAACTGGTCCCAGACAGGAAACTGGTCCTTGACAGGAATCTGGTCCCAGACAGGAAACTGGGCCCAGACAGGAATCTGGTCCCAGACAGGAAACTGGTCCCAGACAGGAATCTGGTCCCAGAATGGAAACTGGTCCCAGGCAGGAAACTGGTCCCAGACAGGAAACTGGTCCCAGGCAGGAAACTGGTCCCAGACAGGAATCTGGTCCCAGAATGGAAACTGGTCCCAGGCAGGAAACTGGTCCCAGGCAGGAAACTGGTCCCAGACAGGAAACTGGTCCCAGACAGGAATCTGGTCCCAGACAGGAATCTGGTCCCAGAATGGAAACTGGTCCCAGGCAGGAAACTGGTCCCAGACAGGAAACTGGTCCCAGGCAGGAAACTGGTCCCAGGCAGGAAACTAGTCCCAGACAGGAAACTGGTCCAAGACAGGAAACTGGTCCCAGACAGGAAACTGGTCCCAGACAGGAAACTGGTCCCAGGCAGGAAACTGGTCCCAGACAGGAAACTGGTCCCAGACAGGAAACTGGTCCCAGGCAGGAAACTGGTCCCAGACAGGAAACTGGTCCCAGGCAGGAAACTGGTCCCAGACAGGAAACTGGTCCCAGGCAGGAATCTGGTCCCAGACAGGAATCTGGTCCCAGACAGGAAACTGGTCCCAGACAGGAAACTGGTCCCAGACAGGAAACTGGTCCCAGACAGGAAACTGGTCCCAGGCAGGAAACTGGTCCCAGACAGGAAACTGGTCCCAGGCAGGAAACTGGTCCCAGACAGGAATCTGGTCCCAGAATGGAAACTGGTCCCAGGCAGGAAACTGGTCCCAGACCGGAAACTGGTCCCAGGCAGGAAACTGGTCCCAGACAGGAATCTGGTCCCAGAATGGAAACTGGTCCCAGGCAGGAAACTGGTCCCAGACAGGAAACTGGTCCCAGGCAGGAAACTGGTCCCAGGCAGGAAACTGGTCCCAGACAGGAAACTGGTCCCAGGCAGGAAACTGGTCCCAGACAGGAAACTGGTCCCAGGCAGGAAACTGGTCCCAGACAGGAAACTGGTCCAAGACAGGAATCTGGTCCCAGGCAGGAAACTGGTCCCAGACAGGAAACTGGTCCCAGGCAGGAATCTGGTCCCAGACAGGAATCTGGTCCCAGACAGGAAACTGGTCCCAGACAGGAAACTGGTCCCAGACAGGAAACTGGTCCCAGAATGGAAACTGGTCCCAGACAGGAAACTGGTCCCAGGCAGGAAACTGGTCCCAGACAGGAAACTGGTCCCAGGCAGGAAACTGGTCCCAGACAGGAAACTGGTCCCAGGCAGGAAACTGGTCCCAGACAGGAAACTGGTCCCAGACAGGAATCTGGTCCCAGACAGGAATCTGGTCCCAGAATGGAAACTGGTCCCAGGCAGGAAACTGGTCCCAGACAGGAAACTGGTCCCAGGCAGGAAACTGGTCCCAGACAGGAAACTGGTCCCAGACAGGAAACTGGTCCCAGGCAGGAAACTGGTCCCAGACAGGAAACTGGTCCCAGACAGGAAACTGGTCCCAGACAGGAATCTGGTCCCAGAATGGAAACTGGTCCCAGAATGGAAACTGGTCCATGGCAGGAAACTGGTCCCAGACAGGAAACTGGTCCCAGACAGGAATCTGGTCCCAGACAGGAATCTGGTCCCAGAATGGAAACTGGTCCCAGGCAGGAAACTGGTCCCAGACAGGAAACTGGTCCCAGAATGGAAACTGGTCCCAGACCGGAAACTGGTCCCAGGCAGGAAACTGGTCCCAGACAGGAATCTGGTCCCAGAATGGAAACTGGTCCCAGGCAGGAAACTGGTCCCAGAATGGAAACTGGTCCCAGGCAGGAAACTGGTCCCAGACAGGAATCTGGTCCCAGAATGGAAACTGGTCCCAGACAGGAATCTGGTCCCAGAATGGAAACTGGTCCCAGGCAGGAAACTGGTCCCAGACAGGAAACTGGTCCCAGGCAGGAAACTGGTCCCAGACAGGAAACTGGTCCCAGGCAGGAAACTGGTCCCAGACAGGAAACTGGTCCCAGGCAGGAAACTGGTCCCAGGCAGGAAACTGGTCCCAGACAGGAAACTGGTCCAAGACAGGGATCTGGTCCCAGGCAGGAAACTGGTCCCAGACAGGAAACTGGTCCCAGGCAGGAATCTGGTCCCAGACAGGAATCTGGTCCCAGACAGGAAACTGGTCCCAGACAGGAAACTGGTCCCAGGCAGGAAACTGGTCCCAGACAGGAAACTGGTCCCAGGCAGGAAACTGGTCCCAGACAGGAAACTGGTCCCAGACAGGAATCTGGTCCCAGACAGGAATCTGGTCCCAGAATGGAAACTGGTCCCAGGCAGGAAACTGGTCCCAGACAGGAAACTGGTCCCAGGCAGGAAACTGGTCCCAGACAGGAAACTGGTCCCAGACAGGAAACTGGTCCCAGGCAGGAAACTGTTCCCAGGCAGGAAACTGGTCCCAGACAGGAAACTGGTCCCAGACAGGAATCTGGTCCCAGAATGGAAACTGGTCCCAGACAGGAAACTGGTCCCAGGCAGGAAACTGGTCCCAGACAGGAAACTGGTCCCAGAATGGAAACTGGTCCCAGGCAGGAAACTGGTCCCAGACAGGAAACTGGTCCCAGACAGGAATCTGGTCCCAGAATGGAAACTGGTCCAAGACAGGAAACTGGTCCCAGACAGGAATCTGGTCCCAGAATGGAAACTGGTCCCAGGCAGGAAACTGGTCCCAGACAGGAATCTGGTCCCAGAATGGAAACTGGTCCCAGGCAGGAAACTGGTCCCAGACCGGAAACTGGTCCCAGGCAGGAAACTGGTCCCAGACAGGAAACTGGTCCCAGAATGGAAACTGGTCCCAGACAGGAAACTGGTCCCAGACAGGAATCTGGTCCCAGACAGGAAACTGGTCCCAGACAGGAATCTGGTCCCAGAATGGAAACTGGTCCCAGGCAGGAAACTGGTCCCAGACAGGAAACTGGTCCCAGGCAGGAAACTGGTCCCAGACAGGAATCTGGTCCCAGAATGGAAACTGGTCCCAGGCAGGAAACTGGTCCCAGGCAGGAAACTGGTCCCAGACAGGAATCTGGTCATAGACAGGAATCTGGTCCCAGAATGGAAACTGGTCCCAGGCAGGAAACTGGTCCCAGACAGGAAACTGGTCCCAGGCAGGAAACTGGTCCCAGGCAGGAAACTAGTCCCCGGCAGGAAACTGGTCCCAGACAGGAAACTGGTCCAGGACAGGAAACTGGTCCCAGGCAGGAAACTGGTCCCAGACAGGAAACTGGTCCCAGGATGGAAACTGGTCCCAGACAGGAATCTGGTCCCAGAATGGAAACTGGTCCCAGGCAGGAAACTGGTCCCAGGCAGGAAACTGGTCCCAGACAGGAAACTGGTCCCAGAATGGAAACTGGTCCCAGGCAGGAAACTGGTCCCAGACAGGAATCTGGTCCCAGAATGGAAACTGGTCCCAGACAGGAAACTGGTCCCAGGCAGGAAACTGGTCCCAGACAGGAAACTGGTCCCAGAATGGAAACTGGTCCCAGGCAGGAAACTGGTCCCAGACAGGAAACTGGTCCCAGACAGGAATCTGGTCCCAGAATGGAAACTGGTCCCAGACAGGAAACTGGTCCCAGACAGGAATCTGGTCCCAGAATGGAAACTGGTCCCAGGCAGGAAACTGGTCTCAGGCAGGAAACTGGTCCCAGACAGGAAACTGGTCCCAGACAGGAAACTGGTCCCAGACAGGAAACTGGTCCCAGGCAGGAAACTGGTCCCAGACAGGAAACTGGTCCCAGGCAGGAAACTGGTCCCAGACAGGAATCTGGTCCCAGAATGGAAACTGGTCCCAGGCAGGAAACTGGTCCCAGACCGGAAACTGGTCCCAGGCAGGAAACTGGTCCCAGACAGGAATCTGGTCCCAGAATGGAAACTGGTCCCAGGCAGGAAACTGGTCCCAGACAGGAAACTGGTCCCAGGCAGGAAACTGGTCCCAGGCAGGAAACTGGTCCCAGACAGGAAACTGGTCCCAGGCAGGAAACTGGTCCCAGACAGGAAACTGGTCCCAGGCAGGAAACTGGTCCCAGACAGGAAACTGGTCCAAGACAGGAATCTGGTCCCAGGCAGGAAACTGGTCCCAGACAGGAAACTGGTCCCAGGCAGGAATCTGGTCCCAGACAGGAATCTGGTCCCAGACAGGAAACTGGTCCCAGACAGGAAACTGGTCCCAGACAGGAAACTGGTCCCAGAATGGAAACTGGTCCCAGACAGGAAACTGGTCCCAGGCAGGAAACTGGTCCCAGACAGGAAACTGGTCCCAGGCAGGAAACTGGTCCCAGACAGGAAACTGGTCCCAGGCAGGAAACTGGTCCCAGACAGGAAACTGGTCCCAGACAGGAATCTGGTCCCAGACAGGAATCTGGTCCCAGAATGGAAACTGGTCCCAGGCAGGAAACTGGTCCCAGACAGGAAACTGGTCCCAGGCAGGAAACTGGTCCCAGACAGGAAACTGGTCCCAGACAGGAAACTGGTCCCAGGCAGGAAACTGGTCCCAGACAGGAAACTGGTCCCAGACAGGAAACTGGTCCCAGACAGGAATCTGGTCCCAGAATGGAAACTGGTCCCAGAATGGAAACTGGTCCATGGCAGGAAACTGGTCCCAGACAGGAAACTGGTCCCAGACAGGAATCTGGTCCCAGACAGGAATCTGGTCCCAGAATGGAAACTGGTCCCAGGCAGGAAACTGGTCCCAGACAGGAAACTGGTCCCAGAATGGAAACTGGTCCCAGACCGGAAACTGGTCCCAGGCAGGAAACTGGTCCCAGACAGGAATCTGGTCCCAGAATGGAAACTGGTCCCAGGCAGGAAACTGGTCCCAGAATGGAAACTGGTCCCAGGCAGGAAACTGGTCCCAGACAGGAATCTGGTCCCAGAATGGAAACTGGTCCCAGACAGGAATCTGGTCCCAGAATGGAAACTGGTCCCAGGCAGGAAACTGGTCCCAGACAGGAAACTGGTCCCAGGCAGGAAACTGGTCCCAGACAGGAAACTGGTCCCAGGCAGGAAACTGGTCCCAGACAGGAAACTGGTCCCAGGCAGGAAACTGGTCCCAGGCAGGAAACTGGTCCCAGACAGGAAACTGGTCCAAGACAGGGATCTGGTCCCAGGCAGGAAACTGGTCCCAGACAGGAAACTGGTCCCAGGCAGGAATCTGGTCCCAGACAGGAATCTGGTCCCAGACAGGAAACTGGTCCCAGACAGGAAACTGGTCCCAGACAGGAAACTGGTCCCAGAATGGAAACTGGTCCCAGACAGGAAACTGGTCCCAGGCAGGAAACTGGTCCCAGACAGGAAACTGGTCCCAGGCAGGAAACTGGTCCCAGACAGGAAACTGGTCCCAGACAGGAATCTGGTCCCAGACAGGAATCTGGTCCCAGAATGGAAACTGGTCCCAGGCAGGAAACTGGTCCCAGACAGGAAACTGGTCCCAGGCAGGAAACTGGTCCCAGACAGGAAACTGGTCCCAGACAGGAAACTGGTCCCAGGCAGGAAACTGTTCCCAGGCAGGAAACTGGTCCCAGACAGGAAACTGGTCCCAGACAGGAATCTGGTCCCAGAATGGAAACTGGTCCCAGACAGGAAACTGGTCCCAGGCAGGAAACTGGTCCCAGACAGGAAACTGGTCCCAGAATGGAAACTGGTCCCAGGCAGGAAACTGGTCCCAGACAGGAAACTGGTCCCAGACAGGAATCTGGTCCCAGAATGGAAACTGGTCCAAGACAGGAAACTGGTCCCAGACAGGAATCTGGTCCCAGAATGGAAACTGGTCCCAGGCAGGAAACTGGTCCCAGACAGGAATCTGGTCCCAGAATGGAAACTGGTCCCAGGCAGGAAACTGGTCCCAGACCGGAAACTGGTCCCAGGCAGGAAACTGGTCCCAGACAGGAAACTGGTCCCAGAATGGAAACTGGTCCCAGACAGGAAACTGGTCCCAGACAGGAATCTGGTCCCAGACAGGAAACTGGTCCCAGACAGGAATCTGGTCCCAGAATGGAAACTGGTCCCAGGCAGGAAACTGGTCCCAGACAGGAAACTGGTCCCAGGCAGGAAACTGGTCCCAGACAGGAATCTGGTCCCAGAATGGAAACTGGTCCCAGGCAGGAAACTGGTCCCAGGCAGGAAACTGGTCCCAGACAGGAATCTGGTCATAGACAGGAATCTGGTCCCAGAATGGAAACTGGTCCCAGGCAGGAAACTGGTCCCAGACAGGAAACTGGTCCCAGGCAGGAAACTGGTCCCAGGCAGGAAACTAGTCCCCGGCAGGAAACTGGTCCCAGACAGGAAACTGGTCCAGGACAGGAAACTGGTCCCAGGCAGGAAACTGGTCCCAGACAGGAAACTGGTCCCAGGATGGAAACTGGTCCCAGACAGGAATCTGGTCCCAGAATGGAAACTGGTCCCAGGCAGGAAACTGGTCCCAGGCAGGAAACTGGTCCCAGACAGGAAACTGGTCCCAGAATGGAAACTGGTCCCAGGCAGGAAACTGGTCCCAGACAGGAATCTGGTCCCAGAATGGAAACTGGTCCCAGACAGGAAACTGGTCCCAGGCAGGAAACTGGTCCCAGACAGGAAACTGGTCCCAGAATGGAAACTGGTCCCAGGCAGGAAACTGGTCCCAGACAGGAAACTGGTCCCAGACAGGAATCTGGTCCCAGAATGGAAACTGGTCCCAGACAGGAAACTGGTCCCAGACAGGAATCTGGTCCCAGAATGGAAACTGGTCCCAGGCAGGAAACTGGTCCCAGACAGGAAACTGGTCCCAGAATGGAATCTGGTCCCAGGCAGGAAACTGGTCCCAGACAGGAATCTGGTCCCAGAATGGAAACTGGTCCCAGGCAGGAAACTGGTCCCAGACCGGAAACTGGTCCCAGGCAGGAAACTGGTCCCAGACAGGAATCTGGTCCCAGAATGGAAACTGGTCCCAGACAGGAAACTGGTCCCAGACAGGAAACTGGTCCCAGACAGGAAACTGGTCCCAGACAGGAATCTTGTCCCAGACAGGAATCTGGTCCAAGAATGGAAACTGGTCCATGGCAGGAAACTGGTCCCAGGCAGGAAACTGGTCCCAGACAGGAAACTGGTCCCAGACAGGAATCTGGTCCCAGAATGGAAACTGGTCCCAGGCAGGAAACTGGTCCCAGACAGGAAACTGGTCCCAGAATGGAAACTGGTCCCAGACAGGAAACTGGTCCCAGACAGGAAACTGGTCCCAGGCAGGAAACTGGTCCCAGACAGGAAACTGGTCCCAGACAGGAATCTGGTCCCAGAATGGAATCTGGTCCCAGGCAGGAAACTGGTCCCAGACAGGAAACTGGTCCCAGAATGGAAACTGGTCCCAGACAGGAAACTGGTCCCAGACAGGAAACTGGTCCCAGACAGGAAACTGGGCCCAGACAGGAATCTGGTCCCAGACAGGAAACTGGTCCCAGACAGGAATCTGGTCCCAGAATGGAAACTGGTCCATGGCAGGAAACTGGTCCCAGGCAGGAAACTGGTCCCAGGCAGGAAACTGGTCCCAGACAGGAATCTGGTCCCAGAATGGAAACTGGTCCCAGGCAGGAAACTGGTCCCAGGCCGGAAACTGGTCCCAGGCAGGAAACTGGTCCCAGACAGGAAACTGGTCCAGGAATGGAAACTGGTCCCAGGCAGGAAACTGGTCCCAGACAGGAAACTGGTCCCAGGATGGAAACTGGTCCCAGACAGGAAACTGGTCCCAGGCAGGAAACTGGTCCCAGGCAGGAAACTGGTCCCAGACAGGAAACTGGTCCCAGAATGGAAACTGGTCCCAGGCAGGAAACTGGTCCCAGACAGGAATCTGGTCCCAGAATGGAAACTGGTCCCAGACAGGAAACTGGTCCCAGGCAGGAAACTGGTCCCAGACAGGAAACTGGTCCCAGAATGGAAACTGGTCCCAGGCAGGAAACTGGTCCCAGACAGGAAACTGGTCCCAGACAGGAATCTGGTCCCAGAATGGAAACTGGTCCCAGACAGGAATCTGGTCCCAGAATGGAAACTGGTCCCAGAATGGAAACTGGTCCCAGGCAGGAAACTGGTCCCAGACAGGAAACTGGTCCCAGAATGGAATCTGGTCCCAGGCAGGAAACTGGTCCCAGACAGGAATCTGGTCCCAGAATGGAAACTGGTCCCAGGCAGGAAACTGGTCCCAGACCGGAAACTGGTCCCAGGCAGGAAACTGGTCCCAGACAGGAATCTGGTCCCAGAATGGAAACTGGTCCCAGACAGGAAACTGGTCCCAGACAGGAAACTGGTCCCAGGCAGGAAACTGGTCCCAGACAGGAAACTGGTCCCAGACAGGAATCTTGTCCCAGACAGGAATCTGGTCCAAGAATGGAAACTGGTCCATGGCAGGAAACTGGTCCCAGACAGGAAACTGGTCCCAGACAGGAATCTGGTCCCAGACAGGAATCTGGTCCCAGAATGGAAACTGGTCCCAGGCAGGAAACTGGTCCCAGACAGGAAACTGGTCCCAGAATGGAAACTGGTCCCAGGCAGGAAACTGGTCCCAGGCAGGAAACTGGTCCCAGACAGGAAACTGGTCCCAGACAGGAAACTGGTCCCAGGCAGGAAACTGGTCCCAGACAGGAAACTGGTCCCAGACAGGAATCTGGTCCCAGAATGGAATCTGGTCCCAGGCAGGAAACTGGTCCCAGACAGGAAACTGGTCCCAGAATGGAAACTGGTCCCAGACAGGAAACTGGTCCCAGACAGGAAACTGGGCCCAGACAGGAATCTGGTCCCAGACAGGAAACTGGTCCCAGACAGGAATCTGGTCCCAGAATGGAAACTGGTCCCAGGCAGGAAACTGGTCCCAGGCAGGAAACTGGTCCCAGGCAGGAAACTGGTCCCAGACAGGAATCTGGTCCCAGAATGGAAACTGGTCCCAGGCAGGAAACTGGTCCCAGGCCGGAAACTGGTCCCAGACAGGAAACTGGTCCCAGACAGGAATCTGGTCCCAGACAGGAATCTGGTCCCAGAATGGAAACTGGTCCCAGGCAGGAAACTGGTCCCAGAATGGAAACTGGTCCCAGGCAGGAAACTGGTCCCAGGTAGGAAACTGGTCCCAGACAGGAAACTGGTCCCAGGCAGGAAACTGGTCCCAGACAGGAAACTGGTCCCAGACAGGAAACTGGTCCCAGGCAGGAAACTGGTCCCAGATAGGAAACTGGTCCCAGGCAGGAAACTGGTCCCAGACAGGAAACTGGTCCCAGACAGGAAACTGGTCCCAGGCAGGAAACTGGTCCCAGACAGGAAACTGGTCCCAGGCAGGAAACTGGTCCCAGACAGGAATCTGGTCCCAGAATGGAAACTGGTCCCAGAATGGAAACTGGTCCCAGACAGGAAACTGGTCCCAGACAGGAAACTGGTCTCAGGCAGGAAACTGGTCCCAGACAGGAAACTGGTCCCAGACAGGAATCTGGTCCCAGACAGGAAACTGGTCCAAGACAGGAATCTGGTCCCAGAATGGAAACTGGTCCCAGACAGGAATCTGGTCCCAGAATGGAAACTGGTCCCAGGCAGGAAACTGGTCCCAGACAGGAATCTGGTCCCAGACAGGAATCTGGTCCCAGAATGGAAACTGGTCCCAGGCAGGAAACTGGTCCCAGGCAGGAAACTGGTCCCAGACAGGAAACTGGTCCCAGGCAGGAAACTGGTCCCAGGCAGGAAACTGGTCCCAGACAGGAATCTGGTCACAGACAGGAATCTGGTCCCAGAATGGAAACTGGTCCCAGGCAGGAAACTGGTCCCAGACAGGAAACTGGTCCCAGGCAGGAAACTGGTCCCAGGCAGGAAACTGGTCCCAGAATGGAAACTAGTCCCAGGCAGGAAACTAGTCCCAGACAGGAAAATGGTCCCAGACAGGAAACTGGTCCCAGGCAGGAAACTGGTCCCAGACAGGAAACTGGTCCCAGGCAGGAAACTGGTCCCAGACAGGAAACTGGTCCCAAACAGGAAACTGGTCCCAGAATGGAAACTAGTCCCAGGCAGGAAACTGGTCCCAGACAGGAATCTGGTCCCAGAATGGAAACTGGTCCCAGGCAGGAAACTGGTCCCAGGCAGGAATCTGGTCCCAGACAGGAAACTAGTCCCAGGCAGGAAACTGGTCCCAGACAGGAATCTGGTCCCAGAATGGAAACTGGTCCCAGGCAGGAAACTGGTCCCAGACAGGAAACTGGTCCCAGAATGGAAACTGGTCCCAGGCAGGAAACTGGTCCTAGACAGGAAACTGGTCCCAGACAGGAAACTGGTCCCAGGCAGGAAACTGGTCCCAGATAGGAAACTGGTCCCAGACAGGAATCTGGTCCCAGAATGGAAACTGGTCCCAGATAGGAAACTGGTCCCAGACAGGAAACTGGTCCCAGAATGGAAACTGGTCCCAGACAGGAAACTGGTCCCAGACAGGAATCTGGTCCCAGACAGGAAACTGGTCCCAGACAGGAATCTGGTCCCAGAATGGAAACTGGTCCCAGGCAGGAAACTGGTCCCAGACAGGAAACTGGTCCCAGGCAGGAAACTGGTCCCAGACAGGAATCTGGTCCCAGAATGGAAACTGGTCCCAGGCAGGAAACTGGTCCCAGGCAGGAAACTGGTCCCAGACAGGAATCTGGTCCCAGACAGGAATCTGGTCCCAGAATGGAAACTGGTCCCAGGCAGGAAACTGGTCCCAGACAGGAAACTGGTCCCAGGCAGGAAACTGGTCCCAGGCAGGAAACTAGTCCCCGGCAGGAAACTGGTCCCAGACAGGAAACTGGTCCCAGGCAGGAAACTGGTCCCAGACAGGAAACTGGTCCAGGACAGGAAACTGGTCCCAGGCAGGAAACTGGTCCCAGACAGGAAACTGGTCCCAGACAGGAAACTGGTCCCAGACAGGAAACTGGTCCCAGGCAGGAAACTGGTCCCAGGCAGGAAACTGGTCCCAGACAGGAATCTGGTCCCAGACAGGAATCTGGTCCCAGGCAGGAAACTGGTCCCAGACAGGAAACTGGTCCCAGGCAGGAATCTGGTCCCAGGCAGGAATCTGGTCCCAGACAGGAAACTGGTCCCAGACAGTAAACTGGTCCCAGACAGGAATCTGGTCCCAGACAGGAATCTGGTCCCAGACAGGAAACTGGTCCAAGACAGGAATCTGGTCCCAGAATGGAAACTGGTCCCAGACAGGAAACTGGTCCCAGAATGGAAACTGGTCCCAGGCAGGAAACTGGTCCCAGACAGGAATCTGGTCCCAGAATGGAAACTGGTCCCAGAATGGAAACTGGTCCCAGACAGGAAACTGGTCCCAGACAGGAAACTGGTCTCAGGCAGGAAACTGGTCCCAGACAGGAAACTGGTCCCAGACAGGAATCTGGTCCCAGACAGGAAACTGGTCCAAGACAGGAATCTGGTCCCAGAATGGAAACTGGTCCCAGACAGGAATCTGGTCCCAGAATGGAAACTGGTCCCAGGCAGGAAACTGGTCCCAGACAGGAATCTGGTCCCAGACAGGAATCTGGTCCCAGAATGGAAACTGGTCCCAGGCAGGAAACTGGTCCCAAGGCAGGAAACTGGTCCCAGACAGGAATCTGGTCCCAGAATGGAAACTGGTCCCAGACAGGAATCTGGTCCCAGACAAGAATCTGGTCCCAGACAGGAAACTGGTCCCAGGCAGGAAACTGGTCCCAGACAGGAAACTGGTCCCAGGCAGGAAACTGGTCCCAGGCAGGAAACTGGTCCCAGGCAGGAAACTGGTCCCAGAATGGAAACTAGTCCCAGGCAGGAAACTAGTCCCAGACAGGAAACTGGTCCCAGACAGGAAACTGGTCCCAGGCAGGAAACTGGTCCCAGACAGGAAACTGGTCCCAGGCAGGAAACTGGTCCCAGACAGGAAACTGGTCCCAAACAGGAAACTGGTCCCAGAATGGAAACTAGTCCCAGGCAGGAAACTGGTCCCAGACAGGAATCTGGTCCCAGGCAGGAAACTGGTCCCAGGCAGGAAACTGGTCCCAGGCAGGAATCTGGTCCCAGACAGGAAACTAGTCCCAGGCAGGAAACTGGTCCCAGACAGGAATCTGGTCCCAGAATGGAAACTGGTCCCAGGCAGGAAACTGGTCCCAGACAGGAAACTGGTCCCAGGCAGGAAACTGGTCCCAGGCAGGAAACTGGTCCTAGACAGGAAACTGGTCCCAGACAGGAAACTGGTCCCAGGCAGGAAACTGGTCCCAGATAGGAAACTGGTCCCAGACAGGAATCTGGTCCCAGAATGGAAACTGGTCCCAGACAGGAAACTGGTCCCAGACAGGAAACTGGTCCCAGGCAGGAAACTAGTCCCAGACAGGAAACTGGTCCCAGACAGGAAACTGGTCCCAGACAGGAAACTGGTCCCAGAATGGAAACTGGTCCCAGACAGGAAACTGGTCCCAGACAGGAATCTGGTCCCAGACAGGAAACTGGTCCCAGACAGGAATCTGGTCCCAGAATGGAAACTGGTCCCAGGCAGGAAACTGGTCCCAGACAGGAAACTGGTCCCAGGCAGGAAACTGGTCCCAGACAGGAATCTGGTCCCAGAATGGAAACTGGTCCCAGGCAGGAAACTGGTCCCAGGCAGGAAACTGGTCCCAGACAGGAATCTGGTCATAGACAGGAATCTGGTCCCAGAATGGAAACTGGTCCCAGGCAGGAAACTGGTCCCAGACAGGAAACTGGTCCCAGGCAGGAAACTGGTCCCAGGCAGGAAACTAGTCCCCGGCAGGAAACTGGTCCCAGACAGGAAACTGGTCCCAGGCAGGAAACTGGTCCCAGACAGGAAACTGGTCCAGGACAGGAAACTGGTCCCAGGCAGGAAACTGGTCCCAGACAGGAAACTGGTCCCAGGCAGGAAACTGGTCCCAGACAGGAATCTGGTCCCAGAATGGAAACTGGTCCCAGGCAGGAAACTGGTCCCAGGCAGGAAACTGGTCCCAGACAGGAAACTGGTCCCAGGCAGGAAACTGGTCCCAGGCAGGAAACTGGTCCCAGACAGGAATCTGGTCCCAGAATGGAAACTGGTCCCAGACAGGAAACTGGTCCCAGGCAGGAAACTGGTCCCAGACAGGAAACTGGTCCCAGAATGGAAACTGGTCCCAGGCAGGAAACTGGTCCCAGACAGGAAACTGGTCCCAGACAGGAATCTGGTCCCAGAATGGAAACTGGTCCCAGACAGGAAACTGGTCCCAGACAGGAATCTGGTCCCAGAATGGAAACTGGTCCCAGGCAGGAAACTGGTCCCAGACAGGAAACTGGTCCCAGAATGGAATCTGGTCCCAGAGAGGAAACTGGTCCCAGACAGGAAACTGGTCCCAGACAGGAATCTGGTCCCAGACAGGAAACTGGGCCCAGACAGGAATCTGGTCCCAGACAGGAATCTGGTCCCAGACAGGAATCTGGTCCCAGAATGGAAACTGGTCCCAGGCAGGAAACTGGTCCCAGGCAGGAAACTGGTCCCAGGCAGGAAACTGGTCCCAGACAGGAATCTGGTCCCAGAATGGAAACTGGTCCCAGGCAGGAAACTGGTCCCAGACAGGAAACTGGTCCCAGGCAGGAAACTGGTCCCAGACAGGAAACTGGTCCCAGACAGGAATCTGGTCCCAGACAGGAATCTGGTCCCAGAATGGAAACTGGTCCCAGGCAGGAAACTGGTCCCAGAATGGAAACTGGTCCCAGGCAGGAAACTGGTCCCAGGCAGGAAACTGGTCCCAGGCAGGAAACTGGTCCCAGACAGGAATCTGGTCCCAGAATGGAAACTGGTCCCAGACAGGAAACTGGTCCCAGACAGGAAACTGGTCCCAGGCAGGAAACTGGTCCCAGACAGGAAACTGGTCCCAGACAGGAATCTGGTCCCAGACAGGAATCTGGTCCCAGAATGGAAACTGGTCCCAGGCAGGAAACTGGTCCCAGACAGGAAACTGGTCCCAGGCAGGAAACTGGTCCCAGGCAGGAAACTGGTCCCAGGCAGGAAACTGGTCCCAGACAGGAAACTGGTCCCAGACAGGAAACTGGTCCCAGGCAGGAAACTGGTCCCAGACAGGAAACTGGTCCCAGGCAGGAAACTGGTCCCAGACAGGAAACTGGTCCAAGACAGGAATCTGGTCCCAGACAGGAAACTGGTCCCAGACAGGAAACTGGTCCCAGACAGGAAACTGGTCCCAGACAGGAATCTGGTCCCAGACAGGAAACTGGTCCCAGACAGGAAACTGGTGCCAGACAGGAAACTGGTCCCAGGCAGGAAACTGGTCCCAGACAGGAAACTGGTCCCAGACAGAAATGTGGTCCCAGACAGGAATCTGGTCCCAGACAGGAATCTGGTCCCAGACAGGAAACTGGTCCAAGTCAGGAATCTGGTCCCAGAATGGAAACTGGTCCCAGACAGGAAACTGGTCCCAAGCAGGAAACTGGTCCCAGACAGGAATCTGGTCCCAGAATGGAAACTGGTCCCAGAATGGAAACTGGTCCCAGACAGGAAACTGGTCCCAGGCAGGAAACTGGTCCCAGGCAGGAAACTGGTCCCAGACAGGAATCTGGTCCTAGACAGGAATCTGGTCCCAGGCAGGAAACTGGTCCCAGGCAGGAAACTGGTCCCAGACAGGAAACTGGTCCCAGACAGGAAACTGGTCCCAGACAGGAAACTGGTCCCAGAATGGAAACTGGTCCCAGACAGGAAACTGGTCCCAGGCAGGAAACTGGTCCCAGACAGGAAACTGGTCCCAGACAGGAAACTGGTCCCAGAATGGAAACTGGTCCCAGACAGGAAACTGGTCCCAGACAGGAAACTGGTCCCAGACAGGAAACTGGTCCCAGAATGGAAACTAGTCCAAGACAGGAATCTGGTCCCAGAATGGAAACTGGTCCCAGACAGGAATCTGGTCCCAGAATGGAAACTGGTCCCAGGCAGGAAACTGGTCCCAGACAGGAATCTGGTCCCAGACAGGAATCTGGTCCCAGACAGGAATCTGGTCCCAGAATGGAAACTGGTCCCAGACAGGAAACTGGTCCCAGGCAGGAAACTGGTCCCAGGCAGGAAACTGGTCCCAGACAGGAATCTGGTCCCAGACAGGAATCTGGTCCCAGGCAGGAAACTGGTCCCAGGCAGGAAACTGGTCCCAGACAGGAAACTGGTCCCAGGCAGGAAACTGGTCCCAGACAGGAAACTGGTCCCAGGCAGGAAACTAGTCCCAGACAGGAAACTGGTCCCAGACAGGAAACTGGTCCCAGACAGGAAACTGGTCCCAGAATGGAAACTGGTCCCAGACAGGAAACTGGTCCCAGACAGGAATCTGGTCCCAGACAGGAAACTGGTCCCAGACAGGAATCTGGTCCCAGAATGGAAACTGGTCCCAGGCAGGAAACTGGTCCCAGACAGGAAACTGGTCCCAGGCAGGAAACTGGTCCCAGACAGGAATCTGGTCCCAGAATGGAAACTGGTCCCAGGCAGCAAACTGGTCCCAGGCAGGAAACTGGTCCCAGACAGGAATCTGGTCATAGACAGGAATCTGGTCCCAGAATGGAAACTGGTCCCAGGCAGGAAACTGGTCCCAGACAGGAAACTGGTCCCAGGCAGGAAACTGGTCCCAGGCAGGAAACTAGTCCCCGGCAGGAAACTGGTCCCAGACAGGAAACTGGTCCCAGGCAGGAAACTGGTCCCAGACAGGAAACTGGTCCAGGACAGGAAACTGGTCCCAGGCAGGAAACTGGTCCCAGACAGGAAACTGGTCCCAGGCAGGAAACTGGTCCCAGACAGGAATCTGGTCCCAGAATGGAAACTGGTGCCAGGCAGGAAACTGGTCCCAGGCAGGAAACTGGTCCCAGACAGGAAACTGGTCCCAGAATGGAAACTGGTCCCAGGCAGGAAACTGGTCCCAGACAGGAATCTGGTCCCAGAATGGAAACTGGTCCCAGACAGGAAACTGGTCCCAGGCAGGAAACTGGTCCCAGACAGGAAACTGGTCCCAGAATGGAAACTGGTCCCAGGCAGGAAACTGGTCCCAGACAGGAAACTGGTCCCAGACAGGAATCTGGTCCCAGAATGGAAACTGGTCCCAGACAGGAAACTGGTCCCAGACAGGAATCTGGTCCCAGAATGGAAACTGGTCCCAGGCAGGAAACTGGTCCCAGACAGGAAACTGGTCCCAGAATGGAATCTGGTCCCAGACAGGAAACTGGTCCCAGACAGGAAACTGGTCCCAGACAGGAATCTGGTCCCAGACAGGAAACTGGGCCCAGACAGGAATCTGGTCCCAGACAGGAATCTGGTCCCAGACAGGAATCTGGTCCCAGAATGGAAACTGGTCCCAGGCAGGAAACTGGTCCCAGAATGGAAACTGGTCCCAGGCAGGAAACTGGTCCCAGACAGGAATCTGGTCCCAGAATGGAAACTGGTCCCAGGCAGGAAACTGGTCCCAGGCAGGAAACTGGTCCCAGACAGGAAACTGGTCCCAGACAGGAATCTGGTCCCAGACAGGAATCTGGTCCCAGAATGGAAACTGGTCCCAGGCAGGAAACTGGTCCCAGACAGGAAACTGGTCCCAGGCAGGAAACTGGTCCCAGGCAGGAAACTGGTCCAAGACAGGAAACTGGTCCCAGACAGGAAACTGGTCCCAGGCAGGAAACTGGTCCCAGACAGGAAACTGGTCCCAGGCAGGAAACTGGTCCCAGACAGGAAACTGGTCCAAGACAGGAAACTGGTCCCAGACAGGAAACTGGTCCCAGACAGGAATCTGGTCCCAGACAGGAAACTGGTCCCAGACAGGAAACTGGTGCCAGACAGGAAACTGGTCCCAGGCAGGAAACTGGTCCCAGACAGGAAACTGGTCCCAGACAGAAATGTGGTCCCAGACAGGAATCTGGTCCCAGACAGGAATCTGGTCCCAGACAGGAAACTGGTCCAAGTCAGGAATCTGGTCCCAGAATGGAAACTGGTCCCAGACAGGAAACTGGTCCCAAGCAGGAAACTGGTCCCAGACAGGAATCTGGTCCCAGAATGGAAACTGGTCCCAGAATGGAAACTGGTCCCAGACAGGAAACTGGTCCCAGAATGGAAACTGGTCCCAGACAGGAAACTGGTCCCAGACAGGAAACTGGTCCCAGACAGGAATCTGGTCCCAGACAGGAAACTGGTCCAAGACAGGAATCTGGTCCCAGAATGGAAACTGGTCCCAGACAGGAATCTGGTCCCAGAATGGAAACTGGTCCCAGGCAGGAAACTGGTCCCAGACAGGAATCTGGTCCCAGACAGGAATCTGGTCCCAGAATGGAAACTGGTCCCAGGCAGGAAACTGGTCCCAGACAGGAAACTGGTCCCAGACAGGAAACTGGTCCCAGGCAGGAAACTGGTCCCAGGCAGGAAACTGGTCCCAGACAGGAATCTGGTCCCAGACAGGAATCTGGTCCCAGAATGGAAACTGGTCCCAGGCAGGAAACTGGTCCCAGACAGGAAACTGGTCCCAGGCAGGAAACTGGTCCCAGGCAGGAAACTGGTCCCAGACAGGAAACTGGTCCCAGGCAGGAAACTGGTCCCAGACAGGAAACTGGTCCCAGGCAGGAAACTGGTCCCAGACAGGAAACTGGTCCCAGGCAGGAAACTGGTCCCAGAATGGAAACTAGTCCCAGGCAGGAAACTAGTCCCAGACAGGAAACTGGTCCCAGACAGGAATCTGGTCCCAGACAGGAAACTGGTCCCAGAATGGAAACTGGTCCCAGGCAGGAAACTGGTCCCAGACAGGAAACTGGTCCCAGACAGGAATCTGGTCCCAGAATGGAAACTGGTCCCAGACAGGAAACTGGTCCCAGACAGGAATCTGGTCCCAGACAGGAAACTGGGCCCAGACAGGAATCTGGTCCCAGACAGGAATCTGGTCCCAGACAGGAATCTGGTCCCAGAATGGAAACTGGTCCCAGGCAGGAAACTGGTCCCAGACAGGAAACTGGTCCCAGGCAGGAAACTGGTCCCAGACAGGAATCTGGTCCCAGAATGGAAACTGGTCCCAGGCAGGAAACTGGTCCCAGGCAGGAAACTGGTCCCAGACAGGAAACTGGTCCCAGACAGGAATCTGGTCCCAGACAGGAATCTGGTCCCAGAATGGAAACTGGTCCCAGGCAGGAAACTGGTCCCAGACAGGAAACTGGTCCCAGGCAGGAAACTGGTCCCAGGCAGGAAACTGGTCCCAGGCAGGAAACTGGTCCCAGACAGGAAACTGGTCCCAGGCAGGAAACTGGTCCCAGACAGGAAACTGGTCCCAGACAGGAAACTGGTCCCAGGCAGGAAACTGGTCCCAGACAGGAAACTGGTCCCAGGCAGGAAACTGGTCCCAGACAGGAAACTGGTCCCAGGCAGGAAACTGGTCCCAGACAGGAAACTGGTCCCAGACAGGAAACTGGTCCAAGACAGGAATCTGGTCCCAGACAGGAAACTGGTCCCAGACAGGAAACTGGTCCCAGACAGGAAACTGGTCCCAGACAGGAATCTGGTCCCAGACAGGAAACTGGTCCCAGACAGGAAACTGGTGCCAGACAGGAAACTGGTCCCAGGCAGGAAACTGGTCCCAGACAGGAAACTGGTCCCAGACAGAAATGTGGTCCCAGACAGGAATCTGGTCCCAGACAGGAATCTGGTCCCAGACAGGAAACTGGTCCAAGACAGGAATCTGGTCCCAGAATGGAAACTGGTCCCAGACAGGAAACTGGTCCCAAGCAGGAAACTGGTCCCAGACAGGAATCTGGTCCCAGAATGGAAACTGGTCCCAGAATGGAAACTGGTCCCAGACAGGAAACTGGTCCCAGAATGGAAACTGGTCCCAGACAGGAAACTGGTCCCAGACAGGAAACTGGTCCCAGACAGGAATCTGGTCCCAGACAGGAAACTGGTCCAAGACAGGAATCTGGTCCCAGAATGGAAACTGGTCCCAGACAGGAATCTGGTCCCAGAATGGAAACTGGTCCCAGGCAGGAAACTGGTCCCAGACAGGAATCTGGTCCCAGACAGGAATCTGGTCCCAGAATGGAAACTGGTCCCAGGCAGGAAACTGGTCCCAGACAGGAAACTGGTCCCAGACAGGAAACTGGTCCCAGGCAGGAAACTGGTCCCAGGCAGGAAACTGGTCCCAGACAGGAATCTGGTCCCAGACAGGAAACTGGTCCCAGAATGGAAACTGGTCCCAGGCAGGAAACTGGTCCCAGACAGGAAACTGGTCCCAGGCAGGAAACTGGTCCCAGGCAGGAAACTGGTCCCAGACAGGAAACTGGTCCCAGGCAGGAAACTGGTCCCAGAATGGAAACTAGTCCCAGGCAGGAAACTAGTCCCAGACAGGAAACTGGTCCCAGACAGGAAACTGGTCCCAGAATGGAAACTGGTCCCAGGCAGGAAACTGGTCCCAGACAGGAAACTGGTCCCAGACAGGAAACTGGTCCCAGACAGGAAACTGGTCCCAGAATGGAAACTGGTCCCAGGCAGGAAACTGGTCCCAGACAGGAAACTGGTCCCAGAATGGAAACTAGTCCCAGGCAGGAAACTGGTCCCAGACAGGAATCTGGTCCCAGAATGGAAACTGGTCCCAGGCAGGAAACTGGTCCCAGGCAGGAAACTGGTCCCAGACAGGAATCTGGTCCCAGACAGGAATCTGGTCCCAGAATGGAAACTGGTCCCAGGCAGGAAACTGGTCCCAGACAGGAAACTGGTCCCAGAATGGAAACTGGTCCCAGGCAGGAAACTGGTCCTAGACAGGAAACTGGTCCAAGAAAGGAAACTGGTCCCAGGCAGGAAACTGGTCCCAGACAGGAAACTGGTCCCAGACAGGAATCTGGTCCCAGAATGGAAACTGGTCCCAGGCAGGAAACTGGTCCCAGACAGGAAACTGGTCCCAGACAGGAATCTGGTCCCAGACAGGAATCTGGTCCCAGACAGGAAACTGGTCCCAGACAGGAAACTGGTCCCAGGCAGGAAACTGGTCCCAGACAGGAATCTGGTCCCAGAATGGAAACTGGTCCCAGGCAGGAAACTGGTCCCAGGCAGGAAACTGGTCCCAGACAGGAAACTGGTCCCAGACAGGAATCTGGTCCCAGACAGGAATCTGGTCCCAGAATGGAAACTGGTCCCAGGCAGGAAACTGGTCCCAGACAGGAAACTGGTCCCAGGCAGGAAACTGGTCCCAGGCAGGAAACTAGTCCCAGGCAGGAAACTGGTCCCAGACAGGAAACTGGTCCCAGGCAGGAAACTGGTCCCAGACAGGAAACTGGTCCAGGACAGGAAACTGGTCCCAGGCAGGAAACTGGTCCCAGACAGGAAACTGGTCCCAGGCAGGAAACTGGTCCCAGACAGGAATCTGGTCCCAGGCAGGAAACTGGTCCCAGGCAGGAAATTGGTCCCAGGCAGGAAACTGGTCCCAGACAGGAAACTGGTCCCAGACAGGAATCTGGTCCCAGACAGGAATCTGGTCCCAGAATGGAAACTGGTCCCAGGCAGGAAACTGGTCCCAGGCAGGAAACTGGTCCCAGAATGGAAACTGGTCCCAGGCAGGAAACTGGTCCCAGGCAGGAATCTGGTCCCAGACAGGAAACTGGTCCCAGACAGGAATCTGGTCCCAGAATGGAAACTGGTCCCAGGCAGGAAACTGGTCCCAGACAGGAAACTGGTCCCAGAATGGAAACTGGTCTCAGACAGGAAACTGGTCCCAGACAGGAATCTGGTCCCAGACAGGAAACTGGTCCCAGGCAGGAAATTGGTCCCAGACAGGAAACTGGTCCCAGACAGGAAACTGGTCCCAGGCAGGAAACTGGTCCCAGACAGGAAACTGGTCCCAGACAGGAATCTGGTCCCAGAATGGAATCTGGTCCCAGGCAGGAAACTGGTCCCAGACAGGAAACTGGTCCCAGAATGGAAACTGGTCCCAGACAGGAATCTGGTCCCAGACAGGAAACTGGGCCCAGACAGGAATCTGGTCCCAGACAGGAAACTGGTCCCAGACAGGAATCTGGTCCCAGAATGGAAACTGGTCCCAGACAGGAAACTGGTCCCAGGCAGGAAACTGGTCCCAGGCAGGAAACTGGTCCCAGACAGGAATCTGGTCCCAGAATGGAAACTGGTCCCAGGCAGGAAACTGGTCCCAGGCAGGAAACTGGTCCCAGACAGGAAACTGGTCCCAGACAGGAATCTGGTCCCAGGCAGGAATCTGGTCCCAGAATGGAAACTGGTCCCAGGCAGGAAACTGGTCCCAGACAGGAAACTGGTCCCAGAATGGAAACTGGTCCCAGGCAGGAAACTGGTCCCAGACAGGAAACTGGTCCCAGGCAGGAAACTGGTCCCAGGCAGGAAACTAGTCCCAGGCAGGAAACTGGTCCCAGACAGGAAACTGGTCCCAGGCAGGAAACTGGTCCCAGACAGGAAACTGGTCCCAGACAGGAAACTGGTCCCAGGCAGGAAACTGGTCCCAGACAGGAAACTGGTCCCAGGCAGGAAACTGGTCCCAGAAAGGAAACTGGTCCCAGGCAGGAAACTGGTCCCAGACAGGAAACTGGTCCCAGACAGGAAACTGGTCCAAGACAGGAATCTGGTCCCAGGCAGGAAACTGGTCCCAGACAGGAAACTGGTCCCAGGCAGGAATCTGGTCCCAGACAGGAAACTGGTCCCAGACAGGAAACTGGTCCCAGACAGGAAACTGGTCCCAGACAGGAATCTGGTCCCAGACAGGAATCTGGTCCCAGACAGGAAACTGGTCCAAGACAGGAATCTGGTCCCAGAATGGAAACTGGTCCCAGACAGGAAACTGGTCCCAGAATGGAAACTGGTCCCAGGCAGGAAACTGGTCCCAGACAGGAATCTGGTCCCAGAATGGAAACTGGTCCCAGAATGGAAACTGGTCCCAGACAGGAAACTGGTCCCAGACAGGAAACTGGTCTCAGGCAGGAAACTGGTCCCAGACAGGAAACTGGTCCCAGACAGGAATCTGGTCCCAGACAGGAATCTGGTCCCAGACAGGAAACTGGTCCAAGACAGGAATCTGGTCCCAGGCAGGAAACTGGTCCCAGGCAGGAAACTAGTCCCAGGCAGGAAACTGGTCCCAGACAGGAAACTGGTCCCAGGCAGGAAACTGGTCCCAGACAGGAAACTGGTCCCAGACAGGAAACTGGTCCCAGGCAGGAAACTGGTCCCAGACAGGAAACTGGTCCCAGGCAGGAAACTGGTCCCAGACAGGAAACTGGTCCCAGGCAGGAAACTGGTCCCAGACAGGAATCTGGTCCCAGAATGGAAACTGGTCCCAGGCAGGAAACTGGTCCCAGACAGGAAACTGGTCCCAGACAGGAAACTGGTCCCAGGCAGGAAACTGGTCCCAGACAGGAATCTGGTCCCAGAATGGAAACTGGTCCCAGGCAGGAAACTGGTCCCAGGCAGGAAACTGGTCCCAGACAGGAATGTGGTCCCAGACAGGAATCTGGTCCCAGAATGGAAACTGGTCCCAGGCAGGAAACTGGTCCCAGACAGGAAACTGGTCCCAGGCAGGAAACTGGTCCCAGGCAGGAAACTGGTCCCAGGCAGGAAACTGGTCCCAGACAGGAAACTGGTCCCAGGCAGGAAACTGGTCCCAGACAGGAAACTGGTCCAGGACAGGAAACTGGTCCCAGGCAGGAAACTGGTCCCAGACAGGAAACTGGTCCCAGGCAGGAAACTGGTCCCAGACAGGAATCTGGTCCCAGGCAGGAAACTGGTCCCAGGCAGGAAATTGGTCCCAGGCAGGAAACTGGTCCCAGACAGGAAACTGGTCCCAGACAGGAATCTGGTCCCAGACAGGAATCTGGTCCCAGACAGGAATCTGGTCCCAGAATGGAAACTGGTCCCAGGCAGGAAACTGGTCCCAGGCAGGAAACTGGTCCCAGAATGGAAACTGGTCCCAGGCAGGAATCTGGTCCCAGACAGGAATCTGGTCCCAGACAGGAATCTGGTCCCAGAATGGAAACTGGTCCCAGGCAGGAAACTGGTCCCAGACAGGAAACTGGTCCCAGAATGGAAACTGGTCTCAGACAGGAAACTGGTCCCAGACAGGAATCTGGTCCCGGACAGGAAACTGGTCCCAGACAGGAATCTGGTCCCAGACAGGAAACTGGTCCCAGGCAGGAAATAGGTCCCAGACAGGAAACTGGTCCCAGACAGGAAACTGGTCCCAGGCAGGAAACTGGTCCCAGACAGGAAACTGGTCCCAGACAGGAATCTGGTCCCAGAATGGAATCTGGTCCCAGGCAGGAAACTGGTCCCAGACAGGAAACTGGTCCCAGAATGGAAACAGGTCCCAGACAGGAAACTGGTCCCAGACAGGAATCTGGTCCCAGACAGGAAACTGGGCCCAGACAGGAATCTGGTCCCAGACAGGAAACTGGTCCCAGACAGGAATCTGGTCCCAGAATGGAAACTGGTCCCAGGCAGGAAACTGGTCCCAGGCAGGAAACTGGTCCCAGGCAGGAAACTGGTCCCAGACAGGAAACTGGTCCCAGGCAGGAAACTGGTCCCAGACAGGAATCTGGTCCCAGAATGGAAACTGGTCCCAGGCAGGAAACTGGTCCCAGACAGGAAACTGGTCCCAGACAGGAAACTGGTCCCAGGCAGGAAACTGGTCCCAGACAGGAATCTGGTCCCAGAATGGAAACTGGTCCCAGGCAGGAAACTGGTCCCAGGCAGGAAACTGGTCCCAGACAGGAATGTGGTCCCAGACAGGAATCTGGTCCCAGAATGGAAACTGGTCCCAGGCAGGAAACTGGTCCCAGACAGGAAACTGGTCCCAGGCAGGAAACTGGTCCCAGGCAGGAAACTGGTCCCAGGCAGGAAACTGGTCCCAGGCAGGAAACTGGTCCCAGACAGGAAACTGGTCCAGGACAGGAAACTGGTCCCAGGCAGGAAACTGGTCCCAGACAGGAAACTGGTCCCAGGCAGGAAACTGGTCCCAGACAGGAATCTGGTCCCAGGCAGGAAACTGGTCCCAGGCAGGAAATTGGTCCCAGGCAGGAAACTGGTCCCAGACAGGAAACTGGTCCCAGACAGGAATCTGGTCCCAGACAGGAATCTGGTCCCAGACAGGAATCTGGTCCCAGAATGGAAACTGGTCCCAGGCAGGAAACTGGTCCCAGGCAGGAAACTGGTCCCAGAATGGAAACTGGTCCCAGGCAGGAATCTGGTCCCAGACAGGAATCTGGTCCCAGACAGGAATCTGGTCCCAGAATGGAAACTGGTCCCAGGCAGGAAACTGGTCCCAGACAGGAAACTGGTCCCAGAATGGAAACTGGTCTCAGACAGGAAACTGGTCCCAGACAGGAATCTGGTCCCGGACAGGAAACTGGTCCCAGACAGGAATCTGGTCCCAGACAGGAAACTGGTCCCAGGCAGGAAACTGGTCCCAGAATGGAAACTGGTCCCAGGCAGGAAACTGGTCCCAGACAGGAAACTGGTCCCAGGCAGGAAACTGGTCCCAGACAGGAAACTGGTCCCAGACAGGAAACTGGTCCCAGGCAGGAAACTGGTCCCAGACAGGAAACTGGTCCCAGACAGGAATCTGGTCCCAGAATGGAATCTGGTCCCAGGCAGGAAACTGGTCCCAGACAGGAAACTGGTCCCAGAATGGAAACAGGTCCCAGACAGGAAACTGGTCCCAGACAGGAATCTGGTCCCAGACAGGAAACTGGTCCCAGACAGGAAACTGGTCCCAGACAGGAAACTGGTCCCAGGCAGGAAACTGGTCCCAGACAGGAAACTGGTCCCAGACAGGAATCTGGTCCCAGAATGGAATCTGGTCCCAGGCAGGAAACTGGTCCCAGACAGGAAACTGGTCCCAGACAGGAATCTGGTCCCAGAATGGAAACTGGTCCCAGACAGGAAACTGGTCCCAGACAGGAATCTGGTCCCAGAATGGAAACTGGTCCCAGACAGGAAACTGGTCCCAGACAGGAAACTGGTCCCAGGCAGGAAACTGGTCCCAGACAGGAAACTGGTCCCAGACAGGAATCTGGTCCCAGAATGGAATCTGGTCCCAGGCAGGAAACTGGTCCCAGACAGGAAACTGGTCCCAGAATGGAAACAGGTCCCAGACAGGAAACTGGTCCCAGACAGGAATCTGGTCCCAGACAGGAAACTGGGCCCAGACAGGAATCTGGTCCCAGACAGGAAACTGGTCCCAGACAGGAATCTGGTCCCAGAATGGAAACTGGTCCCAGGCAGGAAACTGGTCCCAGGCAGGAAACTGGTCCCAGGCAGGAAACTGGTCCCAGACAGGAATCTGGTCCCAGAATGGAAACTGGTCCCAGGCAGGAAACTGGTCCCAGGCAGGAAACTGGTCCCAGACAGGAAACTGGTCCCAGACAGGAATCTGGTCCCAGGCAGGAATCTGGTCCCAGAATGGAAACTGGTCCCAGGCAGGAAACTGGTCCCAGACAGGAAACTGGTCCCAGGCAGGAAACTGGTCCCAGGCAGGAAACTAGTCCCAGGCAGGAAACTGGTCCCAGACAGGAAACTGGTCCCAGGCAGGAAACTGGTCCCAGACAGGAAACTGGTCCCAGACAGGAAACTGGTCCCAGGCAGGAAACTGGTCCCAGGCAGGAAACTGGTCCCAGACAGGAAACTGGTCCCAGACAGGAAACTGGTCCAAGACAGGAATCTGGTCCCAGGCAGGAAACTGGTCCCAGACAGGAAACTGGTCCCAGGCAGGAATCTGGTCCCAGGCAGGAATCTGGTCCCAGACAGGAAACTGGTCCCAGACAGGAAACTGGTCCCAGACAGGAATCTGGTCCCAGACAGGAATCTGGTCCCAGACAGGAAACTGGTCCAAGACAGGAATCTGGTCCCAGAATGGAAACTGGTCCCAGAATGGAAACTGGTCCCAGACAGGAAACTGGTCCCAGACAGGAAACTGGTCTCAGGCAGGAAACTGGTCCCAGACAGGAAACTGGTCCCAGACAGGAATCTGGTCCCAGACAGGAATCTGGTCCCAGACAGGAAACTGGTCCCAGACAGGAAACTGGTCCCAGGCAGGAAACTGGTCCCAGGCAGGAAACTAGTCCCAGGCAGGAAACTGGTCCCAGACAGGAAACTGGTCCCAGGCAGGAAACTGGTCCCAGACAGGAAACTGGTCCCAGACAGGAAACTGGTCCCAGGCAGGAAACTGGTCCCAGACAGGAATCTGGTCCCAGACAGGAATCTGGTCCCAGAATGGAAACTGGTCCCAGGCAGAAAACTGGTCCCAGACAGGAAACTAGTCCCAGACAGGAAACTGGTCCCAGACAGGAAACTGGTCCCAGGCAGGAAACTGGTCCCAGACAGGAAACTGGTCCCAGGCAGGAAACTGGTCCCAGGCAGGAAACTGGTCCCAGACAGGAAACTGGTCCCAGGCAGGAAACTGGTCCCAGGCAGGAAACTGGTCCCAGACAGGAATCTGGTCCCAGAATGGAAACTGGTCCCAGGCAGGAAACTGGTCCCAGGCAGGAAACTGGTCCCAGACAGGAAACTGGTCCCAGACAGGAATCTGGTCCCAGACAGGAAACTGGTCCCAGACAGGAAACTGGTCCCAGGCAGGAAACTGGTCCCAGACAGGAAACTGGTCCCAGACAGAAATGTGGTCCCAGACAGGAATCTGGTCCCAGACAGGAATCTGGTCCCAGAATGGAAACTGGTCCCAGACAGGAAACTGGTCCCAAGCAGGAAACTGGTCCCAGACAGGAATCTGGTCCCAGAATGGAAACTGGTCCCAGAATGGAAACTGGTCCCAGACAGGAAACTGGTCCCAGAATGGAAACTGGTCCCAGACAGGAAACTGGTCCCAGACAGGAAACTGGTCCCAGACAGGAATCTGGTCCCAGACAGGAAACTGGTCCAAGACAGGAATCTGGTCCCAGAATGGAAACTGGTCCCAGACAGGAATCTGGTCCCAGAATGGAAACTGGTCCCAGGCAGGAATCTGGTCCCAGAATGGAAACTGGTCCCAGGCAGGAAACTGGTCCCAGACAGGAATCTGGTCCCAGACAGGAATCTGGTCCCAGAATGGAAACTGGTCCCAGGCAGGAAACTGGTCCCAGACAGGAAACTGGTCCCAGACAGGAAACTGGTCCCAGACAGGAAACTGGTCCCAGGCAGGAAACTGGTCCCAGACAGGAATCTGGTCCCAGACAGGAATCTGGTCCCAGAATGGAAACTGGTCCCAGGCAGGAAACTGGTCCCAGACAGGAAACTGGTCCCAGGCAGGAAACTGGTCCCAGGCAGGAAACTGGTCCCAGACAGGAAACTGGTCCCAGGCAGGAAACTGGTCCCAGACAGGAAACTGGTCCCAGGCAGGAAACTGGTCCCAGAATGGAAACTAGTCCCAGGCAGGAAACTAGTCCCAGACAGGAAACTGGTCCCAGACAGGAAACTGGTCCCAGAATGGAAACTGGTCCCAGACAGGAAACTGGTCCCAGACAGGAAACTGGTCCCAGAATGGAAACTAGTCCCAGGCAGGAAACTGGTCCCAGACAGGAATCTGGTCCCAGAATGGAAACTGGTCCCAGGCAGGAAACTGGTCCCAGGCAGGAAACTGGTCCCAGGCAGGAAACTGGTCCCAGACAGGAATCTGGTCCCAGACAGGAATCTGGTCCCAGAATGGTAACTGGTCCCAGGCAGGAAACTGGTCCCAGACAGGAAACTGGTCCCAGAATGGAAACTGGTCCCAGGCAGGAAACTGGTCCTAGACAGGAAACTGGTCCCAGACAGGAAACTGGTCCCAGACAGGAAACTGGTCCCAGGCAGGAAACTGGTCCCAGACAGGAAACTGGTCCCAGACAGGAAACTGGTCCCAGGCAGGAAACTGGTCCCAGACAGGAAACTGGTCCCAGACAGGAAACTGGTCCCAGGCAGGAAACTGGTCCCAGACAGGAAACTGGTCCCAGACAGGAATCTGGTCCCAGAATGGAAACTGGTCCCAGGCAGGAAACTGGTCCCAGACAGGAAACTGGTCCCAGAATGGAAACTGGTCCCAGACAGGAATCTGGTCCCAGACAGGAAACTGGTCCCAGACAGGAATCTGGTCCCAGACAGGAAACTGGTCCAAGACAGGAAACTGGTCCCAGGCAGGAAACTGGTCCCAGACAGGAAACTGGTCCCAGACAGGAAACTGGTCCCAGGCAGGAAACTGGTCCCAGACAGGAATCTGGTCCCAGAATGGAAACTGGTCCCAGGCAGGAAACTGGTCCCAGGCAGGAAACTGGTCCCAGACAGGAAACTGGTCCCAGACAGGAATCTGGTCCCAGACAGGAATCTGGTCCCAGAATGGAAACTGGTCCCAGGCAGGAAACTGGTCCCAGACAGGAAACTGGTCCCAGGCAGGAAACTGGTCCAAGGCAGGAAACTAGTCCCAGGCAGGAAACTGGTCCCAGACAGGAAACTGGTCCCAGGCAGGAATCTGGTCCCAGACAGGAAACTGGTCCCAGACAGGAAACTGGTCCCAGACAGGAAACTGGTCCCAGAATGGAAACTGGTCCCAGGCAGGAAACTGGTCCCAGACAGGAAACTGGTCCCAGAATGGAAACTAGTCCCAGGCAGGAAACTGGTCCCAGACAGGAATCTGGTCCCAGAATGGAAACTGGTCCCAGGCAGGAAACTGGTCCCAGGCAGGAAACTGGTCCCAGACAGGAATCTGGTCCCAGACAGGAATCTGGTCCCAGAATGGAAACTGGTCCCAGGCAGGAAACTGGTCCCAGACAGGAAACTGGTCCCAGAATGGAAACTGGTCCCAGGCAGGAAACTGGTCCTAGACAGGAAACTGGTCCAAGAAAGGAAACTGGTCCCAGGCAGGAAACTGGTCCCAGACAGGAAACTGGTCCCAGACAGGAATCTGGTCCCAGAATGGAAACTGGTCCCAGGCAGGAAACTGGTCCCAGACAGGAAACTGGTCCCAGACAGGAATCTGGTCCCAGACAGGAATCTGGTCCCAGACAGGAAACTGGTCCCAGACAGGAAACTGGTCCCAGGCAGGAAACTGGTCCCAGACAGGAATCTGGTCCCAGAATGGAAACTGGTCCCAGGCAGGAAACTGGTCCCAGGCAGGAAACTGGTCCCAGACAGGAAACTGGTCCCAGACAGGAATCTGGTCCCAGACAGGAATCTGGTCCCAGAATGGAAACTGGTCCCAGGCAGGAAACTGGTCCCAGACAGGAAACTGGTCCCAGGCAGGAAACTGGTCCCAGGCAGGAAACTAGTCCCAGGCAGGAAACTGGTCCCAGACAGGAAACTGGTCCCAGGCAGGAAACTGGTCCCAGACAGGAAACTGGTCCAGGACAGGAAACTGGTCCCAGGCAGGAAACTGGTCCCAGACAGGAAACTGGTCCCAGGCAGGAAACTGGTCCCAGACAGGAATCTGGTCCCAGGCAGGAAACTGGTCCCAGGCAGGAAATTGGTCCCAGGCAGGAAACTGGTCCCAGACAGGAAACTGGTCCCAGACAGGAATCTGGTCCCAGACAGGAATCTGGTCCCAGAATGGAAACTGGTCCCAGGCAGGAAACTGGTCCCAGGCAGGAAACTGGTCCCAGAATGGAAACTGGTCCCAGGCAGGAAACTGGTCCCAGGCAGGAATCTGGTCCCAGACAGGAAACTGGTCCCAGACAGGAATCTGGTCCCAGAATGGAAACTGGTCCCAGGCAGGAAACTGGTCCCAGACAGGAATCTGGTCCCAGAATGGAAACTTGTCCCAGGCAGGAAACTGGTCCCAGAATGGAAACTGGTCCCAGGCAGGAAACTGGTCCCAGACAGGAAACTGGTCCCAGACAGGAATCTGGTCCCAGACAGGAATCTGGTCCCAGACAGGAAACTGGTCCCAGACAGGAAACTGGTCCCAGGCAGGAAACTGGTCCCAGACAGGAATCTGGTCCCAGAATGGAAACTGGTCCCAGGCAGGAAACTGGTCCCAGGCAGGAAACTGGTCCCAGACAGGAAACTGGTCCCAGACAGGAATCTGGTCCCAGACAGGAATCTGGTCCCAGAATGGAAACTGGTCCCAGGCAGGAAACTGGTCCCAGACAGGAAACTGGTCCCAGGCAGGAAACTGGTCCCAGGCAGGAAACTAGTCCCAGGCAGGAAACTGGTCCCAGACAGGAAACTGGTCCCAGGCAGGAAACTGGTCCCAGACAGGAAACTGGTCCAGGACAGGAAACTGGTCCCAGGCAGGAAACTGGTCCCAGACAGGAAACTGGTCCCAGGCAGGAAACTGGTCCCAGACAGGAATCTGGTCCCAGGCAGGAAACTGGTCCCAGGCAGGAAATTGGTCCCAGGCAGGAAACTGGTCCCAGACAGGAAACTGGTCCCAGACAGGAATCTGGTCCCAGACAGGAATCTGGTCCCAGAATGGAAACTGGTCCCAGGCAGGAAACTGGTCCCAGGCAGGAAACTGGTCCCAGAATGGAAACTGGTCCCAGGCAGGAAACTGGTCCCAGGCAGGAATCTGGTCCCAGACAGGAAACTGGTCCCAGACAGGAATCTGGTCCCAGAATGGAAACTGGTCCCAGGCAGGAAACTGGTCCCAGACAGGAAACTGGTCCCAGAATGGAAACTGGTCTCAGACAGGAAACTGGTCCCAGACAGGAATCTGGTCCCAGACAGGAAACTGGTCCCAGGCAGGAAATTGGTCCCAGACAGGAAACTGGTCCCAGACAGGAAACTGGTCCCAGGCAGGAAACTGGTCCCAGACAGGAAACTGGTCCCAGACAGGAATCTGGTCCCAGAATGGAATCTGGTCCCAGGCAGGAAACTGGTCCCAGACAGGAAACTGGTCCCAGAATGGAAACTGGTCCCAGACAGGAATCTGGTCCCAGACAGGAAACTGGGCCCAGACAGGAATCTGGTCCCAGACAGGAAACTGGTCCCAGACAGGAATCTGGTCCCAGAATGGAAACTGGTCCCAGACAGGAAACTGGTCCCAGGCAGGAAACTGGTCCCAGGCAGGAAACTAGTCCCAGACAGGAATCTGGTCCCAGAATGGAAACTGGTCCCAGGCAGGAAACTGGTCCCAGGCAGGAAACTGGTCCCAGACAGGAAACTGGTCCCAGACAGGAATCTGGTCCCAGGCAGGAATCTGGTCCCAGAATGGAAACTGGTCCCAGGCAGGAAACTGGTCCCAGACAGGAAACTGGTCCCAGAATGGAAACTGGTCCCAGGCAGGAAACTGGTCCCAGACAGGAAACTGGTCCCAGGCAGGAAACTGGTCCCAGGCAGGAAACTAGTCCCAGGCAGGAAACTGGTCCCAGACAGGAAACTGGTCCCAGGCAGGAAACTGGTCCCAGACAGGAAACTGGTCCCAGACAGGAAACTGGTCCCAGGCAGGAAACTGGTCCCAGACAGGAAACTGGTCCCAGGCAGGAAACTGGTCCCAGAAAGGAAACTGGTCCCAGGCAGGAAACTGGTCCCAGACAGGAAACTGGTCCCAGACAGGAAACTGGTCCAAGACAGGAATCTGGTCCCAGGCAGGAAACTGGTCCCAGACAGGAAACTGGTCCCAGACAGGAATCTGGTCCCAGACAGGAAACTGGTCCCAGACAGGAAACTGGTCCCAGACAGGAAACTGGTCCCAGACAGGAATCTGGTCCCAGACAGGAATCTGGTCCCAGACAGGAAACTGGTCCAAGACAGGAATCTGGTCCCAGAATGGAAACTGGTCCCAGACAGGAAACTGGTCCCAGAATGGAAACTGGTCCCAGGCAGGAAACTGGTCCCAGACAGGAATCTGGTCCCAGAATGGAAACTGGTCCCAGAATGGAAACTGGTCCCAGACAGGAAACTGGTCCCAGACAGGAAACTGGTCTCAGGCAGGAAACTGGTCCCAGACAGGAAACTGGTCCCAGACAGGAATCTGGTCCCAGACAGGAATCTGGTCCCAGACAGGAAACTGGTCCAAGACAGGAATCTGGTCCCAGGCAGGAAACTGGTCCCAGGCAGGAAACTAGTCCCAGGCAGGAAACTGGTCCCAGACAGGAAACTGGTCCCAGGCAGGAAACTGGTCCCAGACAGGAAACTGGTCCCAGACAGGAAACTGGTCCCAGGCAGGAAACTGGTCCCAGACAGGAAACTGGTCCCAGGCAGGAAACTGGTCCCAGACAGGAAACTGGTCCCAGGCAGGAAACTGGTCCCAGACAGGAATCTGGTCCCAGAATGGAAACTGGTCCCAGGCAGGAAACTGGTCCCAGACAGGAAACTGGTCCCAGACAGGAAACTGGTCCCAGGCAGGAAACTGGTCCCAGACAGGAATCTGGTCCCAGAATGGAAACTGGTCCCAGGCAGGAAACTGGTCCCAGGCAGGAAACTGGTCCCAGACAGGAATGTGGTCCCAGACAGGAATCTGGTCCCAGAATGGAAACTGGTCCCAGGCAGGAAACTGGTCCCAGACAGGAAACTGGTCCCAGGCAGGAAACTGGTCCCAGGCAGGAAACTGGTCCCAGGCAGGAAACTGGTCCCAGACAGGAAACTGGTCCCAGGCAGGAAACTGGTCCCAGACAGGAAACTGGTCCAGGACAGGAAACTGGTCCCAGGCAGGAAACTGGTCCCAGACAGGAAACTGGTCCCAGGCAGGAAACTGGTCCCAGACAGGAATCTGGTCCCAGGCAGGAAACTGGTCCCAGGCAGGAAATTGGTCCCAGGCAGGAAACTGGTCCCAGACAGGAAACTGGTCCCAGACAGGAATCTGGTCCCAGACAGGAATCTGGTCCCAGACAGGAATCTGGTCCCAGAATGGAAACTGGTCCCAGGCAGGAAACTGGTCCCAGGCAGGAAACTGGTCCCAGAATGGAAACTGGTCCCAGGCAGGAATCTGGTCCCAGACAGGAATCTGGTCCCAGACAGGAATCTGGTCCCAGAATGGAAACTGGTCCCAGGCAGGAAACTGGTCCCAGACAGGAAACTGGTCCCAGAATGGAAACTGGTCTCAGACAGGAAACTGGTCCCAGACAGGAATCTGGTCCCGGACAGGAAACTGGTCCCAGACAGGAATCTGGTCCCAGACAGGAAACTGGTCCCAGGCAGGAAATAGGTCCCAGACAGGAAACTGGTCCCAGACAGGAAACTGGTCCCAGGCAGGAAACTGGTCCCAGACAGGAAACTGGTCCCAGACAGGAATCTGGTCCCAGAATGGAATCTGGTCCCAGGCAGGAAACTGGTCCCAGACAGGAAACTGGTCCCAGAATGGAAACAGGTCCCAGACAGGAAACTGGTCCCAGACAGGAATCTGGTCCCAGACAGGAAACTGGGCCCAGACAGGAATCTGGTCCCAGACAGGAAACTGGTCCCAGACAGGAATCTGGTCCCAGAATGGAAACTGGTCCCAGGCAGGAAACTGGTCCCAGGCAGGAAACTGGTCCCAGGCAGGAAACTGGTCCCAGACAGGAAACTGGTCCCAGGCAGGAAACTGGTCCCAGACAGGAATCTGGTCCCAGAATGGAAACTGGTCCCAGGCAGGAAACTGGTCCCAGACAGGAAACTGGTCCCAGACAGGAAACTGGTCCCAGGCAGGAAACTGGTCCCAGACAGGAATCTGGTCCCAGAATGGAAACTGGTCCCAGGCAGGAAACTGGTCCCAGGCAGGAAACTGGTCCCAGACAGGAATGTGGTCCCAGACAGGAATCTGGTCCCAGAATGGAAACTGGTCCCAGGCAGGAAACTGGTCCCAGACAGGAAACTGGTCCCAGGCAGGAAACTGGTCCCAGGCAGGAAACTGGTCCCAGGCAGGAAACTGGTCCCAGGCAGGAAACTGGTCCCAGACAGGAAACTGGTCCAGGACAGGAAACTGGTCCCAGGCAGGAAACTGGTCCCAGACAGGAAACTGGTCCCAGGCAGGAAACTGGTCCCAGACAGGAATCTGGTCCCAGGCAGGAAACTGGTCCCAGGCAGGAAATTGGTCCCAGGCAGGAAACTGGTCCCAGACAGGAAACTGGTCCCAGACAGGAATCTGGTCCCAGACAGGAATCTGGTCCCAGACAGGAATCTGGTCCCAGAATGGAAACTGGTCCCAGGCAGGAAACTGGTCCCAGGCAGGAAACTGGTCCCAGAATGGAAACTGGTCCCAGGCAGGAATCTGGTCCCAGACAGGAATCTGGTCCCAGACAGGAATCTGGTCCCAGAATGGAAACTGGTCCCAGGCAGGAAACTGGTCCCAGACAGGAAACTGGTCCCAGAATGGAAACTGGTCTCAGACAGGAAACTGGTCCCAGACAGGAATCTGGTCCCGGACAGGAAACTGGTCCCAGACAGGAATCTGGTCCCAGACAGGAAACTGGTCCCAGGCAGGAAACTGGTCCCAGAATGGAAACTGGTCCCAGGCAGGAAACTGGTCCCAGACAGGAAACTGGTCCCAGGCAGGAAACTGGTCCCAGACAGGAAACTGGTCCCAGACAGGAAACTGGTCCCAGGCAGGAAACTGGTCCCAGACAGGAAACTGGTCCCAGACAGGAATCTGGTCCCAGACAGGAAACTGGTCCCAGGCAGGAAACTGGTCCCAGACAGGAATCTGGTCCCAGAATGGAATCTGGTCCCAGGCAGGAAACTGGTCCCAGACAGGAAACTGGTCCCAGACAGGAATCTGGTCCCAGGCAGGAAACTGGTCCCAGACAGGAAACTGGTCCCAGAATGGAAACAGGTCCCAGACAGGAAACTGGTCCCAGACAGGAATCTGGTCCCAGACAGGAAACTGGTCCCAGACAGGAAACTGGTCCCAGACAGGAAACTGGTCCCAGGCAGGAAACTGGTCCCAGACAGGAAACTGGTCCCAGACAGGAATCTGGTCCCAGAATGGAATCTGGTCCCAGGCAGGAAACTGGTCCCAGACAGGAAACTGGTCCCAGACAGGAATCTGGTCCCAGAATGGAAACTGGTCCCAGACAGGAAACTGGTCCCAGACAGGAATCTGGTCCCAGAATGGAAACTGGTCCCAGACAGGAAACTGGTCCCAGACAGGAAACTGGTCCCAGGCAGGAAACTGGTCCCAGACAGGAAACTGGTCCCAGACAGGAATCTGGTCCCAGAATGGAATCTGGTCCCAGGCAGGAAACTGGTCCCAGACAGGAAACTGGTCCCAGAATGGAAACAGGTCCCAGACAGGAAACTGGTCCCAGACAGGAATCTGGTCCCAGACAGGAAACTGGGCCCAGACAGGAATCTGGTCCCAGACAGGAAACTGGTCCCAGACAGGAATCTGGTCCCAGAATGGAAACTGGTCCCAGGCAGGAAACTGGTCCCAGGCAGGAAACTGGTCCCAGGCAGGAAACTGGTCCCAGACAGGAATCTGGTCCCAGAATGGAAACTGGTCCCAGGCAGGAAACTGGTCCCAGGCAGGAAACTGGTCCCAGACAGGAAACTGGTCCCAGACAGGAATCTGGTCCCAGGCAGGAATCTGGTCCCAGAATGGAAACTGGTCCCAGGCAGGAAACTGGTCCCAGACAGGAAACTGGTCCCAGGCAGGAAACTGGTCCCAGGCAGGAAACTAGTCCCAGGCAGGAAACTGGTCCCAGACAGGAAACTGGTCCCAGGCAGGAAACTGGTCCCAGACAGGAAACTGGTCCCAGACAGGAAACTGGTCCCAGGCAGGAAACTGGTCCCAGGCAGGAAACTGGTCCCAGACAGGAAACTGGTCCCAGACAGGAAACTGGTCCAAGACAGGAATCTGGTCCCAGGCAGGAAACTGGTCCCAGACAGGAAACTGGTCCCAGGCAGGAATCTGGTCCCAGGCAGGAATCTGGTCCCAGACAGGAAACTGGTCCCAGACAGGAAACTGGTCCCAGACAGGAATCTGGTCCCAGACAGGAATCTGGTCCCAGACAGGAAACTGGTCCAAGACAGGAATCTGGTCCCAGAATGGAAACTGGTCCCAGAATGGAA
Organism: Telmatherina bonti; assembly: GCF_933228915.1. Lineage (NCBI taxonomy): Eukaryota > Metazoa > Chordata > Actinopteri > Atheriniformes > Telmatherinidae > Telmatherina > Telmatherina bonti. The sequence goes on from NC_136622.1 coordinate 39,318,375, forward strand.
ACTGGTCCCAGACAGGAAACTGGTCCCAGACAGGAAACTGGTCTCAGGCAGGAAACTGGTCCCAGACAGGAAACTGGTCCCAGACAGGAATCTGGTCCCAGACAGGAATCTGGTCCCAGACAGGAAACTGGTCCCAGACAGGAAACTGGTCCCAGGCAGGAAACTGGTCCCAGGCAGGAAACTAGTCCCAGGCAGGAAACTGGTCCCAGACAGGAAACTGGTCCCAGGCAGGAAACTGGTCCCAGACAGGAAACTGGTCCCAGACAGGAAACTGGTCCCAGGCAGGAAACTGGTCCCAGACAGGAATCTGGTCCCAGACAGGAATCTGGTCCCAGAATGGAAACTGGTCCCAGGCAGAAAACTGGTCCCAGACAGGAAACTAGTCCCAGACAGGAAACTGGTCCCAGACAGGAAACTGGTCCCAGGCAGGAAACTGGTCCCAGACAGGAAACTGGTCCCAGGCAGGAAACTGGTCCCAGGCAGGAAACTGGTCCCAGACAGGAAACTGGTCCCAGGCAGGAAACTGGTCCCAGGCAGGAAACTGGTCCCAGACAGGAATCTGGTCCCAGAATGGAAACTGGTCCCAGGCAGGAAACTGGTCCCAGGCAGGAAACTGGTCCCAGACAGGAAACTGGTCCCAGACAGGAATCTGGTCCCAGACAGGAAACTGGTCCCAGACAGGAAACTGGTCCCAGGCAGGAAACTGGTCCCAGACAGGAAACTGGTCCCAGACAGAAATGTGGTCCCAGACAGGAATCTGGTCCCAGACAGGAATCTGGTCCCAGACAGGAATCTGGTCCCAGAATGGAAACTGGTCCCAGACAGGAAACTGGTCCCAAGCAGGAAACTGGTCCCAGACAGGAATCTGGTCCCAGAATGGAAACTGGTCCCAGAATGGAAACTGGTCCCAGACAGGAAACTGGTCCCAGAATGGAAACTGGTCCCAGACAGGAAACTGGTCCCAGACAGGAAACTGGTCCCAGACAGGAATCTGGTCCCAGACAGGAAACTGGTCCAAGACAGGAATCTGGTCCCAGAATGGAAACTGGTCCCAGACAGGAATCTGGTCCCAGAATGGAAACTGGTCCCAGGCAGGAATCTGGTCCCAGAATGGAAACTGGTCCCAGGCAGGAAACTGGTCCCAGACAGGAATCTGGTCCCAGACAGGAATCTGGTCCCAGAATGGAAACTGGTCCCAGGCAGGAAACTGGTCCCAGACAGGAAACTGGTCCCAGACAGGAAACTGGTCCCAGACAGGAAACTGGTCCCAGGCAGGAAACTGGTCCCAGGCAGGAAACTGGTCCCAGACAGGAATCTGGTCCCAGACAGGAATCTGGTCCCAGAATGGAAACTGGTCCCAGGCAGGAAACTGGTCCCAGACAGGAAACTGGTCCCAGGCAGGAAACTGGTCCCAGGCAGGAAACTGGTCCCAGACAGGAAACTGGTCCCAGGCAGGAAACTGGTCCCAGACAGGAAACTGGTCCCAGGCAGGAAACTGGTCCCAGAATGGAAACTAGTCCCAGGCAGGAAACTAGTCCCAGACAGGAAACTGGTCCCAGACAGGAAACTGGTCCCAGAATGGAAACTGGTCCCAGACAGGAAACTGGTCCCAGACAGGAAACTGGTCCCAGAATGGAAACTAGTCCCAGGCAGGAAACTGGTCCCAGACAGGAATCTGGTCCCAGAATGGAAACTGGTCCCAGGCAGGAAACTGGTCCCAGGCAGGAAACTGGTCCCAGGCAGGAAACTGGTCCCAGACAGGAATCTGGTCCCAGACAGGAATCTGGTCCCAGAATGGTAACTGGTCCCAGGCAGGAAACTGGTCCCAGACAGGAAACTGGTCCCAGAATGGAAACTGGTCCCAGGCAGGAAACTGGTCCTAGACAGGAAACTGGTCCCAGACAGGAAACTGGTCCCAGACAGGAAACTGGTCCCAGGCAGGAAACTGGTCCCAGACAGGAAACTGGTCCCAGACAGGAAACTGGTCCCAGGCAGGAAACTGGTCCCAGACAGGAAACTGGTCCCAGACAGGAAACTGGTCCCAGGCAGGAAACTGGTCCCAGACAGGAAACTGGTCCCAGACAGGAATCTGGTCCCAGAATGGAAACTGGTCCCAGGCAGGAAACTGGTCCCAGACAGGAAACTGGTCCCAGAATGGAAACTGGTCCCAGACAGGAATCTGGTCCCAGACAGGAAACTGGTCCCAGACAGGAATCTGGTCCCAGACAGGAAACTGGTCCAAGACAGGAAACTGGTCCCAGGCAGGAAACTGGTCCCAGACAGGAAACTGGTCCCAGACAGGAAACTGGTCCCAGGCAGGAAACTGGTCCCAGACAGGAATCTGGTCCCAGAATGGAAACTGGTCCCAGGCAGGAAACTGGTCCCAGGCAGGAAACTGGTCCCAGACAGGAAACTGGTCCCAGACAGGAATCTGGTCCCAGACAGGAATCTGGTCCCAGAATGGAAACTGGTCCCAGGCAGGAAACTGGTCCCAGACAGGAAACTGGTCCCAGGCAGGAAACTGGTCCAAGGCAGGAAACTAGTCCCAGGCAGGAAACTGGTCCCAGACAGGAAACTGGTCCCAGGCAGGAAACTGGTCCCAGACAGGAAACTGGTCCAGGACAGGAAACTGGTCCCAGGCAGGAAACTGGTCCCAGACAGGAAACTGGTCCCAGGCAGGAAACTGGTCCCAGACAGGAATCTGGTCCCAGGCAGGAAACTGGTCCCAGGCAGGAAATTGGTCCCAGGCAGGAAACTGGTCCCAGACAGGAAACTGGTCCCAGACAGGAATCTGGTCCCAGACAGGAATCTGGTCCCAGAATGGAAACTGGTCCCAGACAGGAAACTGGTCCCAGACAGGAATCTGGTCCCAGAATGGAATCTGGTCCCAGGCAGGAAACTGGTCCCAGACAGGAAACTGGTCCCAGAATGGAAACTGGTCCCAGACAGGAAACTGGTCCCAGACAGGAATCTGGTCCCAGACAGGAAACTGGGCCCAGACAGGAATCTGGTCCCAGACAGGAAACTGGTCCCAGACAGGAATCTGGTCCCAGACAGGAAACTGGGCCCAGACAGGAATCTGGTCCCAGACAGGAAACTGGTCCCAGACAGGAATCTGGTCCCAGAATGGAAACTGGTCCCAGGCAGGAAACTGGTCCCAGGCAGGAAACTGGTCCCAGGCAGGAAACTGGTCCCAGACAGGAATCTGGTCCCAGAATGGAAACTGGTCCCAGGCAGGAAACTGGTCCCAGGCAGGAAACTGGTCCCAGACAGGAAACTGGTCCCAGACAGGAATCTGGTCCCAGGCAGGAATCTGGTCCCAGAATGGAAACTGGTCCCAGGCAGGAAACTGGTCCCAGACAGGAAACTGGTCCCAGGCAGGAAACTGGTCCCAGGCAGGAAACTAGTCCCAGGCAGGAAACTGGTCCCAGACAGGAAACTGGTCCCAGGCAGGAAACTGGTCCCAGACAGGAAACTGGTCCCAGACAGGAAACTGGTCCCAGGCAGGAAACTGGTCCCAGACAGGAAACTGGTCCCAGGCAGGAAACTGGTCCCAGAAAGGAAACTGGTCCCAGGCAGGAAACTGGTCCCAGACAGGAAACTGGTCCCAGACAGGAAACTGGTCCAAGACAGGAATCTGGTCCCAGGCAGGAAACTGGTCCCAGACAGGAAACTGGTCCCAGGCAGGAATCTGGTCCCAGACAGGAAACTGGTCCCAGACAGGAAACTGGTCCCAGACAGGAATCTGGTCCCAGACAGGAATCTGGTCCCAGACAGGAAACTGGTCCAAGACAGGAATCTGGTCCCAGAATGGAAACTGGTCCCAGACAGGAAACTGGTCCCAGAATGGAAACTGGTCCCAGGCAGGAAACTGGTCCCAGACAGGAATCTGGTCCCAGAATGGAAACTGGTCCCAGAATGGAAACTGGTCCCAGACAGGAAACTGGTCCCAGACAGGAAACTGGTCTCAGGCAGGAAACTGGTCCCAGACAGGAAACTGGTCCCAGACAGGAATCTGGTCCCAGACAGGAATCTGGTCCCAGACAGGAAACTGGTCCAAGACAGGAATCTGGTCCCAGGCAGGAAACTGGTCCCAGGCAGGAAACTAGTCCCAGGCAGGAAACTGGTCCCAGACAGGAAACTGGTCCCAGGCAGGAAACTGGTCCCAGACAGGAAACTGGTCCCAGACAGGAAACTGGTCCCAGGCAGGAAACTGGTCCCAGACAGGAAACTGGTCCCAGGCAGGAAACTGGTCCCAGACAGGAAACTGGTCCCAGGAAGGAAACTGGTCCCAGACAGGAATCTGGTCCCAGAATGGAAACTGGTCCCAGGCAGGAAACTGGTCCCAGACAGGAAACTGGTCCCAGACAGGAAACTGGTCCCAGGCAGGAAACTGGTCCCAGACAGGAATCTGGTCCCAGAATGGAAACTGGTCCCAGGCAGGAAACTGGTCCCAGGCAGGAAACTGGTCCCAGACAGGAATGTGGTCCCAGACAGGAATCTGGTCCCAGAATGGAAACTGGTCCCAGGCAGGAAACTGGTCCCAGACAGGAAACTGGTCCCAGGCAGGAAACTGGTCCCAGGCAGGAAACTGGTCCCAGACAGGAAACTGGTCCCAGGCAGGAAACTGGTCCCAGACAGGAAACTGGTCCAGGACAGGAAACTGGTCCCAGGCAGGAAACTGGTCCCAGACAGGAAACTGGTCCCAGGCAGGAAACTGGTCCCAGACAGGAATCTGGTCCCAGGCAGGAAACTGGTCCCAGGCAGGAAATTGGTCCCAGGCAGGAAACTGGTCCCAGACAGGAAACTGGTCCCAGAAGGGAATCTGGTCCCAGACAGGAATCTGGTCCCAGACAGGAATCTGGTCCCAGAATGGAAACTGGTCCCAGGCAGGAATCTGGTCCCAGACAGGAATCTGGTCCCAGACAGGAATCTGGTCCCAGAATGGAAACTGGTCCCAGGCAGGAAACTGGTCCCAGACAGGAAACTGGTCCCAGAATGGAAACTGGTCTCAGACAGGAAACTGGTCCCAGACAGGAATCTGGTCCCGGACAGGAAACTGGTCCCAGACAGGAATCTGGTCCCAGACAGGAAACTGGTCCCAGGCAGGAAATTGGTCCCAGACAGGAAACTGGTCCCAGACAGGAAACTGGTCCCAGGCAGGAAACTGGTCCCAGACAGGAAACTGGTCCCAGACAGGAATCTGGTCCCAGAATGGAATCTGGTCCCAGGCAGGAAACTGGTCCCAGACAGGAAACTGGTCCCAGAATGGAAACAGGTCCCAGACAGGAAACTGGTCCCAGACAGGAATCTGGTCCCAGACAGGAAACTGGGCCCAGACAGGAATCTGGTCCCAGACAGGAAACTGGTCCCAGACAGGAATCTGGTCCCAGAATGGAAACTGGTCCCAGGCAGGAAACTGGTCCCAGGCAGGAAACTGGTCCCAGGCAGGAAACTGGTCCCAGACAGGAATCTGGTCCCAGAATGGAAACTGGTCCCAGGCAGGAAACTGGTCCCAGGCAGGAAACTGGTCCCAGACAGGAAACTGGTCCCAGACAGGAATCTGGTCCCAGGCAGGAATCTGGTCCCAGAATGGAAACTGGTCCCAGGCAGGAAACTGGTCCCAGACAGGAAACTGGTCCCAGGCAGGAAACTGGTCCCAGGCAGGAAACTAGTCCCAGGCAGGAAACTGGTCCCAGACAGGAAACTGGTCCCAGGCAGGAAACTGGTCCCAGACAGGAAACTGGTCCCAGACAGGAAACTGGTCCCAGGCAGGAAACTGGTCCCAGACAGGAAACTGGTCCCAGGCAGGAAACTGGTCCCAGACAGGAAACTGGTCCCAGGCAGGAAACTGGTCCCAGACAGGAAACTGGTCCCAGACAGGAAACTGGTCCAAGACAGGAATCTGGTCCCAGGCAGGAAACTGGTCCCAGACAGGAAACTGGTCCCAGGCAGGAATCTGGTCCCAGGCAGGAATCTGGTCCCAGACAGGAAACTGGTCCCAGACAGGAAACTGGTCCCAGACAGGAATCTGGTCCCAGACAGGAATCTGGTCCCAGACAGGAAACTGGTCCAAGACAGGAATCTGGTCCCAGAATGGAAACTGGTCCCAGACAGGAAACTGGTCCCAGACAGGAAACTGGTCTCAGGCAGGAAACTGGTCCCAGACAGGAAACTGGTCCCAGACAGGAATCTGGTCCCAGACAGGAATCTGGTCCCAGACAGGAAACTGGTCCCAGGCAGGAAACTGGTCCCAGGCAGGAAACTAGTCCCAGGCAGGAAACTGGTCCCAGACAGGAAACTGGTCCCAGGCAGGAAACTGGTCCCAGACAGGAAACTGGTCCCAGGCAGGAAACTGGTCCCAGGCAGGAAACTGGTCCCAGACAGGAATCTGGTCCCAGACAGGAATCTGGTCCCAGAATGGAAACTGGTCCCAGACAGGAAACTGGTCCCAGACAGGAAACTGGTCCCAGACAGGAAACTGGTCCCAGGCAGGAAACTGGTCCCAGACAGGAAACTGGTCCCAGGCAGGAAACTGGTCCCAGACAGGAAACTGGTCCCAGACAGGAAACTAGTCCCAGGCAGGAAACTGGTCCCAGACAGGAATCTGGTCCCAGAATGGAAACTTGTCCCAGGCAGGAAACTGGTCCCAGGCAGGAATCTGGTCCCAGACAGGAAACTAGTCCCAGGCAGGAAACTGGTCCCAGACAGGAATCTGGTCCCAGAATGGAAACTGGTCCCAGGCAGAAAACTGGTCCCAGACAGGAAACTGGTCCCAGAATGGAAACTGGTCCCAGGCAGGAAACTGGTCCTAGACAGGAAACTGGTCCCAGACAGGAAACTGGTCCCAGGCAGGAAACTGGTCCCAGATAGTGAACTGGTCCCAGACAGGAATCTGGTCCCAGAATGGAAACTGGTCCCAGGCAGGAAACTGGTCCCAGACAGGAAACTGGTCCCAGAATGGAAACTGGTCCCAGAATGGAAACTGGTCCCAGGCAGGAAACTGGTCCCAGACAGGAAACTGGTCCCAGGCAGGAAACTGGTCCCAGACAGGAAACTGGTCCAGGACAGGAAACTGGTCCCAGGCAGGAAACTGGTCCCAGACAGGAAACTGGTCCCAGGCAGGAAACTGGTCCCAGACAGGAATCTGGTCCCAGAATGGAAACTGGTCCCAGGCAGGAAACTGGTCCCAGGCAGGAAACTGGTCCCAGAATGGAAACTGGTCCCAGGCAGGAAACTGGTCCCAGACAGGAAACTGGTCCCAGAATGGAAACTGGTCCCAGACAGGAAACTGGTCCCAGAATGGAAACTGGTCCCAGGCAGGAAACTGGTCCCAGACAGGAAACTGGTCCCAGACAGGAATCTGGTCCCAGAATGGAAACTGGTCCCAGGCAGGAAACTGGTCCCAGACAGGAAACTGGTCCCAGGCAGGAAACTGGTCCCAGACAGGAATCTGGTCCCAGAATGGAAACTGGTCCCAGGCAGGAAACTGGTCCCAGACAGGAAACTGGTCCCAGACAGGAAACTGGTCCCAGGCAGGAAACTGGTCCCAGACAGGAATCTGGTCCCAGAATGGAAACTGGTCCTAGGCAGGAAACTGGTCCCAGGCAGGAAACTGGTCCCAGACAGGAATGTGGTCCCAGACAGGAATCTGGTCCCAGAATGGAAACTGGTCCCAGGCAGGAAACTGGTCCCAGACAGGAAACTGGTCCCAGGCAGGAAACTGGTCCCAGGCAGGAAACTGGTCCCAGGCAGGAAACTGGTCCCAGACAGGAAACTGGTCCCAGGCAGGAAACTGGTCCCAGACAGGAAACTGGTCCAGGACAGGAAACTGGTCCCAGGCAGGAAACTGGTCCCAGACAGGAAACTGGTCCCAGGCAGGAAACTGGTCCCAGACAGGAATCTGGTCCCAGGCAGGAAACTGGTCCCAGGCAGGAAATTGGTCCCAGGCAGGAAACTGGTCCCAGACAGGAAACTGGTCCCAGACAGGAATCTGGTCCCAGACAGGAATCTGGTCCAAGACAGGAATCTGGTCCCAGAATGGAAACTGGTCCCAGGCAGGAAACTGGTCCCAGGCAGGAAACTGGTCCCAGAATGGAAACTGGTCCCAGGCAGGAATCTGGTCCCAGACAGGAATCTGGTCCCAGACAGGAAACTGGTCCCAGACAGGAATCTGGTCCCAGACAGGAAACTGGTCCCAGGCAGGAAATTGGTCCCAGACAGGAAACTGGTCCCAGACAGGAAACTGGTCCCAGGCAGGAAACTGGTCCCAGACAGGAAACTGGTCCCAGACAGGAATCTGGTCCCAGAATGGAATCTGGTCCCAGGCAGGAAACTGGTCCCAGACAGGAAACTGGTCCCAGAATGGAAACAGGTCCCAGACAGGAAACTGGTCCCAGACAGGAATCTGGTCCCAGACAGGAAACTGGGCCCAGACAGGAATCTGGTCCCAGACAGGAAACTGGTCCCAGACAGGAATCTGGTCCCAGAATGGAAACTGGTCCCAGGCAGGAAACTGGTCCCAGGCAGGAAACTGGTCCCAGACAGGAATCTGGTCCCAGAATGGAAACTGGTCCCAGGCAGGAAACTGGTCCCAGGCAGGAAACTGGTCCCAGACAGGAAACTGGTCCCAGACAGGAATCTGGTCCCAGGCAGGAATCTGGTCCCAGAATGGAAACTGGTCCCAGGCAGGAAACTGGTCCCAGACAGGAAACTGGTCCCAGGCAGGAAACTGGTCCCAGGCAGGAAACTAGTCCCAGGCAGGAAACTGGTCCCAGGCAGGAAACTGGTCCCAGGCAGGAAACTGGTCCCAGGCAGGAAACTGGTCCCAGACAGGAAACTGGTCCCAGGCAGGAAACTGGTCCCAGACAGGAAACTGGTCCAGGACAGGAAACTGGTCCCAGGCAGGAAACTGGTCCCAGACAGGAAACTGGTCCCAGGCAGGAAACTGGTCCCAGACAGGAATCTGGTCCCAGGCAGGAAACTGGTCCCAGGCAGGAAATTGGTCCCAGGCAGGAAACTGGTCCCAGACAGGAAACTGGTCCCAGACAGGAATCTGGTCCCAGACAGGAATCTGGTCCAAGACAGGAATCTGGTCCCAGAATGGAAACTGGTCCCAGGCAGGAAACTGGTCCCAGGCAGGAAACTGGTCCCAGAATGGAAACTGGTCCCAGGCAGGAATCTGGTCCCAGACAGGAATCTGGTCCCAGACAGGAATCTGGTCCCAGAATGGAAACTGGTCCCAGGCAGGAAACTGGTCCCAGACAGGAAACTGGTCCCAGAATGGAAACTGGTCTCAGACAGGAAACTGGTCCCAGACAGGAATCTGGTCCCAGACAGGAAACTGGTCCCAGGCAGGAAATTGGTCCCAGACAGGAAACTGGTCCCAGACAGGAAACTGGTCCCAGGCAGGAAACTGGTCCCAGACAGGAAACTGGTCCCAGACAGGAATCTGGTCCCAGAATGGAATCTGGTCCCAGGCAGGAAACTGGTCCCAGACAGGAAACTGGTCCCAGAATGGAAACAGGTCCCAGACAGGAAACTGGTCCCAGACAGGAATCTGGTCCCAGACAGGAAACTGGGCCCAGACAGGAATCTGGTCCCAGACAGGAAACTGGTCCCAGACAGGAATCTGGTCCCAGAATGGAAACTGGTCCCAGGCAGGAAACTGGTCCCAGGCAGGAAACTGGTCCCAGACAGGAATCTGGTCCCAGAATGGAAACTGGTCCCAGGCAGGAAACTGGTCCCAGGCAGGAAACTGGTCCCAGACAGGAAACTGGTCCCAGACAGGAATCTGGTCCCAGGCAGGAATCTGGTCCCAGAATGGAAACTGGTCCCAGGCAGGAAACTGGTCCCAGACAGGAAACTGGTCCCAGGCAGGAAACTGGTCCCAGGCAGGAAACTAGTCCCAGGCAGGAAACTGGTCCCAGACAGGAAACTGGTCCCAGGCAGGAAACTGGTCCCAGACAGGAAACTGGTCCCAGACAGGAAACTGGTCCCAGGCAGGAAACTGGTCCCAGACAGGAAACTGGTCCCAGGCAGGAAACTGGTCCCAGACAGGAAACTGGTCCCAGGCAGGAAACTGGTCCCAGACAGGAAACTGGTCCCAGACAGGAAACTGGTCCAAGACAGGAATCTGGTCCCAGGCAGGAAACTGGTCCCAGACAGGAAACTGGTCCCAGGCAGGAATCTGGTCCCAGGCAGGAATCTGGTCCCAGACAGGAAACTGGTCCCAGACAGGAAACTGGTCCCAGACAGGAAACTGGTCCCAGACAGGAATCTGGTCCCAGACAGGAATCTGGTCCCAGACAGGAAACTGGTCCAAGACAGGAATCTGGTCCCAGAATGGAAACTGGTCCCAGAATGGAAACTGGTCCCAGACAGGAAACTGGTCCCAGACAGGAAACTGGTCTCAGGCAGGAAACTGGTCCCAGACAGGAAACTGGTCCCAGACAGGAATCTGGTCCCAGACAGGAATCTGGTCCCAGACAGGAAACTGGTCCCAGACAGGAAACTGGTCCCAGGCAGGAAACTGGTCCCAGGCAGGAAACTAGTCCCAGGCAGGAAACTGGTCCCAGACAGGAAACTGGTCCCAGACAGGAAACTGGTCCCAGGCAGGAAACTGGTCCCAGACAGGAATCTGGTCCCAGACAGGAATCTGGTCCCAGAATGGAAACTGGTCCCAGGCAGAAAACTGGTCCCAGACAGGAAACTAGTCCCAGGCAGGAAACTGGTCCCAGACAGGAAAGTGGTCCCAGGCAGGAAACTGGTCCCAGACAGGAAACTGGTCCCAGGCAGGAAACTGGTCCCAGACAGGAAACTGGTCCCAGACAGGAAACTAGTCCCAGGCAGGAAACTGGTCCCAGACAGGAATCTGGTCCCAGAATGGAAACTTGTCCCAGGCAGGAAACTGGTCCCAGGCAGGAATCTGGTCCCAGACAGGAAACTAGTCCCAGGCAGGAAACTGGTCCCAGACAGGAATCTGGTCCCAGAATGGAAACTGGTCCCAGGCAGGAAACTGGTCCCAGACAGGAAACTGGTCCCAGAATGGAAACTGGTCCCAGGCAGGAAACTGGTCCTAGACAGGAAACTGGTCCCAGACAGGAAACTGGTCCCAGGCAGGAAACTGGTCCCAGATAGTGAACTGGTCCCAGACAGGAATCTGGTCCCAGAATGGAAACTGGTCCCAGGCAGGAAACTGGTCCCAGACAGGAAACTGGTCCCAGAATGGAAACTGGTCCCAGAATGGAAACTGGTCCCAGGCAGGAAACTGGTCCCAGACAGGAAACTGGTCCCAGGCAGGAAACTGGTCCCAGACAGGAAAGTGGTCCAGGACAGGAAACTGGTCCCAGGCAGGAAACTGGTCCCAGACAGGAAACTGGTCCCAGGCAGGAAACTGGTCCCAGACAGGAAACTGGTCCCAGGCAGGAAACTGGTCCCAGGCAGGAAACTGGTCCCAGACAGGAAACTGGTCCCAGGCAGGAAACTGGTCCCAGACAGGAAACTGGTCCCAGGCAGGAAACTGGTCCCAGGCAGGAAACTGGTCCCAGACAGGAAACTGGTCCCAGAATGGAAACTGGTCCCAGGCAGGAAACTGGTCCCAGACAGGAAACTGGTCCCAGACAGGAAACTGGTCCCAGACAGGAAACTGGTCCCAGAATGGAAACTGGTCCCAGGCAGGAAACTGGTCCCAGACAGGAAACTGGTCCCAGACAGGAAACTGGTCCCAGGCAGGAAACTGGTCCCAGACAGGAAACTGGTCCAGGACAGGAAACTGGTCCCAGGCAGGAAACTGGTCCCAGACAGGAAACTGGTCCCAGACAGGAAACTGGTCCCAGGCAGGAAACTGGTCCCAGACAGGAAACTGGTCCCAGGCAGGAAACTGGTCCCAGACAGGAAACTGGTCCCAGACAGGAATCTGGTCCCAGGCAGGAAACTGGTCCCAGAATGGAAACTGGTCCCAGGCAGGAAACTGGTCCCAGACAGGAAACTGGTCCCAGACAGGAATCTGGTCCCAGAATGGAATCTGGTCCCAGGCAGGAAACTGGTCCCAGACAGGAAACTGGTCCCAGAATGGAAACAGGTCCCAGACAGGAAACTGGTCCCAGACAGGAAACTGGTCCAAGACAGGAATCTGGTCCCAGACAGGAAACTGGTCCCAGACAGGAATCTGGTCCCAGAATGGAAACTGGTCCCAGGCAGGAAACTGGTCCCAGGCAGGAAACTGGTCCCAGGCCGGAAACTGGTCCCAGACAGGAATCTGGTCCCAGAATGGAAACTGGTCCCAGGCAGGAAACTGGTCCCAGGCAGGAAACTGGTCCCAGACAGGAAACTGGTCCCCGACAAGAATCTGGTCCCAGGCAGGAATCTGGTCCCAGAATGGAAACTGGTCCCAGGCAGGAAACTGGTCCCAGACAGGAAACTGGTCCCAGGCAGGAAACTGGTCCCAGGCAGGAAACTAGTCCCAGACAGGAAACTGGTCCCAGGCAGGAAACTGGTCCCAGGCAGGAAACTGGTCCCAGACAGGAAACTGGTCCCAGGCAGGAAACTGGTCCCAGGCAGGAAACTGGTCCCAGACAGGAAACTGGTCCCAGGCAGGAAACTGGTCCCAGACAGGAAACTGGTCCCAGGCAGGAAACTGGTCCCAGACAGGAAACTGGTCCCAGACAGGAAACTGGTCCAAGACAGGAATCTGGTCCCAGGCAGGAAACTGGTCCCAGACAGGAAACTGGTCCCAGGCAGGAATCTGGTCCCAGGCAGGAATCTGGTCCCAGACAGGAAACTGGTCCCAGACAGGAAACTGGTCCCAGACAGGAATCTGGTCCCAGACAGGAATCTGGTCCCAGAATGGAAACTGGTCCAAGACAGGAATCTGGTCCCAGAATGGAAACTGGTCCCAGAATGGAAACTGGTCCCAGACAGGAAACTGGTCCCAGACAGGAAACTGGTCTCAGGAAGGAAACTGGGCCCAGACAGGAAACTGGTCCCAGACAGGAATCTGGTCCCAGACAGGAATCTGGTCCCAGACAGGAAACTGGTCCCAGGCAGGAAACTGGTCCCAGGCAGGAAACTAGTCCCAGGCAGGAAACTGGTCCCAGACAGGAAACTGGTCCCAGGCAGGAAACTGGTCCCAGACAGGAAACTGGTCCCAGACAGGAAACTGGTCCCAGACAGGAATCTGGTCCCAGACAGGAATCTGGTCCCAGAATGGAAACTGGTCCCAGGCAGGAAACTGGTCCCAGACAGGAAACTGGTCCCAGGCAGGAAACTGGTCCCAGGCAGGAAACTGGTCCCAGACAGGAAACTGGTCCCAGGCAGGAAACTGGTCCCAGAATGGAAACTAGTCCCAGGCAGGAAACTAGTCCCAGACAGGAAACTGGTCCCAGACAGGAAACTGGTCCCAGGCAGGAAACTGGTCCCAGACAGGAAACTGGTCCCAGGCAGGAAACTGGTCCCAGACAGGAAACTGGTCCCAGACAGGAAACTGGTCCCAGAATGGAAACTAGTCCCAGGCAGGAAACTGGTCCCAGACAGGAAACTGGTCCCAGAATGGAAACTAGTCCCAGGCAGGAAACTGGTCCCAGACAGGAATCTGGTCCCAGAATGGAAACTTGTCCCAGGCAGGAAACTGGTCCCAGGCAGGAATCTGGTCCCAGACAGGAAACTGGTCCCAGGCAGGAAACTGGTCCCAGACAGGAATCTGGTCCCAGAATGGAAACTGGTCCCAGGCAGGAAACTGGTCCCAGACAGGAAACTGGTCCCAGACAGGAAACTGGTCCCAGGCAGGAAACTGGTCCTAGACAGGAAACTGGTCCCAGACAGGAAACTGGTCCCAGGCAGGAAACTGGTCCCAGATAGTGAACTGGTCCCAGACAGGAATCTGGTCCCAGAATGGAAACTGGTCCCAGAATGGAAACTGGTCCCAGACAGGAAACTGGTCCCAGAATGGAAACTGGTCCCAGACAGGAATCTGGTCCCAGACAGGAAACTGGTCCCAGACAGGAATCTGGTCCCAGACAGGAAACTGGTCCCAGGCAGGAAACTGGTCCCAGACAGGAAACTGGTCCCAGGCAGGAAACTGGTCCCAGACAGGAAACTGGTCCCAGGCAGGAAACTGGTCCCAGACAGGAAACTGGTCCAGGACAGGAAACTGGTCCCAGGCAGGAAACTGGTCCCAGACAGGAAACTGGTCCCAGGCAGGAAACTGGTCCCAGACAGGAATCTGGTCCCAGAATGGAAACTGGTCCCAGGCAGGAAACTGGTCCCAGGCAGGAAACTGGTCCCAGACAGGAAACTGGTCCCAGAATGGAAACTGGTCCCAGGCAGGAAACTGGTCCCAGACAGGAAACTGGTCCCAGAATGGAAACTGGTCCCAGACAGGAAACTGGTCCCAGAATGGAAACTGGTCCCAGGCAGGAAACTGGTCCCAGACAGGAAACTGGTCCCAGACAGGAATCTGGTCCCAGAATGGAAACTGGTCCCAGGCAGGAAACTGGTCCCAGACAGGAAACAGGTCCCAGAATGGAATCTGGTCCCAGACAGGAAACTGGTCCCAGACAGGAAACTGGTCCCAGACAGGAATCTGGTCCCAGACAGGAAACTGGGCCCAGACAGGAATCTGGTCCCAGACAGGAAACTGGTCCCAGACAGGAATCTGGTCCCAGAATGGAAACTGGTCCCAGGCAGGAAACTGGTCCCAGACAGGAATCTGGTCCCAGAATGGAAACTGGTCCCAGGCAGGAAACTGGTCCCAGGAAGGAAACTGGTCCCAGACAGGAAACTGGTCCCAGACAGGAATCTGGTCCCAGACAGGAATCTGGTCCCAGAATGGAAACTGGTCCCAGGCAGGAAACTGGTCCCAGGCAGGAAACTGGTCCCAGGCAGGAAACTAGTCCCAGGCAGGAAACTGGTCCCAGGCAGGAAACTGGTCCCAGGCAGGAAACTGGTCCCAGACAGGAAACTGGTCCCAGACAGGAAACTGGTCCCAGGCAGGAAACTGGTCCCAGACAGGAAACTGGTCCCAGGCAGGAAACTGGTCCCAGACAGGAAACTGGTCCCAGGCAGGAAACTGGTCCCAGACAGGAAACTGGTCCAAGACAGGAATCTGGTCCCAGGCAGGAAACTGGTCCCAGACAGGAAACTGGTCCCAGGCAGGAATCTGGTCCCAGACAGGAAACTGGTCCCAGGCAGGAAACTGGTCCCAGGCAGGAAACTGGTCCCAGACAGGAATGTGGTCCCAGGCAGGAATCTGGTCCCAGACAGGAATCTGGTCCCAGACAGGAAACTGGTCCAAGACAGGAATCTGGTCCCAGAATGGAAACTGGTCCCAGACAGGAAACTGGTCCCAGACAGGAATCTGGTCCCAGACAGGAAACTGGTCCCAGACAGGAATCTGGTCCCAGACAGGAAACTGGTCCCAGGCAGGAAACTGGTCCCAGACAGGAAACTGGTCCCAGGCAGGAAACTGGTCCCAGACAGGAAACTGGTCCCAGGCAGGAAACTGGTCCCAGACAGGAAACTGGTCCCAGGCAGGAAACTGGTCCCAGGCAGGAAACTGGTCCAGGACAGGAAACTGGTCCCAGGCAGGAAACTGGTCCCAGACAGGAAACTGGTCCCAGGCAGGAAACTGGTCCCAGACAGGAATCTGGTCCCAGAATGGAAACTGGTCCCAGGCAGGAAACTGGTCCCAGGCAGGAAACTGGTCCCAGACAGGAAACTGGTCCCAGAATGGAAACTGGTCCCAGGCAGGAAACTGGTCCCAGACAGGAATCTGGTCCCAGAATGGAAACTGGTCCCAGGCAGGAAACTGGTCCCAGACAGGAAACTGGTCCCAGAATGGAATCTGGTCCCAGACAGGAAACCGGTCCCAGACAGGAAACTGGTCCCAGACAGGAATCTTGTCCCAGACAGGAAACTGGGCCCAGACAGGAATCTGGTCCCAGACAGGAAACTGGTCCCAGACAGGAATCTGGTCCCAGAATGGAAACTGGTCCCAGGCAGGAAACTGGTCCCAGACAGGAAACTGGTCCCAGGCAGGAAACTGGTCCCAGAATGGAATCTGGTCCCAGAATGGAAACTGGTCCCAGGCAGGAAACTGGTCCCAGGCAGGAAACTGGTCCCAGACAGGAAACTGGTCCCAGACAGGAATCTGGTCCCAGACAGGAATCTGGTCCCAGAATGGAAACTGGTCCCAGGCAGGAAACTGGTCCCAGGCAGGAAACTGGTCCCAGGCAGGAAACTAGTCCCAGGCAGGAAACTGGTCCCAGACAGGAAACTGGTCCCAGGCAGGAAACTGGTCCCAGACAGGAAACTGGTCCCAGACAGGAAACTGGTCCCAGGCAGGAAACTGGTCCCAGACAGGAAACTGGTCCCAGGCAGGAAACTGGTCCCAGACAGGAAACTGGTCCCAGGCAGGAAACTGGTCCCAGACAGGAAACTGGTCCAAGACAGGAATCTGGTCCCAGGCAGGAAACTGGTCCCAGACAGGAAACTGGTCCCAGGCAGGAATCTGGTCCCAGACAGGAAACTGGTCCCAGACAGGAAACTGGTCCCAGGCAGGAAACTGGTCCCAGGCAGGAAACTGGTCCCAGACAGGAATGTGGTCCCAGACAGGAATCTGGTCCCAGACAGGAATCTGGTCCCAGACAGGAAACTGGTCCAAGACAGGAATCTGGTCCCAGAATGGAAACTGGTCCCAGACAGGAAACTGGTCCCAGGCAGGAAACTGGTCCCAGACAGGAATCTGGTCCCAGAATGGAAACTGGTCCCAGAATGGAAACTGGTCCCAGACAGGAAACTGGTCCCAGACAGGAAACTGGTCCCAGGCAGGAAACTGGTCCCAGACAGGAAACTGGTCCCAGACAGGAATCTGGTCCCAGACAGGAATCTGGTCCCAGACAGGAAACTGGTCCAAGACAGGAATCTGGTCCCAGAATGGAAACTGGTCCCAGACAGGAATCTGGTCCCAGAATGGAAACTGGTCCCAGGCAGGAAACTGGTCCCAGACAGGAATCTGGTCCCAGACAGGAATCTGGTCCCAAGCAGGAATCTGGTCCTAGGCAGGAAACTGTTCCCAGACAGGAAACTGGTCCCAGACAGGAAACTGGTCCCAGACAGGAATCTGGTCCCAGGCAGGAAACTAGTCCCAGGCAGGAAACTGGTCCCAGGCAGGAAACTGGTCCCAGACAGGAATCTGGTCCCAGAATGGAAACTGGTCACAGGCAGGAAACTGGTCCCAGACAGGAAACTGGTCCCAGGCAGGAAACTGGTCCCAGACAGGAAACTGGTCCCAGACAGGAATCTGGTCCCAGACAGGAAACTGGTCCAAGACAGGAATCTGGTCCCAGAATGGAAACTGGTCCCAGACAGGAAACTGGTCCCAGAATGGAAACTGGTCCCAGGCAGGAAACTGGTCCCAGACAGGAATCTGGTCCCAGAATGGAAACTGGTCCCAGAATGGAAACTGGTCCCAGACAGGAAACTGGTCCCAGACAGGAAACTGGTCTCAGGCAGGAAACTGGTCCCAGACAGGAAACTGGTCCCAGACAGGAATCTGGTCCCAGACAGGAAACTGGTCCAAGACAGGAATCTGGTCCCAGAATGGAAACTGGTCCCAGACAGGAATCTGGTCCCAGAATGGAAACTGGTCCCAGGCAGGAAACTGGTCCCAGACAGGAATCTGGTCCCAGACAGGAATCTGGTCCCAGAATGGAAACTGGTCCCAGGCAGGAAACTGGTCCCAGACAGGAAACTGGTCCCAGGCAGGAAACTGGTCCCAGACAGGAAACTGGTCCCAGGCAGGAAACTGGTCCCAGACAGGAAACTGGTCCAAGACAGGAATCTGGTCCCAGGCAGGAAACTGGTCCCAGACAGGAAACTGGTCCCAGGCAGGAAACTGGTCCCAGACAGGAAACTGGTCCCAGGCAGGAAACTGGTCCCAGAATGGAAACTAGTCCCAGGCAGGAAACTAGTCCCAGACAGGAAACTGGTCCCAGACAGGAAACTGGTCCCAGGCAGGAAACTGGTCCCAGACAGGAAACTGGTCCCAGGCAGGAAACTGGTCCCAGACAGGAAACTGGTCCCAGAATGGAAACTAGTCCCAGGCAGGAAACTGGTCCCAGGCAGGAATCTGGTCCCAGACAGGAAACTAGTCCCAGGCAGGAAACTGGTCCCAGACAGGAATCTGGTCCCAGAATGGAAACTGGTCCCTGGCAGGAAACTGGTCCCAGACAGGAAACTGGTCCCAGAATGGAAACTGGTCCCAGGCAGGAAACTGGTCCTAGACAGGAAACTGGTCCCAGACAGGAAACTGGTCCCAGGCAGGAAACTGGTCCCAGATAGGAAACTGGTCCCAGACAGGAATCTGGTCCCAGAATGGAAACTGGTCCCAGGCAGGAAACTGGTCCCAGACAGGAAACTGGTCCCAGAGCGGAATCTGGTCCCAGACAGGAAACTGGGCCCAGACAGGAATCTGGTCCCAGACAGGAATCTGGTCCCAGACAGGAATCTGGTCCCAGAATGGAAACTGGTCCCAGGCAGGAAACTGGTCCCAGACAGGAAACTGGTCCCAGGCAGGAAACTGGTCCCAGACAGGAATCTGGTCCCAGAATGGAAACTGGTCCCAGGCAGGAAACTGGTCCCAGGCAGGAAACTGGTCCCAGACAGGAATCTGGTCCCAGACAGGAATCTGGTCCCAGAATGGAAACTGGTCCCAGGCAGGAAACTGGTCCCAGACAGGAAACTGGTCCCAGGCAGGAAACTGGTCCCAGGCAGGAAACTAGTCCCAGGCAGGAAACTGGTCCCAGACAGGAAACTGGTCCCAGGCAGGAAACTGGTCCCAGACAGGAAACTGGTCCCAGACAGGAAACTGGTCCCAGGCAGGAAACTGGTCCCAGACAGGAAACTGGTCCCAGGCAGGAAACTGGTCCCAGACAGGAAACTGGTCCCAGGCAGGAAACTGGTCCCAGACAGGAAACTGGTCCCAGACAGGAAACTGGTCCAAGACAGGAATCTGGTCCCAGGCAGGAAACTGGTCCCAGACAGGAAACTGGTCCCAGGCAGGAATCTGGTCCCAGACAGGAAACTGGTCCCAGACAGGAAACTGGTCCCAGGCAGGAAACTGGTCCCAGACAGGAAACTGGTCCCAGACAGGAATGTGGTCCCAGACAGGAATCTGGTCCCAGACAGGAATCTGGTCCCAGAATGGAAACTGGTCCCAGACAGGAAACTGGTCCCAGACAGGAAACTGGTCCCAGGCAGGAAACTGGTCCCAGACAGGAAACTGGTCCCAGACAGGAATCTGGTCCCAGACAGGAATCTGGTCCAAGACAGGAATCTGGTCCCAGAATGGAAACTGGTCCCAGACAGGATTCTGGTCCCAGAATGGAAACTGGTCCCAGGCAGGAAACTGGTCCCAGACAGGAATCTGGTCCCAGACAGGAATCTGGTCCCAGAATGGAAACTGGTCCCAGGCAGGAAACTGGTCCCAGACAGGAAACTGGTCCCAGGCAGGAAACTGGTCCCAGACAGGAATCTGGTCCCAGACAGGAATATGGTCCCAGAATGGAAACTGGTCCCAGGCAGGAAACTGGTCCCAGACAGGAAACTGGTCCCAGGCAGGAAACTGGTCCCAGGCAGGAAACTGGTCCCAGACAGGAAACTGGTCCCAGGCAGGAAACTGGTCCCAGGCAGGAAACTGGTCCCAGACAGGAAACTGGTCCCAGGCAGGAAACTGGTCCCAGAATGGAAACTGGTCCCAGGCAGGAAACTAGTCCCAGACAGGAAACTGGTCCCAGACAGGAAACTGGTCCCAGAATGGAAACTGGTCCCAGACAGGAAACTGGTCCCAGAAAGGAAACTGGTCCCAGAATGGAAACTAGTCCCAGGCAGGAAACTGGTCCCAGGTAGGAAACTGGTCCCAGACAGGAAACTGGTCCCAGACAGGAATCTGGTCCCAGAATGGAAACTGGTCCCAGGCAGGAAACTGGTCCCAGACAGGAAACTGGTCCCAGAATGGAAACTGGTCCCAGGCAGGAAACTGGTCCTAGACAGGAAACTGGTCCCAGACAGGAAACTGGTCCCAGGCAGGAAACTGGTCCCAGACAGGAAACTGGTCCCAGACAGGAATCTGGTCCCAGAATGGAAACTGGTCCCAGGCAGGAAACTGGTCCCAGACAGGAAACTGGTCCCAGAATGGAAACTGGTCCCAGACAGGAATCTGGTCCCAGACAGGAAACTGGTCCCAGACAGGAATCTGGTCCCAGACAGGAAACTGGTCCCAGACAGGAAACTGGTCCCAGGCAGGAAACTGGTCCCAGACAGGAAACTGGTCCCAGACAGGAAACTGGTCCCAGGCAGGAAACTGGTCCCAGACAGGAATCTGGTCCCAGAATGGAAACTGGTCCCAGGCAGGAAACTGGTCCCAGGCAGGAAACTGGTCCCAGACAGGAAACTGGTCCCAGACAGGAATCTGGTCCCAGACAGGAATCTGGTCCCAGAATGGAAACTGGTCGCAGGCAGGAAACTGGTCCCAGACAGGAAACTGGTCCCAGGCAGGAAACTGGTCCCAGGCAGGAAACTAGTCCCAGGCAGGAAACTGGTCCCAGACAGGAAACTGGTCCCAGGCAGGAAACTGGTCCCAGACAGGAAACTGGTCCAGGACAGGAAACTGGTCCCAGGCAGGAAACTGGTCCCAGACAGGAAACTGGTCCCAGGCAGGAAACTGGTCCCAGACAGGAATCTGGTCCCAGGCAGGAAACTGGTCCCAGGCAGGAAATTGGTCCCAGGCAGGAAACTGGTCCCAGACAGGAAACTGGTCCCAGACAGGAATCTGGTCCCAGACAGGAATCTGGTCCCAGAATGGAAACTGGTCCCAGGCAGGAAACTGGTCCCAGGCAGGAAACTGGTCCCAGAATGGAAACTGGTCCCAGGCAGGAATCTGGTCCCAGACAGGAAACTGGTCCCAGACAGGAATCTGGTCCCAGAATGGAAACTGGTCCCAGGCAGGAAACTGGTCCCAGACAGGAAACTGGTCCCAGAATGGAAACTGGTCTCAGACAGGAAACTGGTCCCAGACAGGAATCTGGTCCCAGACAGGAAACTGGTCCCAGACAGGAATCTGGTCCCAGACAGGAAACTGGTCCCAGACAGGAATCTGGTCCCAGAATGGAAACTGGTCCCAGGCAGGAAACTGGTCCCAGACAGGAAACTGGTCCCAGGCAGGAAACTGGTCCCAGACAGGAATCTGGTCCCAGAATGGAAACTGGTCCCAGGCAGGAAACTGGTCCCAGGCAGGAAACTGGTCCCAGACAGGAAACTGGTCCCAGACAGGAATGTGGTCCCAGACAGGAAACTGGTCCCAGGCAGGAAACTGGTCCCAGGCAGGAAACTGGTCCCAGGCAGGAAACTGGTCCCAGACAGGAATCTGGTCCCAGAATGGAAACTGGTCCCAGGCAGGAAACTGGTCCCAGGCAGGAAACTGGTCCCAGACAGGAAACTGGTCCCAGACAGGAATCTGGTCCCAGACAGGAATCTGGTCCCAGAATGGAAACTGGTCCCAGGCAGGAAACTGGTCCCAGACAGGAAACTGGTCCCAGGCAGGAAACTGGTCCCAGGCAGGAAACTAGTCCCAGGCAGGAAACTGGTCCCAGGCAGGAAACTGGTCCCAGGCAGGAAACTGGTCCCAGACAGGAAACTGGTCCAGGACAGGAAACTGGTCCCAGGCAGGAAACTGGTCCCAGACAGGAAACTGGTCCCAGGCAGGAAACTGGTCCCAGACAGGAATCTGGTCCCAGAATGGAAACTGGTCCCAGGCAGGAAACTGGTCCCAGGCAGGAAACTGGTCCCAGACAGGAAACTGGTCCCAGAAAGGAATCTGGTCCCAGACAGGAATCTGGTCCCAGAATGGAAACTGGTCCCAGGCAGGAAACTGGTCCCAGACTGGAAACTGGTCCCAGAATGGAAACTGGTCCCAGACAGGAAACTGGTCTCAGACAGGAATCTGGTCCCAGAATGGAAACTGGTCCCAGGCAGGAAACTGGTCCCAGACAGGAAACTGGTCCCAGAATGGAAATTGGTCCCAGACAGGAAACTGGTCCCAGACAGGAATCTGGTCCCAGACAGGAAACTGGTCCCAGACAGGAATCTGGTCCCAGACAGGAAACTGGTCCCAGGCAGGAAACTGGTCCCAGGCAGGAAACTGGTCCCAGACAGGAATCTGGTCCCAGAATGGAAACTGGTCCCAGGCAGGAAACTGGTCCCAGGCAGGAAACTGGTCCCAGACAGGAAACTGGTCCCAGACAGGAATCTGGTCCCAGACAGGAATCTGGTCCCAGAATGGAAACTGGTCCCAGGCAGGAAACTGGTCCCAGACAGGAAACTGGTCCCAGGCAGGAAACTGGTCCCAGGCAGGAAACTGGTCCCAGACAGGAAACTGGTCCCAGACAGGAATCTGGTCCCAGAATGGAAACTGGTCCCAGGCAGGAAACTGGTCCCAGGCAGGAAACTGGTCCCAGACAGGAATCTGGTCCCAGAATGGAAACTGGTCCCAGGCAGGAAACTGGTCCCAGGCAGGAAACTGGTCCCAGACAGGAAACTGGTCCCAGACAGGAATCTGGTCCCAGACAGGAATCTGGTCCCAGAATGGAAACTGGTCCCAGGCAGGAAACTGGTCCCAGACAGGAAACTGGTCCCAGGCAGGAAACTGGTCCCAGGCAGGAAACTGGTCCCAGACAGGAAACTGGTCCCAGACAGGAATCTGGTCCCAGAATGGAAACTGGTCCCAGACAGGAAACTGGTCCCAGACAGGAAACTGGTCCCAGACAGGAAACTGGTCCCCGACAGGAATCTGGTCCCAGAATGGAAACTGGTCCCAGGCAGGAAACTGGTCCCAGACAGGAAACTGGTCCCAGGCAGGAAACTGGTCCCAGGCAGGAAACTGGTCCCAGAAAGGAAACTGGTCCCAGGAAGGAAACTGGTCCCAGGCAGGAAACTGGTCCCAGGCAGGAAACTGGTCCCAGGCAGGAAACTGGTCCCAGACAGGAAACTGGTCCCAGAATGGAAACTAGTCCCAGGCAGGAAACTGGTCCCAGACAGGAAACTGGTCCCAGACAGGAAACTGGTCCCAGGCAGGAAACTGGTCCCAGACAGGAAACTGGTCCCAGAATGGAAATTGGTCCCAGACAGGAAACTGGTCCCAGACAGGAATCTGGTCCCAGACAGGAAACTAGTCCCAGGCAGGAAACTGGTCCCAGACAGGAATCTGGTCCCAGAATGGAAACTGGTCCCAGGCAGGAAACTAGTCCCAGGCAGGAAACTGGTCCAAGACAGGAATCTGGTCCCAGACAGGAATCTGGTCCCAGAATGGAAACTGGTCCCAGGCAGGAAACTGGTCCCAGAAAGGAAACTGGTCCCAGAATGGAAACTGGTCCCAGGCAGGAAACTGGTCCCAGACAGGAAACTGGTCCCAGACAGGAAACTGGTCCCAGGCAGGAAACTGGTCCCAGACAGGAATCTGGTCCCAGACAGGAATCTGGTCCCAGACAGGAAACTGGTCCCAGGCAGGAAACTGGTCCCAGACAGGAAACTGGTCCATGACAGGAATCTGGTCCCAGACAGGAATCTGGTCCCAGACAGGAAACTGGTCCCAGACAGGAATCTGGTCCCAGGCAGGAAACTGGTCCCAGACAGGAAACTGGTCCCAGACAGGAAACTGGTCCCAGACAGGAATCTGGTCCCAGACAGGAATCTGGTCCCAGAATGGAAACTGGTCCCAGGCAGGAAACTGGTCCCAGGCAGGAAACTGGTCCCAGACAGGAAACTGGTCCCAGACAGGAATCTGGTCCCAGGCAGGAAACTGGTCCCAGGCAGGAAACTGGTCCCAGACAGGAAACTGGTCCCAGACAGGAATCTGGTCCCAGAATGGAAACTGGTCCCAGGCAGGAAACTGGTCCCAGACAGGAAACTGGTCCCAGGCAGGAAACTGGTCCCAGACAGGAAACTGGTCCCAGGCAGGAAACTGGTCCCAGGCAGGAAACTGGTCCCAGACAGGAAACTGGTCCCAGACAGGAATCTGGTCCCAGACAGGAATCTGGTCCCAGACAGGAAACTGGTCCCAGGCAGAAATCTGGTCCCAGACAGGAATCTGGTCCCAGACAGGAATCTGGTCCCAGACAGGAAACTGGTCCCAGGCAGGAAACTGGTCCCAGAATGGAAACTAGTCCCAGGCAGGAAACTGGTCCCAGACAGGAAACTGGTCCCAGGCAGGAATCTGGTCCCAGACAGGAATCTGGTCCCAGACAGGAAACTGGTCCCACACAGGAATCTGGTCCCAGAATGGAAACTGGTCCCAGGCAGGAAACTGGTCCCAGACTGGAAACTAGTCCCAGGCAGGAAACTAGTCCCAGACAGGAAACTGGTCCCAGACAGGAAGCTGGTCCCAGGCAGGAAACTGGTCCCAGGCAGGAAACTGGTCCCAGAATGGAAACTGGTCCCAGGCAGGAAACTGGTCCCAGACAGGAAACTGGTCCCAGACAGGAATCTGGTCCCAGACAGGAATCTGGTCCCAGAATGGAAACTGGTCCAAGACAGGAATCTGGTCCCAGAATGGAAACTGGTCCCAGGCAGGAAACTGGTCCCAGACAGGAAACTGGTCCCAGACAGGAATCTGGTCCCAGACAGGAATCTGGTCCCAGAATGGAAACTGGTCCCAGGCAGGAAACTGGTCCCAGGCAGGAAACTGGTCCCAGGCAGGAAACTGGTCCCAGACAGGAAACTGGTCCCAGGCAGGAAACTGGTCCCAGACAGGAAACTAGTCCCAGGCAGGAAACTGGTCCCAGGCAGGAAACTGGTCCCAGGCAGGAAACTGGTCCCAGGCAGGAAACTGGTCCCAGACAGGAATCTGGTCCCAGGCAGGAAACTGGTCCCAGACAGGAAACTGGTCCAAGACAGGAATCTGATCCCAGACAGGAATCTGGTCCCAGAATGGAAACTGGTCCCAGGCAGGAAACTGGTCCCAGACAGGAAACTGGTCCCAGGCAGGAAACTAGTCCCAGGCAGGAAACTGGTCCCAGGCAGGAGACTGGTCCCAGGCAGGAAACTGGTCCCAGACAGGAAACTGGTCCAGGACAGGAAACTGGTCCCAGGCAGGAAACTGGTCCCAGACAGGAAACTGGTCCCAGGCAGGAAACTGGTCCCAGACAGGAATCTGGTCCCAGAATGGAAACTGGTCCCAGGCAGGAAACTGGTCCCAGGCAGGAAACTGGTCCCAGACAGGAAACTGGTCCCAGACAGGAATCTGGTCCCAGACAGGAATCTGGTCCCAGAATGGAAACTGGTCCCAGGCAGGAAACTGGTCCCAGACTGGAAACTGGTCCCAGAATGGAAACTGGTCCCAGGCAGGAAACTGGTCCCAGACAGGAAACTGGTCCCAGACAGGAATCTGGTCCCAGAATGGAAACTGGTCCCAGGCAGGAAACTGGTCCCAGACAGGAAACTGGTCCCAGAATGGAAATTGGTCCCAGACAGGAAACTGGTCCCAGACAGGAATCTGGTCCCAGACAGGAAACTGGTCCCAGACAGGAATCTGGTCCCAGAATGGAAACTGGTCCCAGGCAGGAAACTGGTCCCAGACAGGAAACTGGTCCCAGGCAGGAAACTGGTCCCAGACAGGAATCTGGTCCCAGAATGGAAACTGGTCCCAGGCAGTAAACTGGTCCCAGACAGGAAACTGGTCCCAGAATGGAAACTGGTCCCAGGCAGGAAACTGGTCCCAGACAGGAAACTGGTCCCAGGCAGGAAACTGGTCCCAGGCAGGAAACTGGTCCCAGACAGGAAACTGGTCCCAGGCAGGAAACTGGTCCCAGAATGGAAACTAGTCCCAGGCAGGATACTGGTCCCAGAATGGAAACTGGTCCCAGGCAGGAAACTGGTCCCAGACAGGAAACTGGTCCCAGAATGGAAACTGGTCCCAGGCAGGAAACTGGTCCCAGACAGGAAACTGGTCCCAGGCAGGAAACTGGTCCCAGACAGGAATCTGGTCCCAGACAGGAATCTGGTCCCAGAATGGAAACTGGTCCCAGGCAGGAAACTGGTCCCAGGCAGGAAACTGGTCCCAGACAGGAAACTGGTCCCAGACAGGAATCTGGTCCCAGACAGGAAACTGGTCCCAGACAGGAATCTGGTCCCAGGCAGGAAACTGGTCCCAGACAGGAAACTGGTCCCAGACAGGAATCTGGTCCCAGACAGGAATCTGGTCCCAGAATGGAAACTGGTCCCAGGCAGGAAACTGGTCCCAGGCAGGAAACTGGTCCCAGACAGGAAACTGGTCCCAGACAGGAATCTGGTCCCAGAATGGAAACTGGTCCGAGGCAGGAAACTGGTCCCAGACAGGAAACTGGTCCCAGGCAGGAAACTGGTCCCAGACAGGAAACTGGTCCCAGGCAGGAAACTGGTCCCAGAATGGAAACTAGTCCCAGGCAGGAAACTGGTCCCAGACAGGAATCTGGTCCCAGAATGGAAACTGGTCCCAGGCAGGAAACTGGTCCCAGACTGGAAACTGGTCCCAGAATGGAAACTGGTCCCAGACAGGAAACTGGTCCCAGACAGGAAACTGGTCCAGGACAGGAAACTGGTCCCAGGCAGGAAACTGGTCCCAGACAGGAAACTGGTCCCAGAATGGAAATTGGTCCCAGACAGGAAACTGGTCCCAGAATGGAAACTGGTCCCAGGCAGGAAACTGGTCCCAGACAGGAATCTGGTCCCAGAATGGAAACTGGTCCCAGGCAGGAAACTGGTCCCAGACAGGAATCTGGTCCCAGGCAGGAAACTGGTCCCAGGCAGGAAACTGGTCCCAGACAGGAAACTGGTCCCAGAGGGGAATCTTGTCCCAGAATGGAAACTGGTCCCAGGCAGGAAACTGGTCCCAGACAGGAAACTGGTCCCAGAATGGAAATTGGTCCCAGACAGGAAACTGGTCCCAGACAGGAATCTGGTCCCAGACAGGAAACTGGTCCCAGACAGGAATCTGGTCCCAGAATGGAAACTGGTCCCAGGCAGGAAACTGGTCCCAGACAGGAAACTGGTCCCAGGCAGGAAACTGGTCCCAGACAGGAATCTGGTCCCAGAATGGAAACTGGTCCCAGGCAGGAAACTGG
Organism: Telmatherina bonti; assembly: GCF_933228915.1. NCBI lineage: Eukaryota > Metazoa > Chordata > Actinopteri > Atheriniformes > Telmatherinidae > Telmatherina > Telmatherina bonti. Next base: position 39,345,524 of record NC_136622.1, read on the forward strand.
TCCCAGGCAGGAAACTGGTCCCAGACAGGAAACTGGTCCCAGACAGGAATCTGGTCCCAGGCAGGAAACTGGTCCCAGGCAGGAAACTGGTCCCAGACAGGAAACTGGTCCCAGACAGGAATCTGGTCCCAGAATGGAAACTGGTCCCAGGCAGGAAACTGGTCCCAGACAGGAAACTGGTCCCAGGCAGGAAACTGGTCCCAGACAGGAAACTGGTCCCAGGCAGGAAACTGGTCCCAGGCAGGAAACTGGTCCCAGACAGGAAACTGGTCCCAGACAGGAATCTGGTCCCAGACAGGAATCTGGTCCCAGACAGGAAACTGGTCCCAGGCAGAAATCTGGTCCCAGACAGGAATCTGGTCCCAGACAGGAATCTGGTCCCAGACAGGAAACTGGTCCCAGGCAGGAAACTGGTCCCAGAATGGAAACTAGTCCCAGGCAGGAAACTGTTCCCAGACAGGAAACTGGTCCCAGGCAGGAATCTGGTCCCAGACAGGAATCTGGTCCCAGACAGGAAACTGGTCCCACACAGGAATCTGGTCCCAGAATGGAAACTGGTCCCAGGCAGGAAACTGGTCCCAGACTGGAAACTAGTCCCAGGCAGGAAACTAGTCCCAGACAGGAAACTGGTCCCAGACAGGAAGCTGGTCCCAGGCAGGAAACTGGTCCCAGGCAGGAAACTGGTCCCAGAATGGAAACTGGTCCCAGGCAGGAAACTGGTCCCAGGCAGGAAACTGGTCCCAGACAGGAAACTGGTCCCAGACAGGAATCTGGTCCCAGACAGGAAACTGGTCCAAGACAGGAATCTGGTCCCAGAATGGAAACTGGTCCCAGGCAGGAAACTGGTCCCAGACAGGAAACTGGTCCCAGACAGGAATCTGGTCCCAGACAGGAATCTGGTCCCAGAATGGAAACTGGTCCCAGGCAGGAAACTGGTCCCAGGCAGGAAACTGGTCCCAGGCAGGAAACTGGTCCCAGACCGGAAACTGGTCCCAGGCAGGAAACTGGTCCCAGACAGGAAACTAGTCCCAGGCAGGAAACTGGTCCCAGGCAGGAAACTGGTCCCAGGCAGGAAACTAGTCCCAGGCAGGAAACTGGTCCCAGGCAGGAGACTGGTCCCAGGCAGGAAACTGGTCCCAGACAGGAAACTGGTCCAGGACAGGAAACTGGTCCCAGGCAGGAAACTGGTCCCAGACAGGAAACTGGTCCCAGGCAGGAAACTGGTCCCAGACAGGAATCTGGTCCCAGAATGGAAACTGGTCCCAGGCAGGAAACTGGTCCCAGGCAGGAAACTGGTCCCAGACAGGAAACTGGTCCCAGACAGGAATCTGGTCCCAGAATGGAAACTGGTCCCAGGCAGGAAACTGGTCCCAGACTGGAAACTGGTCCCAGAATGGAAACTGGTCCCAGGCAGGAAACTGGTCCCAGACAGGAAACTGGTCCCAGACAGGAATCTGGTCCCAGAATGGAAACTGGTCCCAGGCAGGAAACTGGTCCCAGACAGGAAACTGGTCCCAGAATGGAAATTGGTCCCAGACAGGAAACTGGTCCCAGACAGGAATCTGGTCCCAGACAGGAAACTGGTCCCAGACAGGAATCTGGTCCCAGAATGGAAACTGGTCCCAGGCAGGAAACTGGTCCCAGACAGGAAACTGGTCCCAGGCAGGAAACTGGTCCCAGACAGGAATCTGGTCCCAGAATGGAAACTGGTCCCAGGCAGTAAACTGGTCCCAGACAGGAAACTGGTCCCAGAATGGAAACTGGTCCCAGGCAGGAAACTGGTCCCAGACAGGAAACTGGTCCCAGGCAGGAAACTGGTCCCAGGCAGGAAACTGGTCCCAGACAGGAAACTGGTCCCAGGCAGGAAACTGGTCCCAGAATGGAAACTAGTCCCAGGCAGGATACTGGTCCCAGAATGGAAACTGGTCCCAGGCAGGAAACTGGTCCCAGGAAGGAAACTGGTCCCAGAATGGAAACTGGTCCCAGGCAGGAAACTGGTCCCAGACAGGAAACTGGTCCCAGGCAGGAAACTGGTCCCAGACAGGAATCTGGTCCCAGACAGGAATCTGGTCCCAGAATGGAAACTGGTCCCAGGCAGGAAACTGGTCCCAGGCAGGAAACTGGTCCCAGACAGGAAACTGGTCCCAGACAGGAATCTGGTCCCAGACAGGAAACTGGTCCCAGACAGGAATCTGGTCCCAGGCAGGAAACTGGTCCCAGACAGGAAACTGGTCCCAGACAGGAATCTGGTCCCAGACAGGAATCTGGTCCCAGAATGGAAACTGGTCCCAGGCAGGAAACTGGTCCCAGGCAGGAAACTGGTCCCAGACAGGAAACTGGTCCCAGACAGGAATCTGGTCCCAGAATGGAAACTGGTCCGAGGCAGGAAACTGGTCCCAGACAGGAAACTGGTCCCAGGCAGGAAACTGGTCCCAGACAGGAAACTGGTCCCAGGCAGGAAACTGGTCCCAGAATGGAAACTAGTCCCAGGCAGGAAACTGGTCCCAGACAGGAATCTGGTCCCAGAATGGAAACTGGTCCCAGGCAGGAAACTGGTCCCAGACTGGAAACTGGTCCCAGAATGGAAACTGGTCCCAGACAGGAAACTGGTCCCAGGCAGGAAACTGGTCCCAGAATGGAAACTAGTCCCAGGCAGGAAACTGGTCCCAGACAGGAAACTGGTCCCAGGCAGGAAACTGGTCCCAGGCAGGAAACTGGTCCCAGACAGGAATCTGGTCCCAGGCAGGAAACTGGTCCCAGGCAGGAAACTGGTCCCAGACAGGAAACTGGTCCCAGACAGGAATCTGGTCCCAGACAGGAATCTGGTCCCAGACAGGAATCTGGTCCCAGAATGGAAACTGGTCCCAGGCAGGAAACTGGTCCCAGACAGGAAACTGGTCCCAGGCAGGAAACTGGTCCCAGGCAGGAAACTAGTCCCAGGCAGGAAACTGGTCCCAGGCAGGAGACTGGTCCCAGGCAGGAAACTGGTCCCAGACAGGAAACTGGTCCAGGACAGGAAACTGGTCCCAGGCAGGAAACTGGTCCCAGACAGGAAACTGGTCCCAGGCAGGAAACTGGTCCCAGACAGGAATCTGGTCCCAGAATGGAAACTGGTCCCAGGCAGGAAACTGGTCCCAGGCAGGAAACTGGTCCCAGACAGGAAACTGGTCCCAGACAGGAATCTGGTCCCAGACAGGAATCTGGTCCCAGAATGGAAACTGGTCCCAGGCAGGAAACTGGTCCCAGACTGGAAACTGGTTCCAGAATGGAAACTGGTCCCAGGCAGGAAACTGGTCCCAGACAGGAAACTGGTCCCAGACAGGAATCTTGTCCCAGAATGGAAACTGGTCCCAGGCAGGAAACTGGTCCCAGACAGGAAACTGGTCCCAGAATGGAAATTGGTCCCAGACAGGAAACTGGTCCCAGACAGGAATCTGGTCCCAGACAGGAAACTGGTCCCAGACAGGAATCTGGTCCCAGAATGGAAACTGGTCCCAGGCAGGAAACTGGTCCCAGACAGGAAACTGGTCCCAGGCAGGAAACTGGTCCCAGACAGGAATCTGGTCCCAGAATGGAAACTGGTCCCAGGCAGGAAACTGGTCCCAGGCAGGAAACTGGTCCCAGACAGGAAACTGGTCCCAGACAGGAATCTGGTCCCAGACAGGAATCTGGTCCCAGACAGGAAACTGGTCCCAGGCAGGAAACTGGTCCCAGACAGGAAACTGGTCCCAGACAGGAAACTGGTCCCAGGCAGGAAACTGGTCCCAGGCAGGAAACTGGTCCCAGACAGGAAACTGGTCCCAGGCAGGAAACTGGTCCCAGAATGGAAACTAGTCCCAGGCAGGAAACTGGTCCCAGACAGGAAACTGGTCCCAGACAGGAAACTGGTCCCAGGCAGGAAACTGGTCCCAGACAGGAAACTGGTCCCAGGCAGGAAACTGGTCCCAGACAGGAAACTGGTCCCAGGCAGGAAACTGGTCCCAGACAGGAATCTGGTCCCAGAATGGAAACTGGTCCCAGGCAGGAAACTGGTCCCAGACAGGAAACTGGTCCCAGAATGGAAACTGGTCCCAGGCAGGAATCTGGTCCCAGACAGGAATCTGGTCCCAGACAGGAAACTGGTCCCAGGCAGGAAACTGGTCCCAGACAGGAAACTGGTCCCAGACAGGAATCTGGTCCCAGACAGGAATCTGGTCCCAGAATGGAAACTGGTCCCAGGCAGGAAACTGGTCCCAGGCAGGAAACTGGTCCCAGACAGGAAACTGGTCCCAGACAGGAATCTGGTCCCAGAATGGAAACTGGTCCGAGGCAGGAAACTGGTCCCAGACAGGAAACTGGTCCCAGGCAGGAAACTGGTCCCAGACAGGAAACTGGTCCCAGGCAGGAAACTGGTCCCAGAATGGAAACTAGTCCCAGGCAGGAAACTGGTCCCAGACAGGAATCTGGTCCCAGAATGGAAACTGGTCCCAGGCAGGAAACTGGTCCCAGACTGGAAACTGGTCCCAGAATGGAAACTGGTCCCAGACAGGAAACTGGTCCCAGGCAGGAAACTGGTCCCAGAATGGAAACTAGTCCCAGGCAGGAAACTGGTCCCAGACAGGAAACTGGTCCCAGGCAGGAAACTGGTCCCAGGCAGGAAACTGGTCCCAGACAGGAATCTGGTCCCAGGCAGGAAACTGGTACCAGGCAGGAAACTGGTCCCAGACAGGAAACTGGTCCCAGACAGGAATCTGGTCCCAGACAGGAATCTGGTCCCAGAATGGAAACTGGTCCCAGGCAGGAAACTGGTCCCAGGCAGGAAACTGGTCCCAGGCAGGAAACTAGTCCCAGGCAGGAAACTGGTCCCAGGCAGGAGACTGGTCCCAGGCAGGAAACTGGTCCCAGACAGGAAACTGGTCCAGGACAGGAAACTGGTCCCAGGCAGGAAACTGGTCCCAGACAGGAAACTGGTCCCAAGAAGGAAACTGGTCCCAGACAGGAATCTGGTCCCAGAATGGAAACTGGTCCCAGGCAGGAAACTGGTCCCAGGCAGGAAACTGGTCCCAGACAGGAAACTGGTCCCAGACAGGAATCTGGTCCCAGACAGGAATCTGGTCCCAGAATGGAAACTGGTCCCAGGCAGGAAACTGGTCCCAGACTGGAAACTGGTTCCAGAATGGAAACTGGTCCCAGGCAGGAAACTGGTCCCAGACAGGAAACTGGTCCCAGACAGGAATCTTGTCCCAGAATGGAAACTGGTCCCAGGCAGGAAACTGGTCCCAGACAGGAAACTGGTCCCAGAATGGAAATTGGTCCCAGACAGGAAACTGGTCCCAGAAAGGAATCTGGTCCCAGACAGGAAACTGGTCCCAGACAGGAATCTGGTCCCAGAATGGAAACTGGTCCCAGGCAGGAAACTGGTCCCAGACAGGAAACTGGTCCCAGGCAGGAAACTGGTCCCAGACAGGAATCTGGTCCCAGAATGGAAACTGGTCCCAGGCAGGAAACTGGTCCCAGGCAGGAAACTGGTCCCAGACAGGAAACTGGTCCCAGACAGGAATCTGGTCCCAGACAGGAATCTGGTCCCAGACAGGAAACTGGTCCCAGGCAGGAAACTGGTCCCAGGCAGGAAACTGGTCCCAGACAGGAAACTGGTCCCAGGCAGGAAACTGGTACCAGGCAGGAAACTGGTCCCAGACAGGAAACTGGTCCCAGGCAGGAAACTGGTCCCAGAATGGAAACTAGTCCCAGGCAGGAAACTGGTCCCAGACAGGAAACTGGTCCCAGACAGGAAACTGGTCCCAGGCAGGAAACTGGTCCCAGACAGGAAACTGGTCCCAGGCAGGAAACTGGTCCCAGACAGGAAACTGGTCCCAGGCAGGAAACTGGTCCCAGACAGGAATCTGGTCCCAGGCAGGAAACTGGTCCCAGGCAGGAAACTGGTCCCAGACAGGAAACTGGTCCCAGAATGGAAACTGGTCCCAGGCAGGAAACTGGTCCCAGGCAGGAAACTGGTCCCAGACAGGAAACTGGTCCCAGACAGGAAACTGGTCCCAGAATGGAAACTAGTCCCAGGCAGGATACTGGTCCCAGAATGGAAACTGGTCCCAGGCAGGAAACTGGTCCCAGACAGGAAACTGGTCCCAGAATGGAAACTGGTCCCAGACAGGAAACTGGTCCCAGGCAGGAAACTGGTCCCAGACAGGAATCTGGTCCCAGACAGGAATCTGGTCCCAGAATGGAAACTGGTCCCAGGCAGGAAACTGGTCCCAGGCAGGAAACTGGTCCCAGACAGGAAACTGGTCCCAGACAGGAATCTGGTCCCAGACAGGAAACTGGTCCCAGACAGGAATCTGGTCCCAGGCAGGAAACTGGTCCCAGACAGGAAACTGGTCCCAGACAGGAATCTGGTCCCAGACAGGAATCTGGTCCCAGAATGGAAACTGGTCCCAGGCAGGAAACTGGTCCCAGGCAGGAAACTGGTCCCAGAAAGGAAACTGGTCCCAGACAGGAATCTGGTCCCAGAATGGAAACTGGTCCGAGGCAGGAAACTGGTCCCAGACAGGAAACTGGTCCCAGGCAGGAAACTGGTCCCAGACAGGAAACTGGTCCCAGGCAGGAAACTGGTCCCAGAATGGAAACTAGTCCCAGGCAGGAAACTGGTCCCAGACAGGAATCTGGTCCCAGAATGGAAACTGGTCCCAGGCAGGAAACTGGTCCCAGACTGGAAACTGGTCCCAGAATGGAAACTGGTCCCAGACAGGAAACTGGTCCCAGGCAGGAAACTGGTCCCAGAATGGAAACTAGTCCCAGGCAGGAAACTGGTCCCAGACAGGAAACTGGTCCCAGGCAGGAAACTGGTCCCAGGCAGGAAACTGGTCCCAGACAGGAATCTGGTCCCAGGCAGGAAACTGGTCCCAGGCAGGAAACTGGTCCCAGACAGGAAACTGGTCCCAGACAGGAATCTGGTCCCAGACAGGAATCTGGTCCCAGAATGGAAACTGGTCCCAGGCAGGAAACTGGTCCCAGACAGGAAACTGGTCCCAGGCAGGAAACTGGTCCCAGGCAGGAAACTAGTCCCAGGCAGGAAACTGGTCCCAGGCAGGAGACTGGTCCCAGGCAGGAAACTGGTCCCAGACAGGAAACTGGTCCAGGACAGGAAACTGGTCCCAGGCAGGAAACTGGTCCCAGACAGGAAACTGGTCCCAGGCAGGAAACTGGTCCCAGACAGGAATCTGGTCCCAGAATGGAAACTGGTCCCAGGCAGGAAACTGGTCCCAGGCAGGAAACTGGTCCCAGACAGGAAACTGGTCCCAGACAGGAATCTGGTCCCAGACAGGAATCTGGTCCCAGAATGGAAACTGGTCCCAGGCAGGAAACTGGTCCCAGACTGGAAACTGGTCCCAGAATGGAAACTGGTCCCAGGCAGGAAACTGGTCCCAGACAGGAAACTGGTCCCAGACAGGAATCTGGTCCCAGAATGGAAACTGGTCCCAGGCAGGAAACTGGTCCCAGACAGGAAACTGGTCCCAGGCAGGAAACTGGTCCCAGACAGGAATCTGGTCCCAGAATGGAAACTGGTCCCAGGCAGGAAACTGGTCCCAGGCAGGAAACTGGTCCCAGACAGGAAACTGGTCCCAGACAGGAATCTGGTCCCAGACAGGAATCTGGTCCCAGAATGGAAACTGGTCCCAGGCAGGAAACTGGTCCCAGACAGGAAACTGGTCCCAGGCAGGAAACTGGTCCCAGGCAGGAAACTGGTCCCAGACAGGAAACTGGTCCCAGACAGGAAACTGGTCCCAGAATGGAAACTAGTCCCAGGCAGGAAACTGGTCCCAGACAGGAAACTGGTCCCAGACAGGAAACTGGTCCCAGGCAGGAAACTGGTCCCAGACAGGAAACTGGTCCCAGGCAGGAAACTGGTCCCAGACAGGAAACTGGTCCCAGACAGGAAACTGGTCCCAGAATGGAAACTAGTCCCAGGCAGGAAACTGGTCCCAGACAGGAATCTGGTCCCAGAATGGAAACTGGTCCCAGGCAGGAAACTGGTCCCAGAATGGAAACTGGTCCCAGAATGGAAACTGGTCCCAGACAGGAAACTGGTCCCAGAATGGAAACTGGTCCCAGGCAGGAAACTGGTCCCAGACAGGAAACTGGTCCCAGGCAGGAAACTGGTCCCAGACAGGAATCTGGTCCCAGACAGGAATCTGGTCCCAGAATGGAAACTGGTCCCAGGCAGGAAACTGGTCCCAGGCAGGAAACTGGTCCCAGACAGGAAACTGGTCCCAGACAGGAATCTGGTCCCAGACAGGAAACTGGTCCCAGACAGGAATCTGGTCCCAGGCAGGAAACTGGTCCCAGACAGGAAACTGGTCCCAGACAGGAAACTGGTCCCAGACAGGAATCTGGTCCCAGACAGGAATCTGGTCCCAGAATGGAAACTGGTCCCAGGCAGGAAACTGGTCCCAGGCAGGAAACTGGTCGCAGACAGGAAACTGGTCCCAGACAGGAATCTGGTCCCAGAATGGAAACTGGTCCGAGGCAGGAAACTGGTCCCAGACAGGAAACTGGTCCCAGGCAGGAAACTGGTCCCAGACAGGAAACTGGTCCCAGGCAGGAAACTGGTCCCAGAATGGAAACTAGTCCCAGGCAGGAAACTGGTCCCAGACAGGAATCTGGTCCCAGAATGGAAACTGGTCCCAGGCAGGAAACTGGTCCCAGACTGGAAACTGGTCCCAGAATGGAAACTGGTCCCAGGCAGGAAACTGGTCCCAGACAGGAAACTGGTCCCAGACAGGAATCTGGTCCCAGAATGGAAACTGGTCCCAGGCAGGAAACTGGTCCCAGACAGGAAACTGGTCCCAGAATGGAAATTGGTCCCAGACAGGAAACTGGTCCCAGACAGGAATCTGGTCCCAGACAGGAAACTGGTCCCAGACAGGAATCTGGTCCCAGAATGGAAACTGGTCCCAGGCAGGAAACTGGTCCCAGACAGGAAACTGGTCCCAGGCAGGAAACTGGTCCCAGACAGGAATCTGGTCCCAGAATGGAAACTGGTCCCATGCAGGAAACTGGTCCCAGGCAGGAAACTGGTCCCAGACAGGAAACTGGTCCCAGACAGGAATCTGGTCCCAGACAGGAATCTGGTCCCAGAATGGAAACTGGTCCCAGGCAGGAAACTGGTCCCAGACAGGAAACTGGTCCCAGACAGGAAACTGGTCCCAGACAGGAAACTGGTCCCAGGCAGGAAACTGGTCCCAGACAGGAAACTGGTCCCAGACAGGAATCTGGTCCCAGGCAGGAAACTGGTCCCAGACAGGAAACTGGTCCCAGACAGGAAACTGGTCCAGGACAGGAAACTGGTCCCAGGCAGGAAACTGGTCCCAGACAGGAAACTGGTCCCAGGCAGGAAACTGGTCCCAGACAGGAATCTGGTCCCAGAATGGAAACTGGTCCCAGGCAGGAAACTGGTCCCAGGCAGGAAACTGGTCCCAGACAGGAAACTGGTCCCAGGCAGGAAACTGGTCCCAGACAGGAAACTGGTCCCAGACAGGAATCTGGTCCCAGACAGGAATCTGGTCCCAGAATGGAAACTGGTCCCAGGCAGGAAACTGGTCCCAGACAGGAAACTGGTCCCAGACAGGAAACTGGTCCCAGACAGGAAACTGGTCCCAGACAGGAAACTGGTCCCATGCAGGAAACTGGTCCCAGGCAGGAAACTGGTCCCAGACAGGAAACTGGTCCCAGACAGGAAACTGGTCCCAGACAGGAATCTGGTCCCAGGCAGGAAACTGGTCCCAGACAGGAAACTGGTCCCAGACAGGAAACTGGTCCAGGACAGGAAACTGGTCCCAGGCAGGAAACTGGTCCCAGACAGGAAACTGGTCCCAGGCAGGAAACTGGTCCCAGACAGGAATCTGGTCCCAGAATGGAAACTGGTCCCAGGCAGGAAACTGGTCCCAGGCAGGAAACTGGTCCCAGACAGGAAACTGGTCCCAGACAGGAATCTGGTCCCAGACAGGAATCTGGTCCCAGAATGGAAACTGGTCCCAGGCAGGAAACTGGTCCCAGACTGGAAACTGGTCCCAGAATGGAAACTGGTCCCAGGCAGGAAACTGGTCCCAGACAGGAAACTGGTCCCAGACAGGAATCTGGTCCCAGAATGGAAACTGGTCCCAGGCAGGAAACTGGTCCCAGACAGGAAACTGGTCCCAGAATGGAAATTGGTCCCAGACAGGAAACTGGTCCCAGACAGGAATCTGGTCCCAGACAGGAAACTGGTCCCAGACAGGAATCTGGTCCCAGAATGGAAACTGGTCCCAGGCAGGAAACTGGTCCCAGACAGGAAACTGGTCCCAGGCAGGAAACTGGTCCCAGACAGGAATCTGGTCCCAGAATGGAAACTGGTCCCAGGCAGGAAACTGGTCCCAGGCAGGAAACTGGTCCCAGACAGGAAACTGGTCCCAGACAGGAATCTGGTCCCAGACAGGAATCTGGTCCCAGAATGGAAACTGGTCCCAGGCAGGAAACTGGTCCCAGACAGGAAACTGGTCCCAGACAGGAAACTGGTCCCAGGCAGGAAACTGGTCCCAGGCAGGAAACTGGTCCCAGACAGGAAACTGGTCCCAGGCAGGAAACTGGTCCCAGAATGGAAACTAGTCCCAGGCAGGAAACTGGTCCCAGACAGGAAACTGGTCCCAGACAGGAAACTGGTCCCAGGCAGGAAACTGGTCCCAGACAGGAAACTGGTCCCAGGCAGGAAACTGGTCCCAGACAGGAAACTGGTCCCAGACAGGAAACTGGTCCCAGAATGGAAACTAGTCCCAGGCAGGAAACTGGTCCCAGACAGGAATCTGGTCCCAGAATGGAAACTGGTCCCAGGCAGGAAACTGGTCCCAGAATGGAAACTGGTCCCAGGCAGGAAACTGGTCCCAGACAGGAAACTGGTCCCAGAATGGAAACTGGTCCCAGGCAGGAAACTGGTCCCAGACAGGAAACTGGTCCCAGGCAGGAAACTGGTCCCAGACAGGAATCTGGTCCCAGACAGGAATCTGGTCCCAGAATGGAAACTGGTCCCAGGCAGGAAACTGGTCCCAGGCAGGAAACTGGTCCCAGACAGGAAACTGGTCCCAGACAGGAATCTGGTCCCAGACAGGAAACTGGTCCCAGGCAGGAAACTGGTCCCAGACAGGAATCTGGTCCCAGAATGGAAACTGGTCCCAGGCAGGAAACTGGTCCCAGAATGGAAACTGGTCCCAGGCAGGAAACTGGTCCCAGACAGGAAACTGGTCCCAGAATGGAAACTGGTCCCAGGCAGGAAACTGGTCCCAGACAGGAAACTGGTCCCAGGCAGGAAACTGGTCCCAGACAGGAATCTGGTCCCAGACAGGAATCTGGTCCCAGAATGGAAACTGGTCCCAGGCAGGAAACTGGTCCCAGGCAGGAAACTGGTCCCAGACAGGAAACTGGTCCCAGACAGGAATCTGGTCCCAGACAGGAAACTGGTCCCAGACAGGAATCTGGTCCCAGGCAGGAAACTGGTCCCAGACAGGAAACTGGTCCCAGACAGGAAACTGGTCCCAGACAGGAATCTGGTCCCAGACAGGAATCTGGTCCCAGAATGGAAACTGGTCCCAGGCAGGAAACTGGTCCCAGGCAGGAAACTGGTCCCAGACAGGAAACTGGTCCCAGACAGGAATCTGGTCCCAGAATGGAAACTGGTCCGAGGCAGGAAACTGGTCCCAGACAGGAAACTGGTCCCAGGCAGGAAACTGGTCCCAGACAGGAAACTGGTCCCAGGCAGGAAACTGGTCCCAGACAGGAATCTGGTCCCAGAATGGAAACTGGTCCCAGGCAGGAAACTGGTCCCAGACTGGAAACTGGTCCCAGAATGGAAACTGGTCCCAGGCAGGAAACTGGTCCCAGACAGGAAACTGGTCCCAGACAGGAATCTGGTCCCAGAATGGAAACTGGTCCCAGGCAGGAAACTGGTCCCAGACAGGAAACTGGTCCCAGAATGGAAATTGGTCCCAGACAGGAAACTGGTCCCAGACAGGAATCTGGTCCCAGACAGGAAACTGGTCCCAGACAGGAAACTGGTCCCAGAATGGAAACTAGTCCCAGGCAGGAAACTGGTCCCAGACAGGAATCTGGTCCCAGAATGGAAACTGGTCCCAGGCAGGAAACTGGTCCCAGACTGGAAACTGGTCCCAGAATGGAAACTGGTCCCAGACAGGAAACTGGTCCCAGGCAGGAAACTGGTCCCAGAATGGAAACTAGTCCCAGGCAGGAAACTGGTCCCAGACAGGAAACTGGTCCCAGGCAGGAAACTGGTCCCAGGCAGGAAACTGGTCCCAGACAGGAATCTGGTCCCAGGCAGGAAACTGGTCCCAGGCAGGAAACTGGTCCCAGACAGGAAACTGGTCCCAGACAGGAATCTGGTCCCAGACAGGAATCTGGTCCCAGAATGGAAACTGGTCCCAGGCAGGAAACTGGTCCCAGACAGGAAACTGGTCCCAGGCAGGAAACTGGTCCCAGGCAGGAAACTAGTCCCAGGCAGGAAACTGGTCCCAGGCAGGAGACTGGTCCCAGGCAGGAAACTGGTCCCAGACAGGAAACTGGTCCAGGACAGGAAACTGGTCCCAGGCAGGAAACTGGTCCCAGACAGGAAACTGGTCCCAGGCAGGAAACTGGTCCCAGACAGGAATCTGGTCCCAGAATGGAAACTGGTCCCAGGCAGGAAACTGGTCCCAGAATGGAAACTGGTCCCAGGCAGGAAACTGGTCCCAGACAGGAATCTGGTCCCAGACAGGAATCTGGTCCCAGAATGGAAACTGGTCCCAGGCAGGAAACTGGTCCCAGACTGGAAACTGGTCCCAGAATGGAAACTGGTCCCAGGCAGGAAACTGGTCCCAGACAGGAAACTGGTCCCAGGCAGGAATCTGGTCCCAGAATGGAAACTGGTCCCAGGCAGGAAACTGGTCCCAGACAGGAAACTGGTCCCAGAATGGAAATTGGTCCCAGACAGGAAACTGGTCCCAGACAGGAATCTGGTCCCAGACAGGAAACTGGTCCCAGACAGGAATCTGGTCCCAGAATGGAAACTGGTCCCAGGCAGGAAACTGGTCCCAGACAGGAAACTGGTCCCAGGCAGGAAACTGGTCCCAGACAGGAATCTGGTCCCAGAATGGAAACTGGTCCCAGGCAGGAAACTGGTCCCAGGCAGGAAACTGGTCCCAGACAGGAAACTGGTCCCAGACAGGAATCTGGTCCCAGACAGGAATCTGGTCCCAGACAGGAAACTGGTCCCAGGCAGGAAACTGGTCCCAGACAGGAAACTGGTCCCAGACAGGAAACTGGTCCCAGGCAGGAAACTGGTCCCAGGCAGGAAACTGGTCCCAGACAGGAAACTGGTCCCAGGCAGGAAACTGGTCCCAGAATGGAAACGAGTCACAGGCAGGAAACTGGTCCCAGACAGGAAACTGGTCCCAGACAGGAAACTGGTCCCAGGCAGGAAACTGGTCCCAGACAGGAAACTGGTCCCAGGCAGGAAACTGGTCCCAGACAGGAAACTGGTCCCAGACAGGAAACTGGTCCCAGAATGGAAACTAGTCCCAGGCAGGAAACTGGTCCCAGACAGGAATCTGGTCCCAGAATGGAAACTGGTCCCAGACAGGAAACTGGTCCCAGAATGGAAACTGGTCCCAGGCAGGAAACTGGTCCCAGAAAGGAAACTGGTCCCAGAATGGAAACTGGTCCCAGGCAGGAAACTGGTCCCAGACAGGAAACTGGTCCCAGGCAGGAAACTGGTCCCAGACAGGAATCTGGTCCCAGACAGGAATCTGGTCCCAGAATGGAAACTGGTCCCAGGCAGGAAACTGGTCCCAGACAGGAAACTGGTCCCAGACAGGAATCTGGTCCCAGACAGGAAACTGGTCCCAGACAGGAATCTGGTCCCAGGCAGGAAACTGGTCCCAGACAGGAAACTGGTCCCAGACAGGAAACTGGTCCCAGACAGGAATCTGGTCCCAGACAGGAATCTGGTCCCAGAATGGAAACTGGTCCCAGGCAGGAAACTGGTCCCAGGCAGGAAACTGGTCCCAGACAGGAAACTGGTCCCAGAATGGAAACTGGTCCGAGGCAGGAAACTGGTCCCAGACAGGAAACTGGTCCCAGGCAGGAAACTGGTCCCAGACAGGAAACTGGTCCCAGAATGGAAACTAGTCCCAGGCAGGAAACTGGTCCCAGACAGGAATCTTGTCCCAGAATGGAAACTGGTCCCAGGCAGGAAACTGGTCCCAGACTGGAAACTGGTCCCAGAATGGAAACTGGTCCCAGGCAGGAAACTGGTCCCAGACAGGAAACTGGTCCCAGACAGGAATCTGGTCCCAGAATGGAAACTGGTCCCAGGCAGGAAACTGGTCCCAGACAGGAAACTGGTCCCAGAATGGAAATTGGTCCCAGACAGGAAACTGGTCCCAGACAGGAATCTGGTCCCAGACAGGAAACTGGTCCCAGACAGGAATCTGGTCCCAGAATGGAAACTGGTCCCAGGCAGGAAACTGGTCCCAGACAGGAAACTGGTCCCAGGCAGGAAACTGGTCCCAGACAGGAATCTGGTCCCAGAATGGAAACTGGTCCCAGGCAGGAAACTGGTCCCAGGCAGGAAACTGGTCCCAGACAGGAAACTGGTCCCAGACAGGAATCTGGTCCCAGACAGGAATCTGGTCCCAGAATGGAAACTGGTCCCAGGCAGGAAACTGGTCCCAGACAGGAAACTGGTCCCAGGCAGGAAACTGGTCCCAGGCAGGAAACTGGTCCCAGACAGGAAACTGGTCCCAGGCAGGAAACTGGTCCCAGAATGGAAACTAGTCCCAGGCAGGAAACTGGTCCCAGACAGGAAACTGGTCCCAGACAGGAAACTGGTCCCAGGCAGGAAACTGGTCCCAGACAGGAAACTGGTCCCAGGCAGGAAACTGGTCCCAGACAGGAAACTGGTCCCAGAATGGAAACTAGTCCCAGGCAGGAAACTGGTCCCAGACAGGAATCTGGTCCCAGAATGGAAACTGGTCCCAGACAGGAATCTGGTCCCAGAATGGAAACTGGTCCCAGGCAGGAAACTGGTCCCAGACAGGAAACTGGTCCCAGGCAGGAAACTGGTCCCAGACAGGAATCTGGTCCCAGAATGGAAACTGGTCCCAGGCAGGAAACTGGTCCCAGGCAGGAAACTGGTCCCAGACAGGAAACTGGTCCCAGACAGGAATCTGGTCCCAGACAGGAATCTGGTCCCAGAATGGAAACTGGTCCCAGGCAGGAAACTGGTCCCAGACAGGAAACTGGTCCCAGACAGGAAACTGGTCCCAGACAGGAATCTGGTCCCAGACAGGAAACTGGTCCCAGACAGGAATCTGGTCCCAGGCAGGAAACTGGTCCCAGACAGGAATCTGGTCCCAGACAGGAATCTGGTCCCAGAATGGAAACTGGTCCCAGGCAGGAAACTGGTCCCAGGCAGGAAACTGGTCCCAGACAGGAAACTGGTCCCAGACAGGAATCTGGTCCCAGAATGGAAACTGGTCCGAGGCAGGAAACTGGTCCCAGACAGGAAACTGGTCCCAGGCAGGAAACTGGTCCCAGACAGGAAACTGGTCCCAGGCAGGAAACTGGTCCCAGACAGGAAACTGGTCCCAGGCAGGAAACTGGTCCCAGAATGGAAACTAGTCCCAGGCAGGAAACTGGTCCCAGACAGGAAACTGGTCCCAGACAGGAAACTGGTCCCAGGCAGGAAACTGGTCCCAGACAGGAAACTGGTCCCAGGCAGGAAACTGGTCCCAGACAGGAAACTGGTCCCAGACAGGAAACTGGTCCCAGAATGGAAACTAGTCCCAGGCAGGAAACTGGTCCCAGACAGGAATCTGGTCCCAGAATGGAAACTGGTCCCAGGCAGGAAACTGGTCCCAGAATGGAAACTGGTCCCAGGCAGGAAACTGGTCCCAGACAGGAAACTGGTCCCAGAATGGAAACTGGTCCCAGGCAGGAAACTGGTCCCAGACAGGAAACTGGTCCCAGGCAGGAAACTGGTCCCAGACAGGAATCTGGTCCCAGACAGGAATCTGGTCCCAGAATGGAAACTGGTCCCAGGCAGGAAACTGGTCCCAGACAGGAAACTGGTCCCAGACAGGAAACTGGTCCCAGACAGGAATCTGGTCCCAGACAGGAAACTGGTCCCAGGCAGGAAACTGGTCCCAGACAGGAATCTGGTCCCAGAATGGAAACTGGTCCCAGGCAGGAAACTGGTCCCAGAATGGAAACTGGTCCCAGGCAGGAAACTGGTCCCAGACAGGAAACTGGTCCCAGAATGGAAACTGGTCCCAGGCAGGAAACTGGTCCCAGACAGGAAACTGGTCCCAGGCAGGAAACTGGTCCCAGACAGGAATCTGGTCCCAGACAGGAATCTGGTCCCAGAATGGAAACTGGTCCCAGGCAGGAAACTGGTCCCAGGCAGGAAACTGGTCCCAGACAGGAAACTGGTCCCAGACAGGAATCTGGTCCCAGACAGGAAACTGGTCCCAGACAGGAATCTGGTCCCAGGCAGGAAACTGGTCCCAGACAGGAAACTGGTCCCAGACAGGAAACTGGTCCCAGACAGGAATCTGGTCCCAGACAGGAATCTGGTCCCAGAATGGAAACTGGTCCCAGGCAGGAAACTGGTCCCAGGCAGGAAACTGGTCCCAGACAGGAAACTGGTCCCAGACAGGAATCTGGTCCCAGAATGGAAACTGGTCCGAGGCAGGAAACTGGTCCCAGACAGGAAACTGGTCCCAGGCAGGAAACTGGTCCCAGACAGGAAACTGGTCCCAGGCAGGAAACTGGTCCCAGAATGGAAACTAGTCCCAGGCAGGAAACTGGTCCCAGACAGGAATCTGGTCCCAGAATGGAAACTGGTCCCAGGCAGGAAACTGGTCCCAGACTGGAAACTGGTCCCAGACAGGAAACTGGTCCCAGACAGGAAACTGGTCCCAGACAGGAATCTGGTCCCAGACAGGAAACTGGTCCCAGACAGGAATCTGGTCCCAGAATGGAAACTGGTCCCAGGCAGGAAACTGGTCCCAGACAGGAAACTGGTCCCAGGCAGGAAACTGGTCCCAGACAGGAATCTGGTCCCAGAATGGAAACTGGTCCCATGCAGGAAACTGGTCCCAGGCAGGAAACTGGTCCCAGACAGGAAACTGGTCCCAGACAGGAATCTGGTCCCAGACAGGAATCTGGTCCCAGAATGGAAACTGGTCCCAGGCAGGAAACTGGTCCCAGACAGGAAACTGGTCCCAGACAGGAAACTGGTCCCAGACAGGAATCTGGTCCCAGACAGGAAACTGGTCCCAGACAGGAATCTGGTCCCAGGCAGGAAACTGGTCCCAGACAGGAAACTGGTCCCAGACAGGAATCTGGTCCCAGACAGGAATCTGGTCCCAGAATGGAAACTGGTCCCAGGCAGGAAACTGGTCCCAGGCAGGAAACTGGTCCCAGACAGGAAACTGGTCCCAGACAGGAATCTGGTCCCAGAATGGAAACTGGTCCGAGGCAGGAAACTGGTCCCAGACAGGAAACTGGTCCCAGGCAGGAAACTGGTCCCAGAATGGAAACTAGTCCCAGGCAGGAAACTGGTCCCAGACAGGAATCTGGTCCCAGAATGGAAACTGGTCCCAGGCAGGAAACTGGTCCCAGACTGGAAACTGGTCCCAGAATGGAAACTGGTCCCAGACAGGAAACTGGTCCCAGGCAGGAAACTGGTCCCAGAATGGAAACTAGTCCCAGGCAGGAAACTGGTCCCAGACAGGAAACTGGTCCCAGGCAGGAAACTGGTCCCAGACAGGAATCTGGTCCCAGAATGGAAACTGGTCCCAGGCAGGAAACTGGTCCCAGGCAGGAAACTGGTCCCAGACAGGAAACTGGTCCCAGACAGGAATCTGGTCCCAGACAGGAATCTGGTCCCAGAATGGAAACTGGTCCCAGGCAGGAAACTGGTCCCAGACAGGAAACTGGTCCCAGGCAGGAAACTGGTCCCAGGCAGGAAACTGGTCCCAGACAGGAAACTGGTCCCAGGCAGGAAACTGGTCCCAGAATGGAAACTAGTCCCAGGCAGGAAACTGGTCCCAGACAGGAAACTGGTCCCAGACAGGAAACTGGTCCCAGGCAGGAAACTGGTCCCAGACAGGAAACTGGTCCCAGGCAGGAAACTGGTCCCAGACAGGAAACTGGTCCCAGACAGGAAACTGGTCCCAGAATGGAAACTAGTCCCAGGCAGGAAACTGGTCCCAGACAGGAATCTGGTCCCAGAATGGAAACTGGTCCCAGACAGGAATCTGGTCCCAGAATGGAAACTGGTCCCAGGCAGGAAACTGGTCCCAGACAGGAAACTGGTCCCAGGCAGGAAACTGGTCCCAGACAGGAATCTGGTCCCAGAATGGAAACTGGTCCCAGGCAGGAAACTGGTCCCAGGCAGGAAACTGGTCCCAGACAGGAAACTGGTCCCAGACAGGAATCTGGTCCCAGACAGGAATCTGGTCCCAGAATGGAAACTGGTCCCAGGCAGGAAACTGGTCCCAGACAGGAAACTGGTCCCAGACAGGAAACTGGTCCCAGACAGGAATCTGGTCCCAGACAGGAAACTGGTCCCAGACAGGAATCTGGTCCCAGGCAGGAAACTGGTCCCAGACAGGAATCTGGTCCCAGACAGGAATCTGGTCCCAGAATGGAAACTGGTCCCAGGCAGGAAACTGGTCCCAGGCAGGAAACTGGTCCCAGACAGGAAACTGGTCCCAGACAGGAATCTGGTCCCAGAATGGAAACTGGTCCGAGGCAGGAAACTGGTCCCAGACAGGAAACTGGTCCCAGGCAGGAAACTGGTCCCAGACAGGAAACTGGTCCCAGGCAGGAAACTGGTCCCAGAATGGAAACTAGTCCCAGGCAGGAAACTGGTCCCAGACAGGAATCTGGTCCCAGAATGGAAACTGGTCCCAGGCAGGAAACTGGTCCCAGACTGGAAACTGGTCCCAGAATGGAAACTGGTCCCAGGCAGGAAACTGGTCCCAGAATGGAAACTAGTCCCAGGCAGGAAACTGGTCCCAGACAGGAAACTGGTCCCAGACAGGAAACTGGTCCCAGACAGGAATCTGGTCCCAGGCAGGAAACTGGTCCCAGGCAGGAAACTGGTCCCAGACAGGAAACTGGTCCCAGACAGGAATCTGGTCCCAGACAGGAATCTGGTCCCAGAATGGAAACTGGTCCCAGGCAGGAAACTGGTCCCAGACAGGAAACTGGTCCCAGGCAGGAAACTGGTCCCAGGCAGGAAACTAGTCCCAGGCAGGAAACTGGTCCCAGGCAGGAGACTGGTCCCAGGCAGGAAACTGGTCCCAGACAGGAAACTGGTCCAGGACAGGAAACTGGTCCCAGACAGGAAACTGGTCCCAGACAGGAAACTGGTCCCAGGCAGGAAACTGGTCCCAGACCGGAATCTGGTCCCAGAATGGAAACTGGTCCCAGGCAGGAAACTGGTCCCAGACAGGAAACTGGTCCCAGACAGGAATCTGGTCCCAGACAGGAATCTGGTCCCAGAATGGAAACTGGTCCCAGGCAGGAAACTGGTCCCAGACTGGAAACTGGTCCCAGAATGGAAACTGGTCCCAGGCAGGAAACTGGTCCCAGACAGGAAACTGGTCCCAGACAGGAAACTGGTCCCAGAATGGAAACTGGTCCCAGGCAGGAAACTGGTCCCAGACAGGAAACTGGTCCCAGAATGGAAATTGGTCCCAGACAGGAAACTGGTCCCAGACAGGAAACTGGTCCCAGACAGGAATCTGGTCCCAGACAGGAATCTGGTCCCAGAATGGAAACTGGTCCCAGGCAGGAAACTGGTCCCAGACAGGAAACTGGTCCCAGACAGGAAACTGGTCCAAGGCAGGAAACTGGTCCCAGGCAGGAAACTGGTCCCAGACAGGAAACTGGTCCCAGGCAGGAAACTGGTCCCAGGCAGGAAACTGGTCCCAGACAGGAATCTGGTCCCAGGCAGGAAACTGGTCCCAGGCAGGAAACTGGTCCCAGACAGGAATCTGGTCCCAGGCAGGAAACTGGTCCCAGGCAGGAATCTGGTCCCAGGCAGGAAACTGGTCCCAGGCAGGAAACTGGTCCCAGACAGGAAACTGGTCCGAGACAGGAATCTGGTCCCAGACAGGAATCTGGTCCCAGAATGGAAACTGGTCCCAGGCAGGAAACTGGTCCCAGACAGGAAACTGGTCCCAGACAGGAAACTGGTCCAAGGCAGGAAACTGGTCCCAGGCAGGAAACTGGTCCCAGACAGGAAACTGGTCCCAGGCAGGAAACTGGTCCCAGAATGGAAACTAGTCCCAGGCAGGAAACTGGTCCCAGACAGGAAACTGGTCCCAGACAGGAAACTGGTCCCAGGCAGGAAACTGGTCCCAGACAGGAAACTGGTCCCAGACAGGAAACTGGTCCCAGAATGGAAACTGGTCCCAGACAGGAATCTGGTCCCAGAATGGAAACTGGTCCCAGGCAGGAAACTGGTCCCAGACAGGAAACTGGTCCCAGGCAGGAAACTGGTCCCAGACAGGAATCTGGTCCCAGAATGGAAACTGGTCCCAGGCAGGAAACTGGTCCCAGGCAGGAAACTGGTCCCAGACAGGAAACTGGTCCCAGACAGGAATCTGGTCCCAGACAGGAATCTGGTCCCAGAATGGAAACTGGTCCCAGGCAGGAAACTGGTCCCAGACAGGAAACTGGTCCCAGACAGGAAACTGGTCCCAGACAGGAATCTGGTCCCAGACAGGAAACTGGTCCCAGACAGGAATCTGGTCCCAGGCAGGAAACTGGTCCCAGACAGGAATCTGGTCCCAGACAGGAATCTGGTCCCAGAATGGAAACTGGTCCCAGGCAGGAAACTGGTCCCAGGCAGGAAACTGGTCCCAGACAGGAAACTGGTCCCAGACAGGAATCTGGTCCCAGAATGGAAACTGGTCCGAGGCAGGAAACTGGTCCCAGACAGGAAACTGGTCCCAGGCAGGAAACTGGTCCCAGACAGGAAACTGGTCCCAGGCAGGAAACTGGTCCCAGAATGGAAACTAGTCCCAGGCAGGAAACTGGTCCCAGACAGGAATCTGGTCCCAGAATGGAAACTGGTCCCAGGCAGGAAACTGGTCCCAGACTGGAAACTGGTCCCAGAATGGAAACTGGTCCCAGACAGGAAACTGGTCCCAGGCAGGAAACTGGTCCCAGAATGGAAACTAGTCCCAGGCAGGAAACTGGTCCCAGACAGGAAACTGGTCCCAGGCAGGAAACTGGTCCCAGGCAGGAAACTGGTCCCAGACAGGAATCTGGTCCCAGGCAGGAAACTGGTCCCAGGCAGGAAACTGGTCCCAGACAGGAAACTGGTCCCAGACAGGAATCTGGTCCCAGACAGGAATCTGGTCCCAGAATGGAAACTGGTCCCAGGCAGGAAACTGGTCCCAGACAGGAAACTGGTCCCAGGCAGGAAACTGGTCCCAGGCAGGAAACTAGTCCCAGGCAGGAAACTGGTCCCAGGCAGGAGACTGGTCCCAGGCAGGAAACTGGTCCCAGACAGGAAACTGGTCCAGGACAGGAAACTGGTCCCAGACAGGAAACTGGTCCCAGACAGGAAACTGGTCCCAGGCAGGAAACTGGTCCCAGACCGGAATCTGGTCCCAGAATGGAAACTGGTCCCAGGCAGGAAACTGGTCCCAGACAGGAAACTGGTCCCAGACAGGAATCTGGTCCCAGACAGGAATCTGGTCCCAGAATGGAAACTGGTCCCAGGCAGGAAACTGGTCCCAGACTGGAAACTGGTCCCAGAATGGAAACTGGTCCCAGGCAGGAAACTGGTCCCAGACAGGAAACTGGTCCCAGACAGGAAACTGGTCCCAGAATGGAAACTGGTCCCAGGCAGGAAACTGGTCCCAGACAGGAAACTGGTCCCAGAATGGAAATTGGTCCCAGACAGGAAACTGGTCCCAGACAGGAAACTGGTCCCAGACAGGAATCTGGTCCCAGACAGGAATCTGGTCCCAGAATGGAAACTGGTCCCAGGCAGGAAACTGGTCCCAGACAGGAAACTGGTCCCAGGCAGGAAACTGGTCCCAGGCAGGAAACTGGTCCCAGACAGGAATCTGGTCCCAGGCAGGAAACTGGTCCCAGGCAGGAAACTGGTCCCAGGCAGGAAACTGGTCCCAGACAGGAAACTGGTCCGAGACAGGAATCTGGTCCCAGACAGGAATCTGGTCCCAGAATGGAAACTGGTCCCAGGCAGGAAACTGGTCCCAGACAGGAAACTGGTCCCAGACAGGAAACTGGTCCAAGGCAGGAAACTGGTCCCAGGCAGGAAACTGGTCCCAGACAGGAAACTGGTCCCAGGCAGGAAACTGGTCCCAGAATGGAAACTAGTCCCAGGCAGGAAACTGGTCCCAGACAGGAAACTGGTCCCAGACAGGAAACTGGTCCCAGGCAGGAAACTGGTCCCAGACAGGAAACTGGTCCCAGGCAGGAAACTGGTCCCAGACAGGAAACTGGTCCCAGACAGGAAACTGGTCCCAGAATGGAAACTAGTCCCAGGCAGGAAACTGGTCCCAGACAGGAATCTGGTCCCAGAATGGAAACTGGTCCCAGGCAGGAAACTGGTCCCAGAATGGAAACTGGTCCCAGGCAGGAAACTGGTCCCAGACAGGAAACTGGTCCCAGAATGGAAACTGGTCCCAGGCAGGAAACTGGTCCCAGACAGGAAACTGGTCCCAGGAAGGAAACTGGTCCCAGACAGGAATCTGGTCCCAGACAGGAATCTGGTCCCAGAATGGAAACTGGTCCCAGGCAGGAAACTGGTCCCAGACAGGAAACTGGTCCCAGACAGGAATCTGGTCCCAGACAGGAAACTGGTCCCAGACAGGAATCTGGTCCCAGGCAGGAAACTGGTCCCAGGCAGGAAACTGGTCCCAGACAGGAAACTGGTCCCAGACAGGAATCTGGTCCCAGACAGGAATCTGGTCCCAGAATGGAAACTGGTCCCAGGCAGGAAACTGGTCCCAGGCAGGAAACTGGTCCCAGACAGGAAACTGGTCCCAGACAGGAATCTGGTCCCAGAAAGGAAACTGGTCCGAGGCAGGAAACTGGTCCCAGACAGGAAACTGGTCCCAGGCAGGAAACTGGTCCCAGACAGGAAACTGGTCCCAGGCAGGAAACTGGTCCCAGAATGGAAACTTGTCCCAGGCAGGAAACTGGTCCCAGACAGGAATCTGGTCCCAGAATGGAAACTGGTCCCAGGCAGGAAACTGGTCCCAGACTGGAAACTGGTCCCAGAATGGAAACTGGTCCCAGGCAGGAAACTGGTCCCAGACAGGAAACTGGTCCCAGACAGGAATCTGGTCCCAGAATGGAAACTGGTCCCAGGCAGGAAACTGGTCCCAGACAGGAAACTGGTCCCAGAATGGAAATTGGTCCCAGACAGGAAACTGGTCCCAGACAGGAATCTGGTCCCAGACAGGAAACTGGACCCAGACAGGAATCTGGTCCCAGAATGGAAACTGGTCCCAGGCAGGAAACTGGTCCCAGACAGGAAACTGGTCCCAGGCAGGAAACTGGTCCCAGACAGGAATCTGGTCCCAGAATGGAAACTGGTCCCAGGCAGGAAACTGGTCCCAGGCAGGAAACTGGTCCCAGACAGGAATCTGGTCCCAGGCAGGAAACTGGTCCCAGGCAGGAAACTGGTCCCAGACAGGAAACTGGTCCCAGACAGGAATCTGGTCCCAGACAGGAATCTGGTCCCAGAATGGAAACTGGTCCCAGGCAGGAAACTGGTCCCAGACAGGAAACTGGTCCCAGGCAGGAAACTGGTCCCAGGCAGGAAACTAGTCCCAGGCAGGAAACTGGTCCCAGGCAGGAGACTGGTCCCAGGCAGGAAACTGGTCCCAGACAGGAAACTGGTCCAGGACAGGAAACTGGTCCCAGACAGGAAACTGGTCCCAGACAGGAAACTGGTCCCAGGCAGGAAACTGGTCCCAGACAGGAATCTGGTCCCAGAATGGAAACTGGTCCCAGGCAGGAAACTGGTCCCAGACAGGAAACTGGTCCCAGACAGGAATCTGGTCCCAGACAGGAATCTGGTCCCAGAATGGAAACTGGTCCCAGGCAGGAAACTGGTCCCAGACTGGAAACTGGTCCCAGAATGGAAACTGGTCCCAGGCAGGAAACTGGTCCCAGACAGGAAACTGGTCCCAGACAGGAAACTGGTCCCAGAATGGAAACTGGTCCCAGGCAGGAAACTGGTCCCAGACAGGAAACTGGTCCCAGAATGGAAATTGGTCCCAGACAGGAAACTGGTCCCAGACAGGAAACTGGTCCCAGACAGGAATCTGGTCCCAGACAGGAATCTGGTCCCAGAATGGAAACTGGTCCCAGGCAGGAAACTGGTCCCAGACAGGAAACTGGTCCCAGGCAGGAAACTGGTCCCAGGCAGGAAACTGGTCCCAGACAGGAATCTGGTCCCAGGCAGGAAACTGGTCCCAGGCAGGAAACTGGTCCCAGGCAGGAAACTGGTCCCAGACAGGAAACTGGTCCGAGACAGGAATCTGGTCCCAGACAGGAATCTGGTCCCAGAATGGAAACTGGTCCCAGGCAGGAAACTGGTCCCAGGCAGGAAACTGGTCCCAGACAGGAAACTGGTCCGAGACAGGAATCTGGTCCCAGACAGGAATCTGATCCCAGAATGGAAACTAGTCCCAGGCAGGAAACTGGTCCCAGACAGGAATCTGGTCCCAGAATGGAAACTGGTCCCAGGCAGGAAACTGGTCCCAGAATGGAAACTGGTCCCAGGCAGGAAACTGGTCCCAGACAGGAAACTGGTCCCAGGCAGGAAACTGGTCCCAGACAGGAAACTGGTCCCAGGCAGGAAACTGGTCCCAGAATGGAAACTTGTCCCAGGCAGGAAACTGGTCCCAGACAGGAATCTGGTCCCAGAATGGAAACTGGTCCCAGGCAGGAAACTGGTCCCAGACTGGAAACTGGTCCCAGAATGGAAACTGGTCCCAGGCAGGAAACTGGTCCCAGACAGGAAACTGGTCCCAGACAGGAATCTGGTCCCAGAATGGAAACTGGTCCCAGGCAGGAAACTGGTCCCAGACAGGAAACTGGTCCCAGAATGGAAATTGGTCCCAGACAGGAAACTGGTCCCAGACAGGAATCTGGTCCCAGACAGGAAACTGGACCCAGACAGGAATCTGGTCCCAGAATGGAAACTGGTCCCAGGCAGGAAACTGGTCCCAGACAGGAAACTGGTCCCAGGCAGGAAACTGGTCCCAGACAGGAATCTGGTCCCAGAATGGAAACTGGTCCCAGGCAGGAAACTGGTCCCAGGCAGGAAACTGGTCCCAGGCAGGAAACTGGTCCCAGACATGAAACTGGTCCCAGGAAGGAAACTGGTCCCAGACAGGAATCTGGTCCCAGACAGGAATCTGGTCCCAGAATGGAAACTGGTCCCAGGCAGGAAACTGGTCCCAGACAGGAAACTGGTCCCAGACAGGAATCTGGTCCCAGACAGGAAACTGGTCCCAGACAGGAATCTGGTCCCAGGCAGGAAACTGGTCCCAGGCAGGAAACTGGTCCCAGACAGGAAACTGGTCCCAGACAGGAATCTGGTCCCAGACAGGAGTCTGGTCCCAGAATGGAAACTGGTCCCAGGCAGGAAACTGGTCCCAGACAGGAAACTGGTCCCAGACAGGAATCTGGTCCCAGAATGGAAACTGGTCCGAGGCAGGAAACTGGTCCCAGACAGGAAACTGGTCCCAGGCAGGAAACTGGTCCCAGACAGGAAACTGGTCCCAGGCAGGAAACTGGTCCCAGAATGGAAACTTGTCCCAGGCAGGAAACTGGTCCCAGACAGGAATCTGGTCCCAGAATGGAAACTGGTCCCAGGCAGGAAACTGGTCCCAGACTGGAAACTGGTCCCAGAATGGAAACTGGTCCCAGGCAGGAAACTGGTCCCAGACAGGAAACTGGTCCCAGACAGGAATCTGGTCCCAGAATGGAAACTGGTCCCAGGCAGGAAACTGGTCCCAGACAGGAAACTGGTCCCAGAATGGAAATTGGTCCCAGACAGGAAACTGGTCCCAGACAGGAATCTGGTCCCAGACAGGAAACTGGACCCAGACAGGAATCTGGTCCCAGAATGGAAACTGGTCCCAGGCAGGAAACTGGTCCCAGACAGGAAACTGGTCCCAGGCAGGAAACTGGTCCCAGACAGGAATCTGGTCCCAGAATGGAAACTGGTCCCAGGCAGGAAACTGGTCCCAGGCAGGAAACTGGTCCCAGACAGGAATCTGGTCCCAGGCAGGAAACTGGTCCCAGGCAGGAAACTGGTCCCAGACAGGAAACTGGTCCCAGACAGGAATCTGGTCCCAGACAGGAATCTGGTCCCAGAATGGAAACTGGTCCCAGGCAGGAAACTGGTCCCAGACAGGAAACTGGTCCCAGGCAGGAAACTGGTCCCAGGCAGGAAACTAGTCCCAGGCAGGAAACTGGTCCCAGGCAGGAGACTGGTCCCAGGCAGGTAACTGGTCCCAGACAGGAAACTGGTCCAGGACAGGAAACTGGTCCCAGACAGGAAACTGGTCCCAGACAGGAAACTGGTCCCAGGCAGGAAACTGGTCCCAGACAGGAATCTGGTCCCAGAATGGAAACTGGTCCCAGGCAGGAAACTGGTCCCAGACAGGAAACTGGTCCCAGACAGGAATCTGGTCCCAGACAGGAATCTGGTCCCAGAATGGAAACTGGTCCCAGGCAGGAAACTGGTCCCAGACTGGAAACTGGTCCCAGAATGGAAACTGGTCCCAGGCAGGAAACTGGTCCCAGACAGGAAACTGGTCCCAGACAGGAAACTGGTCCCAGAATGGAAACTGGTCCCAGGCAGGAAACTGGTCCCAGACAGGAAACTGGTCCCAGACAGGAAACTGGTCCCAGAATGGAAACTGGTCCCAGGCAGGAAACTGGTCCCAGACAGGAAACTGGTCCCAGAATGGAAATTGGTCCCAGACAGGAAACTGGTCCCAGACAGGAAACTGGTCCCAGACAGGAATCTGGTCCCAGACAGGAATCTGGTCCCAGAATGGAAACTGGTCCCAGGCAGGAAACTGGTCCCAGACAGGAAACTGGTCCCAGGCAGGAAACTGGTCCCAGGCAGGAAACTGGTCCCAGACAGGAATCTGGTCCCAGGCAGGAAACTGGTCCCAGGCAGGAAACTGGTCCCAGACAGGAAACTGGTCCGAGACAGGAATCTGGTCCCAGACAGGAATCTGGTCCCAGAATGGAAACTGGTCCCAGGCAGGAAACTGGTCCCAGGCAGGAAACTGGTCCCAGACAGGAAACTGGTCCGAGACAGGAATCTGGTCCCAGACAGGAATCTGGTCCCAGAATGGAAACTAGTCCCAGGCAGGAAACTGGTCCCAGACAGGAATCTGGTCCCAGAATGGAAACTGGTCCCAGGCAGGAAACTGGTCCCAGAATGGAAACTGGTCCCAGGCAGGAAACTGGTCCCAGACAGGAAACTGGTCCCAGAATGGAAACTGGTCCCAGGCAGGAAACTGGTCCCAGACAGGAAACTGGTCCCAGGAAGGAAACTGGTCCCAGACAGGAATCTGGTCCCAGACAGGAATCTGGTCCCAGAATGGAAACTGGTCCCAGGCAGGAAACTGGTCCCAGACAGGAAACTGGTCCCAGACAGGAATCTGGTCCCAGACAGGAAACTGGTCCCAGACAGGAATCTGGTCCCAGGCAGGAAACTGGTCCCAGACAGGAAACTGGTCCCAGACAGGAAACTGGTCCCAGACAGGAATCTGGTCCCAGAATGGAAACTGGTCCCAGGCAGGAAACTGGTCCCAGGCAGGAAACTGGTCCCAGACAGGAAACTGGTCCCAGACAGGAATCTGGTCCCAGAATGGAAACTGGTCCGAGGCAGGAAACTGGTCCCAGACAGGAAACTGGTCCCAGGCAGGAAACTGGTCCCAGACAGGAAACTGGTCCCAGGCAGGAAACTGGTCCCAGAATGGAAACTTGTCCCAGGCAGGAAACTGGTCCCAGACAGGAATCTGGTCCCAGAATGGAAACTGGTCCCAGGCAGGAAACTGGTCCCAGACTGGAAACTGGTCCCAGAATGGAAACTGGTCCCAGGCAGGAAACTGGTCCCAGACAGGAAACTGGTCCCAGACAGGAATCTGGTCCCAGAATGGAAACTGGTCCCAGGCAGGAAACTGGTCCCAGACAGGAAACTGGTCCCAGAATGGAAATTGGTCCCAGACAGGAAACTGGTCCCAGACAGGAATCTGGTCCCAGACAGGAAACTGGACCCAGACAGGAATCTGGTCCCAGAATGGAAACTGGTCCCAGGCAGGAAACTGGTCCCAGACAGGAAACTGGTCCCAGGCAGGAAACTGGTCCCAGACAGGAATCTGGTCCCAGAATGGAAACTGGTCCCAGGCAGGAAACTGGTCCCAGGCAGGAAACTGGTCCCAGACAGGAAACTGGTCCCAGACAGGAATCTGGTCCCAGACAGGAATCTGGTCCCAGAATGGAAACTGGTCCCAGGCAGGAAACTGGTCCCAGACAGGAAACTGGTCCCAGACAGGAAACTGGTCCCAGGCAGGAAACTGGTCCCAGGCAGGAAACTGGTCCCAGACAGGAAACTGGTCCCAGGCAGGAAACTGGTCCCAGAATGGAAACTAGTCCCAGGCAGGAAACTGGTCCCAGACAGGAAACTGGTCCCAGACAGGAAACTGGTCCCAGGCAGGAAACTGGTCCCAGACAGGAAACTGGTCCCAGGCAGGAAACTGGTCCCAGACAGGAAACTGGTCCCAGACAGGAAACTGGTCCCAGAATGGAAACTAGTCCCAGGCAGGAAACTGGTCCCAGACAGGAATCTGGTCCCAGAATGGAAACTGGTCCCAGACAGGAAACTGGTCCCAGACAGGAAACTGGTCCCAGGCAGGAAACTGGTCCCAGGCAGGAAACTGGTCCCAGACAGGAAACTGGTCCCAGGCAGGAAACTGGTCCCAGAATGGAAACTAGTCCCAGGCAGGAAACTGGTCCCAGACAGGAAACTGGTCCCAGACAGGAAACTGGTCCCAGGCAGGAAACTGGTCCCAGACAGGAAACTGGTCCCAGGCAGGAAACTGGTCCCAGACAGGAAACTGGTCCCAGACAGGAAACTGGTCCCAGAATGGAAACTAGTCCCAGGCAGGAAACTGGTCCCAGACAGGAATCTGGTCCCAGAATGGAAACTGGTCCCAGGCAGGAAACTGGTCCCAGACAGGAAACTGGTCCCAGAATGGAAACTGGTCCCAGGAAGGAAACTGGTCCCAGACAGGAAACTGGTCCCAGGCAGGAAACTGGTCCCAGACAGGAAACTGGTCCCAGACAGGAATCTGGTCCCAGGCAGGAAACTGGTCCCAGGCAGGAAACTGGTCCCAGACAGGAATCTGGTCCCAGACAGGAATCTGGTCCCAGAATGGAAACTGGTCCCAGGCAGGAAACTGGTCCCAGGCAGGAAACTGGTCCCAGACAGGAATCTGGTCCCAGACAAGAATCTGGTCCCAGAATGGAAACTGGTCCGAGGCAGGAAACTGGTCCCAGACAGGAAACTGGTCCCAGGCAGGAAACTGGTCCCAGACAGGAAACTGGTCCCAGGCAGGAAACTGGTCCCAGAATGGAAACTTGTCCCAGGCAGGAAACTGGTCCCAGACAGGAATCTGGTCCCAGAATGGAAACTGGTCCAAGGCAGGAAACTGGTCCCAGACTGGAAACTGGTCCCAGAATGGAAACTGGTCCCAGGCAGGAAACTGGTCCCAGACAGGAAACTGGTCCCAGACAGGAATCTGGTCCCAGAATGGAAACTGGTCCCAGGCAGGAAACTGGTCCCAGACAGGAAACTGGTCCCAGAATGGAAATTGGTCCCAGACAGGAAACTGGTCCCAGACAGGAATCTGGTCCCAGACAGGAAACTGGACCCAGACAGGAATCTGGTCCCAGAATGGAAACTGGTCCCAGGCAGGAAACTGGTCCCAGACAGGAAACTGGTCCCAGGCAGGAAACTGGTCCCAGACAGGAATCTGGTCCCAGAATGGAAACTGGTCCCAGGCAGGAAACTGGTCCCAGGCAGGAAACTGGTCCCAGACAGGAAACTGGTCCCAGACAGGAATCTGGTCCCAGACAGGAATCTGGTCCCAGAATGGAAACTGGTCCCAGGCAGGAAACTGGTCCCAGACAGGAAACTGGTCCCAGACAGGAAACTGGTCCCAGGCAGGAAACTGGTCCCAGGCAGGAAACTGGTCCCAGACAGGAAACTGGTCCCAGGCAGGAAACTGGTCCCAGAATGGAAACTAGTCCCAGGCAGGAAACTGGTCCCAGACAGGAAACTGGTCCCAGACAGGAAACTGGTCCCAGGCAGGAAACTGGTCCCAGACAGGAAACTGGTCCCAGGCAGGAAACTGGTCCCAGACAGGAAACTGGTCCCAGACAGGAAACTGGTCCCAGAATGGAAACTAGTCCCAGGCAGGAAACTGGTCCCAGACAGGAATCTGGTCCCAGAATGGAAACTGGTCCCAGACAGGAAACTGGTCCCAGACAGGAAACTGGTCCCAGGCAGGAAACTGGTCCCAGGCAGGAAACTGGTCCCAGACAGGAAACTGGTCCCAGGCAGGAAACTGGTCCCAGAATGGAAACTAGTCCCAGGCAGGAAACTGGTCCCAGACAGGAAACTGGTCCCAGACAGGAAACTGGTCCCAGGCAGGAAACTGGTCCCAGACAGGAAACTGGTCCCAGGCAGGAAACTGGTCCCAGACAGGAAACTGGTCCCAGACAGGAAACTGGTCCCAGAATGGAAACTAGTCCCAGGCAGGAAACTGGTCCCAGACAGGAATCTGGTCCCAGAATGGAAACTGGTCCCAGGCAGGAAACTGGTCCCAGACAGGAAACTGGTCCCAGAATGGAAACTGGTCCCAGGAAGGAAACTGGTCCCAGACAGGAAACTGGTCCCAGGCAGGAAACTGGTCCCAGAAAGGAAACTGGTCCCAGACAGGAATCTGGTCCCAGAATGGAAACTGGTCCCAGGCAGGAAACTGGTCCCAGGCAGGAAACTGGTCCCAGACAGGAAACTGGTCCCAGACAGGAAACTGGTCCCAGACAGGAATCTGGTCCCAGACAGGAAACTGGACCCAGACAGGAATCTGGTCCCAGGCAGGAAACTGGTCCCAGACAGGAAACTGGTCCCAGACAGGAATCTGGTCCCAGACAGGAATCTGGTCCCAGAATGGAAACTGGTCCCAGGCAGGAAACTGGTCCCAGGCAGGAAACTGGTCCCAGACAGGAAACTGGTCCCAGACAGGAATCTGGTCCCAGAATGGAAACTGGTCCCAGGCAGGAAACTGGTCCCAGACAGGAAACTGGTCCCAGGCAGGAAACTGGTCCCAGACAGGAAACTGGTCCCAGGCAGGAAACTGGTCCCAGAATGGAAACTAGTCCCAGGCAGAAAACTAGTCCCAGGCAGGAAACTGGTCCCAGACAGGAAACTGGTCCCAGGCAGGAAACTGGTCCCAGACAGGAAACTGGTCCCAGGCAGGAAACTGGTCCCAGACAGGAAACTGGTCCCAGACAGGAAACTGGTCCCAGGCAGGAAACTGGTCCCAGACAGGAAACTGGTCCCAGACAGGAAACTGGTCCCAGACAGGAATCTGGTCCCAGACAGGAAACTGGTCCCAGACTGGAAACTGGTCCCAGGCAGGAAACTGGTCCCAGAATGGAAACTAGTCCCAGGCAGGAAACTGGTCCCAGACAGGAAACTGGTCCCAGGCAGGAAACTGGTCCCAGACAGGAATCTGGTCCCAGACAGGAATCTGGTCCCAGAATGGAAACTGGTCCCAGACAGGAAATTGGTCCCAGACAGGAAACTGGTCCCAGACAGGAAACTGGTCCCAGACAGGAATCTGGTCCCAGACAGGAATCTGGTCCCAGGCAGGAAACTGGTCCCAGACAGGAAACTGGTCCCAGACAGGAATCTGGTCCCAGACAGGAATCTGGTCCCAGAATGGAAACTGGTCCCAGGCAGGAAACTGGTCCCAGGCAGGAAACTGGTCCCAGACTGGAAACTGGTCCCAGGCAGGAATCTGGTCCCAGAATGGAAACTGGTCCCAGGCAGGAAACTGGTCCCTGACAGGAAACTGGTCCCAGGCAGGAAACTGGTCCCAGACAGGAAACTGGTCCCAGGCAGGAAACTGGTCCCAGAATGGAAACTAGTCCCAGGCAGGAAACTAGTCCCAGGCAGGAAACTGGTCGCAGACAGGAAACTGGTCCCAGACAGGAAACTGGTCCCAGGCAGGAAACTGGTCCCAGACAGGAAACTGGTCCCAGGCAGGAAACTGGTCCAGGACAGGAAACTGGTCCCAGACAGGAAACTGGTCCCAGGCAGGAAACTGGTCCCAGACAGGAAACTGGTCCCAGACAGGAAACTGGTCCCAGACAGGAATCTGGTCCCAGACAGGAAACTGGTCCAAGACAGGAAACTGGTCCCAGGCAGGAAAATGGTCCCAGACAGGAAACTGGTCCCAGGCAGGAATCTGGTCCCAGACAGGAATCTGGTCCCAGACAGGAAACTGGTCCCAGACAGGAAACTGGTCCCAGGCAGGAAACTGGTCCCAGAATGGAAACTAGTCCCAGGCAGGAAACTGGTCCCAGACAGGAAACTGGTCCCAGGCAGGAATCTGGTCCCAGACAGGAAACTGGTCCCAGACAGGAAACTGGTCCCAGACAGGAATCTGGTCCCAGAATGGAAACTGGTCCCAGGCAGGAAACTGGTCCCAGAATGGAAACTAGTCCCAGGCAGGAAACTAGTCCCAGGCAGGAAACTGGTCCCAGACAGGAAACTGGTCCCAGACAGGAAACTGGTCCCAGACAGGAAACTGGTCCCAGGCAGGAAACTGGTCCCAGAAAGGAAACTGGTCCCAGAAAGGAATCTGGTCCCAGACAGGAATCTGGTCCCAGACAGGAAACTGGTCCAAGACAGGAATCTGGTCCCAGAATGGAAACTGGTCCCAGGCAGGAAACTGGTCCCAGACAGGAAACTGGTCCCAGACAGGAAACTGGTCCCAGGCAGGAAACTGGTCCCAGACAGGAAACTGGTCCCAGGCAGGAAACTGGTCCCAGACAGGAATCTGGTCCCAGACAGGAATCTGGTCCCAGAATGGAAACTGGTCCCAGACAGGAAATTGGTCCCAGACAGGAAACTGGTCCCAGACAGGAAACTGGTCCCAGACAGGAATCTGGTCCCAGACAGGAATCTGGTCCCAGGCAGGAAACTGGTCCCAGACAGGAAACTGGTCCCAGACAGGAATCTGGTCCCAGACAGGAATCTGGTCCCAGAATGGAAACTGGTCCCAGGCAGGAAACTGGTCCCAGGCAGGAAACTGGTCCCAGACTGGAAACTGGTCCCAGGCAGGAATCTGGTCCCAGAATGGAAACTGGTCCCAGGCAGGAAACTGGTCCCTGACAGGAAACTGGTCCCAGGCAGGAAACTGGTCCCAGACAGGAAACTGGTCCCAGGCAGGAAACTGGTCCCAGAATGGAAACTAGTCCCAGGCAGGAAACTAGTCCCAGGCAGGAAACTGGTCGCAGACAGGAAACTGGTCCCAGACAGGAAACTGGTCCCAGGCAGGAAACTGGTCCCAGACAGGAAACTGGTCCCAGGCAGGAAACTGGTCCAGGACAGGAAACTGGTCCCAGACAGGAAACTGGTCCCAGGCAGGAAACTGGTCCCAGACAGGAAACTGGTCCCAGACAGGAAACTGGTCCCAGACAGGAATCTGGTCCCAGACAGGAAACTGGTCCAAGACAGGAAACTGGTCCCAGGCAGGAAAATGGTCCCAGACAGGAAACTGGTCCCAGGCAGGAATCTGGTCCCAGACAGGAATCTGGTCCCAGACAGGAAACTGGTCCCAGACAGGGAACTGGTCCCCGGCAGGAAACTGGTCCCAGAATGGAAACTAGTCCCAGGCAGGAAACTGGTCCCAGACAGGAAACTGGTCCCAGGCAGGAATCTGGTCCCAGACAGGAAACTGGTCCCAGACAGGAAACTGGTCCCAGACAGGAATCTGGTCCCAGAATGGAAACTGGTCCCAGGCAGGAAACTGGTCCCAGAATGGAAACTAGTCCCAGGCAGGAAACTAGTCCCAGGCAGGAAACTGGTCCCAGACAGGAAACTGGTCCCAGACAGGAAACTGGTCCCAGACAGGAAACTGGTCCCAGGCAGGAAACTGGTCCCAGAAAGGAAACTGGTCCCAGAAAGGAATCTGGTCCCAGACAGGAATCTGGTCCCAGACAGGAAACTGGTCCAAGACAGGAATCTGGTCCCAGAATGGAAACTGGTCCCAGGCAGGAAACTGGTCCCAGACAGGAAACTGGTCCCAGACAGGAATCTGGTCCCAGACAGGAATCTGGTCCCAGAATGGAAACTGGTCCCAGGCAGGAAACTGGTCCCAGGCTGGAAACTGGTCCCAGACAGGAAACTGGTCCCAGGCAGGAAACTGGTCCCAGAATGGAAACTAGTCCCAGGCAGGAAACTGGTCCCAGACAGGAATCTGGTCCCAGAATGGAAACTGGTCCCAGGCAGGAAACTGGTCCCAGACAGGAAACTGGTCCCAGGCAGGAAACTGGTCCCAGGCAGGAAACTAGTCCCAGGCAGGAAACTGGTCCCAGGCAGGAAACTGGTCCCAGGCAGGAAACTGGTCCCAGACAGGAAACTGGTCCCAGGCAGGAAACTGGTCCCAGACAGGAAACTGGTCCCAGGCAGGAAACTGGTCCCAGACAGGAATCTGGTCCCAGACAGGAAACTGGTCCCAGGCAGGAAACTGGTCCCAGGCAGGAAACTGGTCCCAGACAGGAAACTGGTCCCAGACAGGAATCTGGTCCCAGACAGGAATCTGGTCCCAGAATGGAAACTGGTCCCAGGCAGGAAACTGGTCCCAGACCGGAAACTGGTCCCAGAATGGAAACTGGTCCCAGGCAGGAAACTGGTCCCAGACAGGAAACTGGTCCCAGACAGGAATCTGGTCCCAGAATGGAAACTGGTCCCAGGCAGGAAACTGGTCCCAGACAGGAAACTGGTCCCAGAATGGAAATTGGTCCCAGACAGGAAACTGGTCCCAGACAGGAATCTGGTCCCAGACAGGAAACTGGTCCCAGACAGGAATCTGGTCCCAGAATGGAAACTGGTCCCAGGCAGGAAACTGGTCCCAGACTGGAAACTGGTCCCAGGCAGGAAACTGGTCCCAGACAGGAATCTGGTCCCAGAATGGAAACTGGTCCCAGGCAGGAAACTGGTCCCAGGCAGGAAACTGGTCCCAGACAGGAAACTGGTCCCAGACAGGAATCTGGTCCCAGACAGGAATCTGGTCCCAGAATGGAAACTGGTCCCAGACAGGAAACTGGTCCCAGACAGGAAACTGGTCCCAGGCAGGAAACTGGTCCCAGGCAGGAAACTGGTCCCAGACAGGAAACTGGTCCCAGGCAGGAAACTGGTCCCAGAATGGAAACTAGTCCCAGGCAGGAAACTGGTCCCAGACAGGAAACTGGTCCCAGGCAGGAAACTGGTCCCAGAAAGGAAACTGGTCCCAGGCAGGAAACTGGTCCCAGACAGGAAACTGGTCCCAGACAGGAAACTGGTCCCAGAATGGAAACTAGTCCCAGGCAGGAAACTGGTCCCAGACAGGAATCTGGTCCCAGAATGGAAACTGGTCCCAGGCAGGAAACTGGTCCCAGACAGGAAACTGGTCCAGGACAGGAAACTGGTCCCAGACAGGAAACTGGTCCCAGGCAGGAAACTGGTCCCAGAAAGGAAACTGGTCCCAGAAAGGAATCTGGTCCCAGACAGGAATCTGGTCCCAGACAGGAAACTGGTCCAAGACAGGAATCTGGTCCCAGAATGGAAGCTGGTCCCAGGCAGGAAACTGGTCCCAGACAGGAAACTGGTCCCAGACAGGAATCTGGTCCCAGACAGGAATCTGGTCCCAGAATGGAAACTGGTCCCAGGCAGGAAACTGGTCCCAGGCAGGAAACTGGTCCCAGGCAGGAAACTGGTCCCAGACAGGAAACTGGTCCCAGGCAGGAAACTGGTCCCAGAATGGAAACTAGTCCCAGGCAGGAAACTGGTCCCAGACAGGAATCTGGTCCCAGAATGGAAACTGGTCCCAGGCAGGAAACTGGTCCCAGACAGGAAACTGGTCCCAGGCAGGAAACTGGTCCCAGGCAGGAAACTAGTCCCAGGCAGGAAACTGGTCCCAGGCAGGAAACTGGTCCCAGGCAGGAAACTGGTCCCAGACAGGAAACTGGTCCCAGGCAGGAAACTGGTCCCAGACAGGAAACTGGTCCCAGGCAGGAAACTGGTCCCAGACAGGAATCTGGTCCCAGACAGGAAACTGGTCCCAGGCAGGAAACTGGTCCCAGGCAGGAAACTGGTCCCAGACAGGAAACTGGTCCCAGACAGGAATCTGGTACCAGACAGGAATCTGGTCCCAGAATGGAAACTGGTCCCAGGCAGGAAACTGGTCCCAGACCGGAAACTGGTCCCAGAATGGAAACTGTTCCCAGGCAGGAAACTGGTCCCAGACAGGAAACTGGTCCCAGACAGGAATCTGGTCCCAGAATGGAAACTGGTCCCAGGCAGGAAACTGGTCCCAGACAGGAAACTGGTCCCAGAATGGAAATTGGTCCCAGACAGGAAACTGGTCCCAGACAGGAATCTGGTCCCAGACAGGAAACTGGTCCCAGACAGGAATCTGGTCCCAGAATGGAAACTGGTCCCAGGCAGGAAACTGGTCCCAGACAGGAAACTGGTCCCAGGCAGGAAACTGGTCCCAGACAGGAATCTGGTCCCAGAATGGAAACTGGTCCCAGGCAGGAAACTGGTCCCAGGCAGGAAACTGGTCCCAGACAGGAAACTGGTCCCAGACAGGAATCTGGTCCCAGACAGGAATCTGGTCCCAGAATGGAAACTGGTCCCAGACAGGAAACTGGTCCCAGACAGGAAACTGGTCCCAGGCAGGAAACTGGTCCCAGGCAGGAAACTCGTCCCAGACAGGAAACTGGTCCCAGGCAGGAAACTGGTCCCAGAATGGAAACTAGTCCCAGGCAGGAAACTGGTCCCAGACAGGAAACTGGTCCCAGACAGGAAACTGGTCCCAGGCAGGAAACTGGTCCCAGAAAGGAAACTGGTCCCAGGCAGGAAACTGGTCCCAGACAGGAAACTGGTCCCAGACAGGAAACTGGTCCCAGAATGGAAACTAGTCCCAGGCAGGAAACTGGTCCCAGACAGGAATCTGGTCCCAGAATGGAAACTGGTCCCAGGCAGGAAACTGGTCCCAGACAGGAAACTGGTCCCAGACAGGAATCTGGTCCCAGACAGGAATCTGGTCCCAGAATGGAAACTGGTCCCAGGCAGGAAACTGGTCCCAGACAGGAAACTGGTCCCAGAATGGAAACTGGTCCCAGGCAGGAAACTGGTCCCAGACAGGAAACTGGTCCCAGGCAGGAAACTGGTCCCAGACAGGAATCTGGTCCCAGACAGGAATCTGGTCCCAGAATGGAAACTGGTCCCAGGCAGGAAACTGGTCCCAGACAGGAAACTGGTCCCAGACAGGAAACTGGTCCCAGACAGGAATCTGGTCCCAGACAGGAAACTGGTCCCAGACAGGAAACTGGTCCCAGACAGGAATCTGGTCCCAGGCAGGAAACTGGTCCCAGGCAGGAAACTGGTCCCAGACAGGAAACTGGTCCCAGACAGGAATCTGGTCCCAGACAGGAATCTGGTCCCAGAATGGAAACTGGTCCCAGGCAGGAAACTGGTCCCAGACAGGAAACTGGTCCCAGAATGGAAACTGGTCCCAGGCAGGAAACTGGTCCCAGACAGGAAACTGGTCCCAGGCAGGAAACTGGTCCCAGACAGGAATCTGGTCCCAGACAGGAATCTGGTCCCAGAATGGAAACTGGTCCCAGGCAGGAAACTGGTCCCAGACAGGAAACTGGTCCCAGACAGGAAACTGGTCCCAGACAGGAATCTGGTCCCAGGCAGGAAACTGGTCCCAGACAGGAAACTGGTCCCAGACAGAAATCTGGTCCCAGACAGGAATCTGGTCCCAGAATGGAAACTGGTCCCAGGCAGGAAACTGGTCCCAGGCAGGAAACTGGTCCCAGACAGGAAACTGGTCCCAGACAGGAATCTGGTCCCAGACAGGAAACTGGTCCCAGGCAGGAAACTGGTCCCAGACAGGAAACTGGTCCCAGGCAGGAAACTGGTCCCAGACAGAAAACTGGTCCCAGGCAGGAAACTGGTCCCAGAATGGAAACTAGTCCCAGGAAGGAAACTAGTCCCAGGCAGGAAACTGGTCCCAGACAGGAAACTGGTCCCAGGCAGGAAACTGGTCCCAGACAGGAAACTGGTCCCAGGCAGGAAACTGGTCCCAGACAGGAAACTGGTCCCAGACAGGAAACTGGTCCCAGGCAGGAAACTGGTCCCAGACAGGAAACTGGTCCCAGACAGGAAACTGGTCCCAGACAGGAATCTGGTCCCAGACAGGAAACTGGTCCAAGACAGGAAACTGGTCCCAGGCAGGAAAATGGTCCCAGACAGGAAACTGGTCCCAGGCAGGAATCTGGTCCCAGACAGGAATCTGGTCCCAGACAGGAATCTGGTCCCAGACAGGAAACTGGTCCCAGACAGGAAACTGGTCCCAGGCAGGAAACTGGTCCCAGAATGGAAACTAGTCCCAGGCAGGAAACTGGTCCCAGACAGGAAACTGGTCCGAGGCAGGAATCTGGTCCCAGACAGGAATCTGGTCCCAGACAGGAAACTGGTCCCAGACAGGAAACTGGTCCCAGGCAGGAATCTGGTCCCAGACAGGAATCTGGTCCCAGACAGGAAACTGGTCCCAGACAGGAAACTGGTCCCAGGCAGGAATCTGGTCCCAGAATGGAAACTGGTCCCAGGCAGGAAACTGGTCCCAGGCAGGAAACTGGTCCCAGACAGGAAACTGGTCCCAGACAGGAATCTGGTCCCAGAGAGGAATCTGGTCCCAGAATGGAAACTGGTCCCAGGCAGGAAACTGGTCCCAGACAGGAAACTGGTCCCAGACAGGAATCTGGTCCCAGACAGGAATCTGGTCCCAGAATGGAAACTGGTCCCAGGCAGGAAACTGGTCCCAGACAGGAAACTGGTCCCAGAATGGAAACTGGTCCCAGGCAGGAAACTGGTCCCAGACAGGAAACTGGTCCCAGGCAGGAAACTGGTCCCAGACAGGAATCTGGTCCCAGACAGGAATCTGGTCCCAGAATGGAAACTGGTCCCAGGCAGGAAACTGGTCCCAGGCAGGAAACTGGTCCCAGATAGGAAACTGGTCCCAGACAGGAAACTGGTCCCAGACAGGAATCTGGTCCCAGACAGGAAACTGGTCCCAGACAGGAAACTGGTCCCAGACAGAAATCTGGTCCCAGACAGGAATCTGGTCCCAGAATGGAAACTGGTCCCAGGCAGGAAACTGGTCCCAGGCAGGAAACTGGTCCCAGACAGGAAACTGGTCCCAGACAGGAATCTGGTCCCAGACAGGAAACTGGTCCCAGGCAGGAAACTGGTCCCAGACAGGAAACTGGTCCCAGGCAGGAAACTGGTCCCAGACAGAAAACTGGTCCCAGGCAGGAAACTGGTCCCAGAATGGAAACTAGTCCCAGGAAGGAAACTAGTCCCAGGCAGGAAACTGGTCCCAGACAGGAAACTGGTCCCAGGCAGGAAACTGGTCCCAGACAGGAAACTGGTCCCAGGCAGGAAACTGGTCCCAGACAGGAAACTGGTCCCAGACAGGAAACTGGTCCCAGGCAGGAAACTGGTCCCAGACAGGAAACTGGTCCCAGACAGGAAACTGGTCCCAGACAGGAATCTGGTCCCAGACAGGAAACTGGTCCAAGACAGGAAACTGGTCCCAGGCAGGAAAATGGTCCCAGACAGGAAACTGGTCCCAGGCAGGAATCTGGTCCCAGACAGGAATCTGGTCCCAGACAGGAAACTGGTCCCAGACAGGAAACTGGTCCCAGGCAGGAAACTGGTCCCAGAATGGAAACTAGTCCCAGGCAGGAAACTGGTCCCAGACAGGAAACTGGTCCGAGGCAGGAATCTGGTCCCAGACAGGAATCTGGTCCCAGACAGGAAACTGGTCCCAGACAGGAAACTGGTCCCAGGCAGGAATCTGGTCCCAGACAGGAATCTGGTCCCAGACAGGAAACTGGTCCCAGACAGGAAACTGGTCCCAGACAGGAAACTGGTCCCAGGCAGGAATCTGGTCCCAGGCAGGAATCTGGTCCCAGGCAGGAAACTGGTCCCAGGCAGGAAACTGGTCCCAGACAGGAAACTGGTCCCAGGCAGGAAACTGGTCCCAGACAGGAATCTGGTCCCAGAATGGAAACTGGTCCCAGGCAGGAAACTGGTCCCAGGCAGGAAACTGGTCCCAGACAGGAAACTGGTCCCAGACAGGAATCTGGTCCCAGACAGGAATCTGGTCCCAGAATGGAAACTGGTCCCAGGCAGGAAACTGGTCCCAGACAGGAAACTGGTCCCAGAATGGAAACTGGTCCCAGGCAGGAAACTGGTCCCAGACAGGAAACTGGTCCCAGGCAGGAAACTGGTCCCAGACAGGAATCTGGTCCCAGACAGGAAACTGGTCCCAGGCAGGAAACTGGTCCCAGGCAGGAATCTGGTCCCAGACAGGAATCTGGTCCCAGACAGGAAACTGGTCCCAGACAGGAAACTGGTCCCAGGCAGGAAACTGGTCCCAGAATGGAAACTAGTCCCAGGCAGGAAACTGGTCCCAGACAGGAAACTGGTCCGAGGCAGGAATCTGGTCCCAGACAGGAATCTGGTCCCAGACAGGAAACTGGTCCCAGACAGGAAACTGGTCCCAGGCAGGAATCTGGTCCCAGACAGGAAACTGGTCCCAGACAGGAAACTGGTCCCAGACAGGAAACTGGTCCCAGACAGGAAACTGGTCCCAGGCAGGAATCTGGTCCCAGGCAGGAATCTGGTCCCAGGCAGGAATCTGGTCCCAGGCAGGAAACTGGTCCCAGGCAGGAAACTGGTCCCAGACAGGAAACTGGTCCCAGGCAGGAAACTGGTCCCAGACAGGAATCTGGTCCCAGAATGGAAACTGGTCCCAGGCAGGAAACTGGTCCCAGGCAGGAAACTGGTCCCAGACAGGAAACTGGTCCCAGGCAGGAAACTGGTCCCAGACAGGAATCTGGTCCCAGAATGGAAACTGGTCCCAGATAGGAATCTGGTCCCAGACAGGAAACTGGTCCCAGGCAGGAAACTGGTCCCAGGCAGGAAACTGGTCCCAGACAGGAATCTGGTCCCAGACAGGAATCTGGTCCCAGAATGGAAACTGGTCCCAGGCAGGAAACTGGTCCCAGGCAGGAAACTGGTCCCAGACAGGAAACTGGTCCAAGACAGGAAACTGGTCCCAGGCAGGAAAATGGTCCCAGACAGGAAACTGGTCCCAGACAGGAATCTGGTCCCAGACAGGAAACTAATCCCAGGCAGGAAACTGGTCCCAGACAGGAAACTGGTCCCAGGCAGGAAACTGGTCCCAGACAGAAAACTGGTCCCAGGCAGGAAACTGGTCCCAGAATGGAAACTAGTCCCAGGAAGGAAACTAGTCCCAGGCAGGAAACTGGTCCCAGACAGGAAACTGGTCCCAGGCAGGAAACTGGTCCCAGACAGGAAACTGGTCCCAGGCAGGAAACTGGTCCCAGACAGGAAACTGGTCCCAGACAGGAAACTGGTCCCAGGCAGGAAACTGGTCCCAGACAGGAAACTGGTCCCAGACAGGAAACTGGTCCCAGACAGGAATCTGGTCCCAGACAGGAAACTGGTCCAAGACAGGAAACTGGTCCCAGGCAGGAAAATGGTCCCAGACAGGAAACTGGTCCCAGGCAGGAATCTGGTCCCAGACAGGAATCTGGTCCCAGACAGGAAACTGGTCCCAGAAAGGAAACTGGTCCCAGGCAGGAAACTGGTCCCAGAATGGAAACTAGTCCCAGGCAGGAAACTGGTCCCAGACAGGAAACTGGTCCGAGGCAGGAATCTGGTCCCAGACAGGAATCTGGTCCCAGACAGGAAACTGGTCCCAGACAGGAAACTGGTCCCAGGCAGGAATCTGGTCCCAGACAGGAATCTGGTCCCAGACAGGAAACTGGTCCCAGACAGGAAACTGGTCCCAGACAGGAAACTGGTCCCAGGCAGGAATCTGGTCCCAGGCAGGAATCTGGTCCCAGGCAGGAAACTGGTCCCAGGCAGGAAACTGGTCCCAGGCAGGAAACTGGTCCCAGACAGGAATCTGGTCCCAGAATGGAAACTGGTCCCAGGCAGGAAACTGGTCCCAGGCAGGAAACTGGTCCCAGACAGGAAACTGGTCCCAGACAGGAATCTGGTCCCAGACAGGAATCTGGTCCCAGAATGGAAACTGGTCCCAGGCAGGAAACTGGTCCCAGACAGGAAACTGGTCCCAGAATGGAAACTGGTCCCAGGCAGGAAACTGGTCCAGGACAGGAAACTGGTCCCAGGCAGGAAACTGGTCCCAGACAGGAATCTGGTCCCAGACAGGAATCTGGTCCCAGAATGGAAACTGGTCCCAGGCAGGAAACTGGTCCCAGGCAGGAAACTGGTCCCAGACAGGAAACTGGTCCCAGACAGGAAACTGGTCCCAGACAGGAATCTGGTCCCAGACAGGAAACTGGTCCCAGACAGGAAACTGGTCCCAGACAGGAATCTGGTCCCAGGCAGGAAACTGGTCCCAGGCAGGAAACTGGTCCCAGACAGGAAACTGGTCCCAGACAGGAATCTGGTCCCAGACAGGAATCTGGTCCCAGAATGGAAACTGGTCCCAGGCAGGAAACTGGTCCCAGACAGGAAACTGGTCCCAGAATGGAAACTGGTCCCAGGCAGGAAACTGGTCCCAGAAAGGAAACTGGTCCCAGGCAGGAAACTGGTCCCAGACAGGAATCTGGTCCCAGACAGGAATCTGGTCCCAGAATGGAAACTGGTCCCAGGCAGGAAACTGGTCCCAGACAGGAAACTGGTCCCAGACAGGAAACTGGTCCCAGACAGGAATCTGGTCCCAGGCAGGAAACTGGTCCCAGACAGGAAACTGGTCCCAGACAGAAATCTGGTCCCAGACAGGAATCTGGTCCCAGAATGGAAACTGGTCCCAGGCAGGAAACTGGTCCCAGGCAGGAAACTGGTCCCAGACAGGAAACTGGTCCCAGACAGGAATCTGGTCCCAGACAGGAAACTGGTCCCAGGCAGGAAACTGGTCCCAGACAGGAAACTGGTCCCAGGCAGGAAACTGGTCCCAGACAGAAAACTGGTCCCAGGCAGGAAACTGGTCCCAGAATGGAAACTAGTCCCAGGAAGGAAACTAGTCCCAGGCAGGAAACTGGTCCCAGACAGGAAACTGGTCCCAGGCAGGAAACTGGTCCCAGACAGGAAACTGGTCCCAGGTAGGAAACTGGTCCCAGACAGGAAACTGGTCCCAGACAGGAAACTGGTCCCAGGCAGGAAACTGGTCCCAGACAGGAAACTGGTCCCAGACAGGAATCTGGTCCCAGACAGGAAACTGGTCCAAGACAGGAAACTGGTCCCAGGCAGGAAAATGGTCCCAGACAGGAAACTGGTCCCAGGCAGGAATCTGGTCCCAGACAGGAATCTGGTCCCAGACAGGAAACTGGTCCCAGACAGGAAACTGGTCCCAGGCAGGAAACTGGTCCCAGAATGGAAACTAGTCCCAGGCAGGAAACTGGTCCCAGACAGGAAACTGGTCCGAGGCAGGAATCTGGTCCCAGACAGGAATCTGGTCCCAGACAGGAAACTGGTCCCAGACAGGAAACTGGTCCCAGGCAGGAATCTGGTCCCAGACAGGAATCTGGTCCCAGACAGGAAACTGGTCCCAGACAGGAAACTGGTCCCAGACAGGAAACTGGTCCCAGGCAGGAATCTGGTCCCAGGCAGGAAACTGGTCCCAGGCAGGAAACTGGTCCCAGACAGGAAACTGGTCCCAGGCAGGAAACTGGTCCCAGACAGGAATCTGGTCCCAGAATGGAAACTGGTCCCAGGCAGGAAACTGGTCCCAGGCAGGAAACTGGTCCCAGACAGGAATCTGGTCCCAGGCAGGAAACTGGTCCCAGACAGGAATCTGGTCCCAGAATGGAAACTGGTCCCAGATAGGAATCTGGTCCCAGACAGGAAACTGGTCCCAGACAGGAAACTGGTCCCAGGCAGGAAACTGGTCCCAGACAGGAATCTGGTCCCAGACAGGAATCTGGTCCCAGAATGGAAACTGGTCCCAGGCAGGAAACTGGTCCCAGGCAGGAAACTGGTCCCAGAATGGAAACTAGTCCGAGGCAGGAAACTAGTCCCAGGCAGGAAACTGGTCCCAGACAGGAAACTGGTCCCAGGCAGGAAACTGGTCCCAG
Organism: Telmatherina bonti; assembly: GCF_933228915.1. Taxonomy (NCBI): domain Eukaryota; kingdom Metazoa; phylum Chordata; class Actinopteri; order Atheriniformes; family Telmatherinidae; genus Telmatherina; species Telmatherina bonti. Next base: position 39,390,116 of record NC_136622.1, read on the forward strand.
GCAGGAAACTGGTCCCAGACAGGAAACTGGTCCCAGGCAGGAAACTGGTCCCAGACAGGAAACTGGTCCCAGACAGGAATCTGGTCCCACACAGGAAACTGGTCCAAGACAGGAAACTGGTCCCAGGCAGGAAACTGGTCCCAGACCGGAAACTGGTCCCAGGCAGGAATCTGGTACCAGACAGGAAACTGGTCCCAGACCGGAAACTGGTCCCAGGCAGGAATCTGGTCCCAGACAGGAATCTGGTCCCAGACAGGAAACTGGTCCCAGACAGGAAACTGGTCCCAGGCAGGAAACTGGTCCCAGAATGGAAACTATTCCCAGGCAGGAAACAAGTCCCAGACAGGAAACTGGTCCCAGGCAGGAATCTGGTCCCAGACAGGAATCTGGTCCCAGACAGGAAACTGGTCCCAGACAGGAAACTGGTCCCAGGCAGGAAACTGGTCCCAGAATGGAAACTAGTCCCAGGCAGGAAACTAGTCCCAGACAGGAAACTGGTCCCAGACAGGAAACTGGTCCCAGACAGGAAACTGGTCCCAGGCAGGAAACTGGTCCCAGAAAGGAAACTGGTCCCAGAAAGGAATCTGGTCCCAGACAGGAATCTGGTCCCAGACAGGAAACTGGTCCAAGACAGGAATCTGGTCCCAGAATGGAAACTGGTCCCAGGCAGGAAACTGGTCCCAGACAGGAAACTGGTCCCAGGCAGGAAACTGGTCCCAGACAGGAAACTGGTCCCAGGCAGGAAACTGGTCCAAGACAGGAAACTGGTCCCAGACAGGAAACTGGTCCCAGGCAGGAAACTGGTCCCAGACAGGAAACTGGTCGGAAACTGGTCCCAGGCAGGAAACTGGTCCCAGACAGGAAACTGGTCCCAGACAGGAAACTGGTCCCAGGCAGGAAACTGGTCCCAGACAGGAAACTGGTCCCAGACAGGAAACTGGTCCCAGGCAGGAAACTGGTCCCAGACAGGAAACTGGTCCCAGGCAGGAAACTGGTCCCAGACAGGAAACTGGTCCCAGACAGGAAACTGGTCGGAAACTGGTCCCAGACAGGAAACTGGTCCCAGACAGGAAACTGGTCCCAGAAAGGAAACTGGTCCCAGGCAGGAAACTGGTCTCAGGCGGGAAACTGGTCCCAGGCAGGAAACTTGTCCCAGACAGGAAACTGGTCCCAGACAGGAAACTGGTCCCAGACAGGAAACTGGTCCCAGGCAGGAAACTGGTCCCAGACAGGAAACTGGTCCCAGGCAGGAAACTGGTCGGAAACTGGTCCCAGACAGGAAACTGGTCCCAGACAGGAAACTGGTCCCAGACAGGAAACTGGTCGGAAACTGGTCCCAGACAGGTAACTGGTCCCAGACAGGAATCTGGTCCCAGACAGGAATCTGGTCCCAGAATGGAAACTGGTCCCAGGCAGGAAACTGGTCCCAGGCAGGAAACTGGTCCCAGGCAGGAAACTGGTCCCAGACAGGAAACTGGTCCCAGGCAGGAAACTGGTCCCAGACAGGAAACTGGTCCCAGGCAGGAAACTGGTCCCAGGCAGGAAACTGGTCCCAGACAGGAATCTGGTCCCAGACAGGAAACTGGTCCAAGACAGGAAACTGGTCCCAGGCAGGAAACTGGTCCCAGGCAGGAAACTGGTCCCAGGCAGGAATCTGGTCCCAGACAGGAATCTGGTCCCAGACAGGAAACTGGTCCCAGGTAGGAAACTGGTCCCAGGCAGGAAACTGGTCCCAGACAGGAAACTGGTCCCAGACAGGAAACTGGTCCCAGACAGGAAACTGGTCCCAGGCAGGAAACTGGTCCCAGACAGGAATCTGGTCCCAGAATGGAAACTGGTCCCAGATAGGAATCTGGTCCCAGACAGGAAACTGGTCCCAGGCAGGAAACTGGTCCCAGGCAGGAAACTGGTCCCAGACAGGAATCTGGTCCCAGACAGGAATCTGGTCCCAGAATGGAAACTGGTCCCAGGCAGGAAACTGGTCCCAGGCAGGAAACTGGTCCCAGACAGGAAACTGGTCCCAGACAGGAAACTGGTCCCAGGCAGGAAACTGGTCCCAGACAGGAAACTGGTCCAAGACAGGAAACTGGTCCCAGGCAGGAAACTGGTCCCAGACAGGAAACTGGTCCCAGGCAGGAATCTGGTCCCAGACAGGAATCTGGTCCCAGAAAGGAAACTGGTCCCAGGTAGGAAACTGGTCCCAGGCAGGAAACTGGTCCCAGACAGGAAACTGGTCCCAGGCAGGAATCTGGTCCCAGAATGGAAACTAGTCCCAGGCAGGAAACTGGTCCCAGACAGGAAACTGGTCCCAGGCAGGAAACTGGTCCCAGACAGGAAACTGGTCCCAGACAGGAAACTGGTCCCAGAATGGAAACTAGTCCCAGGCAGGAAACTGGTCCCAGACAGGAAACTGGTCCCAGGCAGGAAACTGGTCCCAGACAGGAAACTGGTCCCAGAATGGAAACTGGTCCCAGACAGGAAACTGGTCCCAGAATGGAAACTAGTCCCAGAAAGGAATCTGGTCCCAGACAGGAATCTGGTCCCAGACAGGAAACTGGTCCCAGGCAGGAAACTGGTCCCAGACAGGAAACTGGTCCCAGGCAGGAATCTGGTCCCAGAATGGAAACTAGTCCCAGGCAGGAAACTGGTCCCAGACAGGAAACTGGTCCCAGGCAGGAAACTGGTCCCAGACAGGAAACTGGTCCCAGACAGGAAACTGGTCCCAGAATGGAAACTAGTCCCAGGCAGGAAACTGGTCCCAGACAGGAAACTGGTCCCAGGCAGGAAACTGGTCCCAGACAGGAAACTGGTCCCAGAATGGAAACTGGTCCCAGACAGGAAACTGGTCCCAGAATGGAAACTAGTCCCAGGCAGGAAACTGGTCCCAGACAGGAAACTGGTCCCAGGCAGGAAACTGGTCCCAGACAGGAAACTGGTCCCAGAATGGAAACTGGTCCCAGGCAGGAAACTGGTCCCAGACAGGAAACTGGTCCCAGAATGGAAACTGGTCCCAGGCAGGAAACTGGTCCCAGACAGGAAACTGGTCCCAGACAGGAATCTGGTCCCAGAATGGAAACTGGTCCCAGGAAGGAAACTGGTCCCAGACAGGAAACTGGTCCCAGGCAGGAAACTGGTCCCAGACAGGAAACTGGTCCCAGGCAGGAAACTGGTCCCAGAATGGAAACTAGTCCCAGGCAGGAAACTGGTCCCAGACAGGAAACTGGTCCCAGGCAGGAAACTAGTCCCAGACAGGAAACTGGTCCCAGACAGGAAACTGGTCCCAGGCAGGAAACTGGTCCCAGGCAGGAAACTGGTCCCAGACAGGAAACTGGTCCCAGAAAGGAATCTGGTCCCAGACAGGAATCTGGTCCCAGACAGGAAACTGGTCCAAGACAGGAATCTGGTCCCAGAATGGAAACTGGTCCCAGGCAGGAAACTGGTCCCAGACAGGAAACTGGTCCCAGGCAGGAAACTGGTCCCAGACAGGAAACTGGTCCCAGGCAGGAAACTGGTCCCAGACAGGAAACTGGTCCCAGACAGGAAACTGGTCGGAAACTGGTCCCAGACAGGAAACTGGTCCCAGACAGGAAACTGGTCCCAGACAGGAAACTGGTCCCAGGCAGGAAACTGGTCCCAGACAGGAAACTGGTCCCAGAATGGAAACTGGTCCCAGGCAGGAAACTGGTCCCAGACAGGAAACTGGTCGGAAACTGGTCCCAGACAGGAAACTGGTCCCAGACAGGAAACTGGTCCCAGAAAAGAAACTGGTCCCAGGCAGGAAACTGGTCTCAGGCGGGAAACTGGTCCCAGGCAGGAAACTGGTCCCAGACAGGAAACTGGTCCCAGACAGGAATCTGGTCCCAGAATGGAAACTGGTCCGAGGCAGGAAACTGGTCCCAGGCAGGAAACTGGTCCCAGGCAGGAAACTGGTCCCAGACAGGAAACTGGTCCAAGACAGGAAACTGGTCCCAGGCAGGAAACTGGTCCCAGACAGGAAACTGGTCCCAGGCAGGAATCTGGTCCCAGACAGGAATCTGGTCCCAGAAAGGAAACTGGTCCCAGGTAGGAAACTGGTCCCAGGCAGGAAACTGGTCCCAGACAGGAAACTGGTCCCAGGCAGGAATCTGGTCCCAGAATGGAAACTAGTCCCAGGCAGGAAACTGGTCCCAGACAGGAAACTGGTCCCAGGCAGGAAACTGGTCCCAGACAGGAAACTGGTCCCAGACAGGAAACTGGTCCCAGAATGGAAACTAGTCCCAGGCAGGAAACTGGTCCCAGACAGGAATCTGGTCCCAGAATGGAAACTGGTCCCAGGCAGGAAACTGGTCCCAGACAGGAAACTGGTCCCAGGCAGGAAACTGGTCCCAGACAGGAAACTGGTCCCAGAATGGAAACTGGTCCCAGGCAGGAAACTGGTCCCAGACAGGAAACTGGTCCCAGAATGGAAACTGGTCCCAGGCAGGAAACTGGTCCCAGACAGGAAACTGGTCCCAGAAAAGAATCTGGTCCCAGAATGGAAACTGGTCCCAGGAAGGAAACTGGTCCCAGACAGGAAACTGGTCCCAGGCAGGAAACTGGTCCCAGACAGGAAACTGGTCCCAGGCAGGAAACTGGTCCCAGAATGGAAACTAGTCCCAGGCAGGAAACTGGTCCCAGACAGGAAACTGGTCCCAGGCAGGAAACTAGTCCCAGACAGGAAACTGGTCCCAGACAGGAAACTGGTCCCAGGCAGGAAACTGGTCCCAGGCAGGAAACTGGTCCCAGACAGGAAACTGGTCCCAGAAAGGAATCTGGTCCCAGACAGGAATCTGGTCCCAGACAGGAAACTGGTCCAAGACAGGAATCTGGTCCCAGAATGGAAACTGGTCCCAGGCAGGAAACTGGTCCCAGACAGGAAACTGGTCCCAGGCAGGAAACTGGTCCCAGACAGGAAACTGGTCCCAGGCAGGAAACTGGTCCCAGACAGGAAACTGGTCCCAGACAGGAAACTGGTCGGAAACTGGTCCCAGACAGGAAACTGGTCCCAGACAGGAAACTGGTCCCAGGCAGGAAACTGGTCCCAGACAGGAAACTGGTCCCAGGCAGGAAACTGGTCCCAGACAGGAAACTGGTCCCAGGCAGGAAACTGGTCCCAGACAGGAAACTGGTCCCAGGCAGGAAACTGGTCCCAGACAGGAAACTGGTCCCAGGCAGGAAACTGGTCCCAGACAGGAAACTGGTCCCAGGCAGGAAACTGGTCCCAGACAGGAAACTGGTCCCAGGCAGGAAACTGGTCCCAGACAGGAAACTGGTCCCAGACAGGAAACTGGTCGGAAACTGGTCCCAGACAGGAAACTGGTCCCAGACAGGAAACTGGTCCCAGAAAAGAAACTGGTCCCAGGCAGGAAACTGGTCTTGGCGGGAAACTGGTCCCAGGCAGGAAACTGGTCCCAGACAGGAAACTGGTCCCAGACAGGAAACTGGTCCCAGGCGGGAAACTGGTCCCAGGCAGGAAACTGGTCCCAGGCAGGAAACTGGTCGGAAACTGGTCCCAGACAGGAAACTGGTCCCAGACAGGAAACTGGTCCCAGACAGGAAACTGGTCGGAAACTGGTCCCAGACAGGAAACTGGTCCCAGACAGGAAACTGGTCCCAGACAGGAATCTGGTCCCAGACAGGAATCTGGTCCCAGAATGGAAACTGGTCCCAGGCAGGAAACTGGTCCCAGACAGGAAACTGGTCCCAGGCAGGAAACTGGTCCCAGACAGGAAACTGGTCCCAGGCAGGAAACTGGTCCCAGGCAGGAAACTGGTCCCAGACAGGAATCTTGTCCCAGACAGGAAACTGGTCCAAGACAGGAAACTGGTCCCAGGCAGGAAACTGGTCCCAGACAGGAAACTGGTCCCAGGCAGGAATCTGGTCCCAGACAGGAATCTGGTCCCAGACAGGAAACTGGTCCCAGGTAGGAAACTGGTCCCACGCAGGAAACTGGTCCCAGACAGGAAACTGGTCCCAGGCAGGAAACTGGTCCCAGAATGGAAACTAGTCCCAGGCAGGAAACTAGTCCCAGACAGGAAACTGGTCCCAGGCAGGAATCTGGTCCCAGACAGGAATCTGGTCCCAGACAGGAAACTGGTCCCAGATAGGAAACTGGTCCCAGACAGGAAACTGGTCCCAGGCAGGAAACTGGTCCCAGAATGGAAACTAGTCCCAGGCAGGAAACTAGTCCCAGACAGGAAACTGGTCCCAGACAGGAAACTGGTCCCAGACAGGAAACTGGTCCCAGGCTGGAAACTGGTCCCAGGCAGGAAACTGGTCCCAGACAGGAAACTGGTCCCAGAAAGGAATCTGGTCCCAGACAGGAATCTGGTCCCAGACAGGAAACTGGTCCAAGACAGGAATCTGGTCCCAGAATGGAAACTGGTCCCAGGCAGGAAATTGGTCCAAGACAGGAAACTGGTCCCAGGCAGGAAACTGGTCCCAGACAGGAATCTGGTCCCAGAATGGAAACTAGTCCCAGGCAGGAAACTGGTCCCAGACAGGAAACTGGTCCCAGACAGGAAACTGGTCCCAGGCAGGAAACTGGTCCCAGACAGGAAACTGGTCCCAGACAGGAAACTGGTCCCAGACAGGAAACTGGTCCCAGAATGGAAACTAGTCCCAGGCAGGAAACTGGTCCCAGACAGGAATCTGGTCCCAGAATGGAAACTGGTCCCAGGCAGGAAACTGGTCCCAGACAGGAAACTGGTCCCAGGCAGGAAACTGGTCCCAGACAGGAAACTGGTCCCAGAATGGAAACTGGTCCCAGGCAGGAAACTGGTCCCAGACAGGAAACTGGTCCCAGAATGGAAACTGGTCCCAGGCAGGAAACTGGTCCCAGACAGGAAACTGGTCCCAGACAGGAATCTGGTCCCAGAATGGAAACTGGTCCCAGGCAGGAAACTGGTCCCAGACAGGAAACTGGTCCCAGGCAGGAAACTGGTCCCAGAAAGGAAACTGGTCCCAGGCAGGAAACTGGTCCCAGAATGGAAACTAGTCCCAGGCAGGAAACTAGTCCCAGGCAGGAAACTGGTCCCAGACAGGAAACTGGTCCCAGACAGGAAACTGGTCCCAGGCAGGAAACTGGTCCCAGAATGGAAACTAGTCCCAGGCAGCAAACTAGTCCCAGACAGGAAACTGGTCCCAGGCAGGAATCTGGTCCCAGACAGGAATCTGGTCCCAGACAGGAAACTGGTCCCAGACAGGAAACTGGTCCCAGGCAGGAAACTGGTCCCAGAATGGAAACTAGTCCCAGGCAGGAAACTAGTCCCAGACAGGAAACTGGTCCCAGACAGGAAACTGGTCCCAGGCAGGAAACTGGTCCCAGGCAGGAAACTGGTCCCAGACAGGAAACTGGTCCCAGAAAGGAATCTGGTCCCAGACAGGAATCTGGTCCCAGACAGGAAACTGGTCCAAGACAGGAATCTGGTCCCAGAATGGAAACTGGTCCCAGGCAGGAAATTGGTCCAAGACAGGAAACTGGTCCCAGGCAGGAAACTGGTCCCAGACAGGAATCTGGTCCCAGAATGGAAACTGGTCCCAGATAGGAATCTGGTCCCAGACAGGAAACTGGTCCCAGGCAGGAAACTGGTCCCAGACAGGAATCTGGTCCCAGACAGGAATCTGGTCCCAGAATGGAAACTGGTCCCAGGCAGGAAACTGGTCCCAGGCAGGAAACTGGTCCCAGACAGGAAACTGGTCCCAGGCAGGAAACTGGTCCCAGGCAGGAAACTGGTCCCAGAATGGAAACTAGTCCCAGGCTGGAAACTGGTCCCAGACAGGAAACTGGTCCCAGACAGGAAACTGGTCCCAGGCAGGAAACTGGTCCCAGACAGGAAACTGGTCCCAGACAGGAAACTGGTCCCAGACAGGAAACTGGTCCCAGAATGGAAACTAGTCTCAGGCAGGAAACTGGTCCCAGACAGGAATCTGGTCCCAGAATGGAAACTGGTCCCAGGCAGGAAACTGGTCCCAGACAGGAAACTGGTCCCAGGCAGGAAACTGGTCCCAGACAGGAAACTGGTCCCAGAATGGAAACTGGTCCCAGGCAGGAAACTGGTCCCAGACAGGAAACTGGTCCCAGAATGGAAACTGGTCCCAGGCAGGAAACTGGTCCCAGACAGGAAACTGGTCCCAGACAGGAATCTGGTCCCAGAATGGAAAATGGTCCCAGGCAGGAAACTGGTCCCAGACAGGAAACTGGTCCCAGGCAGGAAACTGGTCCCAGACAGGAAACTGGTCCCAGGCAGGAAACTGGTCCCAGAATGGAAACTAGTCCCAGGCAGGAAACTAGTCCCAGGCAGGAAACTGGTCCCAGACAGGAAACTGGTCCCAGACAGGAAACTGGTCCCAGGCAGGAAACTGGTCCCTGACAGGAAACTGGTCCCAGGCAGGAAACTGGTCCCAGACAGGAAACTGGTCCCAGGCAGGAAACTGGTCCCAGACAGGAAACTGGTCCCAGACAGGAAACTGGTCCCAGACAGGAATCTGGTCCCAGACAGGAAACTGGTCCAAGACAGGAAACTGGTCCCAGGCAGGAAACTGGTCCCAGACCGGAAACTGGTCCCAGGCAGGAATCTGGTCCCAGACAGGAATCTGGTCCCAGACAGGAAACTGGTCCCAGACAGGAAACTGGTCCCAGGCAGGAAACTGGTCCCAGGCAGGAAACTGGTCCCAGACAGGAAACTGGTCCCAGGCAGGAAACTGGTCCCAGACAGGAAACTGGTCGGAAACTGGTCCCAGACAGGAAACTGGTCCCAGGCAGGAAACTGGTCCCAGACAGGAAACTGGTCCCAGGCAGGAAACTGGTCCCAGACAGGAAACTGGTCCCAGGCAGGAAACTGGTCCCAGACAGGAAACTGGTCCCAGACAGGAAACTGGTCCCAGGCAGGAAACTGGTCGGAAACTGGTCCCAGACAGGAAACTGGTCCCAGACAGGAAACTGGTCGGAAACTGGTCCCAGACAGGAAACTGGTCCCAGACAGGAAACTGGTCCCAGGCAGGAAACTGGTCCCAGACAGGAAACTGGTCCCAGGCAGGAAACTGGTCCCAGGCAGGAAACTAGTCCCAGGCAGGAAACTGGTCCCAGACAGGAATCTGGTCCCAGAATGGAAACTGGTCCCAGGCAGGAAACTGGTCCCAGACAGGAAACTGGTCCCAGACAGGAAACTGGTCCCAGGCAGGAAACTGGTCCCAGGCAGGAAACTGGTCCCAGAAAGGAATCTGGTCCCAGACAGGAATCTGGTCCCAGACAGGAAACTGGTCCAAGACAGGAATCTGGTCCCAGAATGGAAACTGGTCCCAGGCAGGAAACTGGTCCCAGACAGGAAACTGGTCCCAGGTAGGAAACTGGTCCCAGACAGGAATCTGGTCCCAGAATGGAAACTGGTCCCAGATAGGAATCTGGTCCCAGACAGGAAACTGGTCCCAGGCAGGAAACTGGTCCCAGGCAGGAAACTGGTCCCAGACAGGAAACTGGTCCCAGGCGGGAAACTGGTCCCAGGCAGGAAACTGGTCCCAGGCAGGAAACTGGTCGGAAACTGGTCCCAGACAGGAAACTGGTCCCAGACAGGAAACTGGTCGGAAACTGGTCCCAGACAGGAAACTGGTCCCAGACAGGAAACTGGTCCCAGGCAGGAATCTGGTCCCAGACAGGAATCTGGTCCCAGAATGGAAACTGGTCCCAGGCAGGAAACTGGTCCCAGGCAGGAAACTGGTCCCAGACAGGAAACTGGTCCCAGGCAGGAAACTGGTCCCAGACAGGAAACTGGTCCCAGACAGGAAACTGGTCCCAGACAGGAAACTGGTCCCAGGCAGGAAACTGGTCCCAGAAAGGAAACTGGTCCCAGAATGGAAACTGGTCCCAGGCAGGAAACTGGTCCCAGACAGGAAACTGGTCCCAGAATGGAAACTGGTCCCAGGCAGGAAACTGGTCCCAGACAGGAAACTGGTCCCAGACAGGAATCTGGTCCCAGAATGGAAAATGGTCCCAGGCAGGAAACTGGTCCCAGACAGGAAACTGGTCCCAGGCAGGAAACTGGTCCCAGACAGGAAACTGGTCCCAGGCAGGAAATTGGTCCCAGAATGGAAACTAGTCCCAGGCAGGAAACTAGTCCCAGGCAGGAAACTGGTCCCAGACAGGAAACTGGTCCCAGACAGGAAACTGGTCCCAGAATGGAAACTGGTCCCAGGCAGGAAACTGGTCCCAGACAGGAAACTGGTCCCAGAATGGAAACTGGTCCCAGGCAGGAAACTGGTCCCAGACAGGAAACTGGTCCCAGACAGGAAACTGGTCCCAGACAGGAATCTGGTCCCAGACAGGAAACTGGTCCAAGACAGGAAACTGGTCCCAGGCAGGAAACTGGTCCCAGACCGGAAACTGGTCCCAGGCAGGAATCTGGTCCCAGACAGGAATCTGGTCCCAGACAGGAAACTGGTCCCAGACAGGAAACTGGTCCCAGGCAGGAAACTGGTCCCAGGCAGGAAACTGGTCCCAGACAGGAAACTGGTCCCAGGCAGGAAACTGGTCCCAGACAGGAAACTGGTCCCAGACAGGAAACTGGTCCCAGGCAGGAAACTGGTCCCAGGCAGGAAACTGGTCCCAGACAGGAAACTGGTCCAAGACAGGAAACTGGTCCCAGGCAGGAAACTGGTCCCAGACAGGAAACTGGTCCCAGGCAGGAATCTGGTCCCAGACAGGAATCTGGTCCCAGAAAGGAAACTGGTCCCAGGTAGGAAACTGGTCCCAGGCAGGAAACTGGTCCCAGACAGGAAACTGGTCCCAGGCAGGAATCTGGTCCCAGAATGGAAACTAGTCCCAGGCAGGAAACTGGTCCCAGACAGGAAACTGGTCCCAGGCAGGAAACTGGTCCCAGACAGGAAACTGGTCCCAGACAGGAAACTGGTCCCAGAATGGAAACTAGTCCCAGGCAGGAAACTGGTCCCAGACAGGAATCTGGTCCCAGAATGGAAACTGGTCCCAGGCAGGAAACTGGTCCCAGACAGGAAACTGGTCCCAGGCAGGAAACTGGTCCCAGACAGGAAACTGGTCCCAGAATGGAAACTGGTCCCAGGCAGGAAACTGGTCCCAGACAGGAAACTGGTCCCAGAATGGAAACTGGTCCCAGGCAGGAAACTGGTCCCAGACAGGAAACTGGTCCCAGACAGGAATCTGGTCCCAGAATGGAAACTGGTCCCAGGAAGGAAACTGGTCCCAGACAGGAAACTGGTCCCAGGCAGGAAACTGGTCCCAGACAGGAAACTGGTCCCAGGCAGGAAACTGGTCCCAGAATGGAAACTAGACCCAGGCAGGAAACTGGTCCCAGACAGGAAACTGGTCCCAGGCAGGAAACTAGTCCCAGACAGGAAACTGGTCCCAGACAGGAAACTGGTCCCAGGCAGGAAACTGGTCCCAGGCAGGAAACTGGTCCCAGACAGGAAACTGGTCCCAGAAAGGAATCTGGTCCCAGACAGGAATCTGGTCCCAGACAGGAAACTGGTCCAAGACAGGAATCTGGTCCCAGAATGGAAACTGGTCCCAGGCAGGAAACTGGTCCCAGACAGGAAACTGGTCCCAGGCAGGAAACTGGTCCCAGACAGGAAACTGGTCCCAGGCAGGAAACTGGTCCCAGACAGGAAACTGGTCCCAGACAGGAAACTGGTCGGAAACTGGTCCCAGACAGGAAACTGGTCCCAGACAGGAAACTGGTCCCAGACAGGAAACTGGTCCCAGGCAGGAAACTGGTCCCAGACAGGAAACTGGTCCCAGGCAGGAAACTGGTCCCAGACAGGAAACTGGTCCCAGACAGGAAACTGGTCGGAAACTGGTCCCAGACAGGAAACTGGTCCCAGACAGGAAACTGGTCCCAGAAAAGAAACTGGTCCCAGGCAGGAAACTGGTCTCAGGCGGGAAACTGGTCCCAGGCAGGAAACTGGTCCCAGACAGGAAACTGGTCCCAGACAGGAAACTGGTCCCAGGCGGGAAACTGGTCCCAGGCAGGAAACTGGTCCCAGGCAGGAAACTGGTCGGAAACTGGTCCCAGACAGGAAACTGGTCCCAGACAGGAAACTGGTCCCAGACAGGAAACTGGTCGGAAACTGGTCCCAGACAGGAAACTGGTCCCAGACAGGAAACTGGTCCCAGACAGGAATCTGGTCCCAGACAGGAATCTGGTCCCAGAATGGAAACTGGTCCCAGGCAGGAAACTGGTCCCAGACAGGAAACTGGTCCCAGGCAGGAAACTGGTCCCAGACAGGAAACTGGTCCCAGGCAGGAAACTGGTCCCAGGCAGGAAACTGGTCCCAGACAGGAATCTGGTCCCAGACAGGAAACTGGTCCAAGACAGGAAACTGGTCCCAGGCAGGAAACTGGTCCCAGACAGGAAACTGGTCCCAGGCAGGAATCTGGTCCCAGACAGGAAACTGGTCCCAGGTAGGAAACTGGTCCCACGCAGGAAACTGGTCCCAGACAGGAAACTGGTCCCAGGCAGGAAACTGGTCCCAGAATGGAAACTAGTCCCAGGCAGGAAACTAGTCCCAGACAGGAAACTGGTCCCAGGCAGGAATCTGGTCCCAGACAGGAATCTGGTCCCAGACAGGAAACTGGTCCCAGACAGGAAACTGGTCCCAGACAGGAAACTGGTCCCAGGCAGGAAACTGGTCCCAGAATGGAAACTAGTCCCAGGCAGGAAACTAGTCCCAGACAGGAAACTGGTCCCAGACAGGAAACTGGTCCCAGACAGGAAACTGGTCCCAGGCTGGAAACTGGTCCCAGGCAGGAAACTGGTCCCAGACAGGAAACTGGTCCCAGAAAGGAATCTGGTCCCAGACAGGAATCTGGTCCCAGACAGGAAACTGGTCCAAGACAGGAATCTGGTCCCAGAATGGAAACTGGTCCCAGGCAGGAAATTGGTCCAAGACAGGAAACTGGTCCCAGGCAGGAAACTGGTCCCAGACAGGAATCTGGTCCCAGAATGGAAACTAGTCCCAGGCAGGAAACTGGTCCCAGACAGGAAACTGGTCCCAGACAGGAAACTGGTCCCAGGCAGGAAACTGGTCCCAGACAGGAAACTGGTCCCAGACAGGAAACTGGTCCCAGACAGGAAACTGGTCCCAGAATGGAAACTAGTCCCAGGCAGGAAACTGGTCCCAGACAGGAATCTGGTCCCAGAATGGAAACTGGTCCCAGGCAGGAAACTGGTCCCAGACAGGAAACTGGTCCCAGGCAGGAAACTGGTCCCAGACAGGAAACTGGTCCCAGAATGGAAACTGGTCCCAGGCAGGAAACTGGTCCCAGACAGGAAACTGGTCCCAGAATGGAAACTGGTCCCAGGCAGGAAACTGGTCCCAGACAGGAAACTGGTCCCAGAAAGGAATCTGGTCCCAGAATGGAAACTGGTCCCAGGAAGGAAACTGGTCCCAGACAGGAAACTGGTCCCAGGCAGGAAACTGGTCCCAGACAGGAAACTGGTCCCAGGCAGGAAACTGGTCCCAGAATGGAAACTAGTCCCAGGCAGGAAACTGGTCCCAGACAGGAAACTGGTCCCAGGCAGGAAACTAGTCCCAGACAGGAAACTGGTCCCAGACAGGAAACTGGTCCCAGGCAGGAAACTGGTCCCAGGCAGGAAACTGGTCCCAGACAGGAAACTGGTCCCAGAAAGGAATCTGGTCCCAGACAGGAATCTGGTCCCAGACAGGAAACTGGTCCAAGACAGGAATCTGGTCCCAGAATGGAAACTGGTCCCAGGCAGGAAACTGGTCCCAGACAGGAAACTGGTCCCAGGCAGAAAACTGGTCCCAGACAGGAAACTGGTCCCAGGCAGGAAACTGGTCCCAGACAGGAAACTGGTCCCAGACAGGAAACTGGTCGGAAACTGGTCCCAGACAGGAAACTGGTCCCAGACAGGAAACTGGTCCCAGACAGGAAACTGGTCCCAGGCAGGAAACTGGTCCCAGACAGGAAACTGGTCCCAGGCAGGAAACTGGTCCCAGACAGGAAACTGGTCCCAGACAGGAAACTGGTCGGAAACTGGTCCCAGACAGGAAACTGGTCCCAGACAGGAAACTGGTCCCAGAAAAGAAACTGGTCCCAGGCAGGAAACTGGTCTCAGGCGGGAAACTGGTCCCAGGCAGGAAACTGGTCCCAGACAGGAAACTGGTCCCAGACAGGAAACTGGTCCCAGGCGGGAAACTGGTCCCAGGCAGGAAACTGGTCCCAGGCAGGAAACTGGTCGGAAACTGGTCCCAGACAGGAAACTGGTCCCAGACAGGAAACTGGTCCCAGACAGGAAACTGGTCGGAAACTGGTCCCAGACAGGAAACTGGTCCCAGACAGGAAACTGGTCCCAGACAGGAATCTGGTCCCAGACAGGAATCTGGTCCCAGAATGGAAACTGGTCCCAGGCAGGAAACTGGTCCCAGACAGGAAACTGGTCCCAGGCAGGAAACTGGTCCCAGACAGGAAACTGGTCCCAGGCAGGAAACTGGTCCCAGGCAGGAAACTGGTCCCAGACAGGAATCTGGTCCCAGACAGGAAACTGGTCCAAGACAGGAAACTGGTCCCAGGCAGGAAACTGGTCCCAGACAGGAAACTGGTCCCAGGCAGGAATCTGGTCCCAGACAGGAATCTGGTCCCAGACAGGAAACTGGTCCCAGGTAGGAAACTGGTCCCACGCAGGAAACTGGTCCCAGACAGGAAACTGGTCCCAGGCAGGAAACTGGTCCCAGAATGGAAACTAGTCCCAGGCAGGAAACTAGTCCCAGACAGGAAACTGGTCCCAGACAGGAAACTGGTCCCAGACAGGAAACTGGTCCCAGGCTGGAAACTGGTCCCAGGCAGGAAACTGGTCCCAGACAGGAAACTGGTCCCAGAAAGGAATCTGGTCCCAGACAGGAATCTGGTCCCAGACAGGAAACTGGTCCAAGACAGGAATCTGGTCCCAGAATGGAAACTGGTCCCAGGCAGGAAATTGGTCCAAGACAGGAAACTGGTCCCAGGCAGGAAACTGGTCCCAGACAGGAATCTGGTCCCAGAATGGAAACTAGTCCCAGGCAGGAAACTGGTCCCAGACAGGAAACTGGTCCCAGACAGGAAACTGGTCCCAGGCAGGAAACTGGTCCCAGACAGGAAACTGGTCCCAGACAGGAAACTGGTCCCAGACAGGAAACTGGTCCCAGAATGGAAACTGGTCCCAGGCAGGAAACTGGTCCCA
This sequence comes from Telmatherina bonti, assembly GCF_933228915.1. Classification (NCBI taxonomy): domain Eukaryota; kingdom Metazoa; phylum Chordata; class Actinopteri; order Atheriniformes; family Telmatherinidae; genus Telmatherina; species Telmatherina bonti. The sequence goes on from NC_136622.1 coordinate 39,405,343, forward strand.
GACAGGAAACTGGTCCCAGGCAGGAAACTGGTCCCAGACAGGAAACTGGTCCCAGAATGGAAACTGGTCCCAGGCAGGAAACTGGTCCCAGACAGGAAACTGGTCCCAGAATGGAAACTGGTCCCAGGCAGGAAACTGGTCCCAGACAGGAAACTGGTCCCAGACAGGAATCTGGTCCCAGAATGGAAACTGGTCCCAGGCAGGAAACTGGTCCCAGACAGGAAACTGGTCCCAGGCAGGAAACTGGTCCCAGACAGGAAACTGGTCCCAGGCAGGAAACTGGTCCCAGAATGGAAACTAGTCCCAGGCAGGAAACTAGTCCCAGGCAGGAAACTGGTCCCAGACAGGAAACTGGTCCCAGACAGGAAACTGGTCCCAGGCAGGAAACTGGTCCCAGAATGGAAACTAGTCCCAGGCAGGAAACTAGTCCCAGACAGGAAACTGGTCCCAGGCAGGAATCTGGTCCCAGACAGGAATCTGGTCCCAGACAGGAAACTGGTCCCAGACAGGAAACTGGTCCCAGGCAGGAAACTGGTCCCAGAATGGAAACTAGTCCCAGGCAGGAAACTAGTCCCAGACAGGAAACTGGTCCCAGACAGGAAACTGGTCCCAGGCAGGAAACTGGTCCCAGGCAGGAAACTGGTCCGAGACAGGAAACTGGTCCCAGAAAGGAATCTGGTCCCAGACAGGAATCTGGTCCCAGACAGGAAACTGGTCCAAGACAGGAATCTGGTCCCAGAATGGAAACTGGTCCCAGGCAGGAAATTGGTCCAAGACAGGAAACTGGTCCCAGGCAGGAAACTGGTCCCAGACAGGAATCTGGTCCCAGAATGGAAACTGGTCCCAGATAGGAATCTGGTCCCAGACAGGAAACTGGTCCCAGGCAGGAAACTGGTCCCAGACAGGAATCTGGTCCCAGACAGGAATCTGGTCCCAGAATGGAAACTGGTCCCAGGCAGGAAACTGGTCCCAGGCAGGAAACTGGTCCCAGGCAGGAAACTGGTCCCAGACAGGAAACTGGTCCCAGGCAGGAAACTGGTCCCAGACAGGAAACTGGTCCCAGGCAGGAAACTGGTCCCAGGCAGGAAACTGGTCCCAGAATGGAAACTAGTCCCAGGCTGGAAACTGGTCCCAGACAGGAAACTGGTCCCAGACAGGAAACTGGTCCCAGGCAGGAAACTGGTCCCAGACAGGAAACTGGTCCCAGACAGGAAACTGGTCCCAGAATGGAAACTAGTCTCAGGCAGGAAACTGGTCCCAGACAGGAATCTGGTCCCAGAATGGAAACTGGTCCCAGGCAGGAAACTGGTCCCAGACAGGAAACTGGTCCCAGGCAGGAAACTGGTCCCAGACAGGAAACTGGTCCCAGAATGGAAACTGGTCCCAGGCAGGAAACTGGTCCCAGACAGGAAACTGGTCCCAGAATGGAAACTGGTCCCAGGCAGGAAACTGGTCCCAGACAGGAAACTGGTCCCAGACAGGAATCTGGTCCCAGAATGGAAAATGGACCCAGGCAGGAAACTGGTCCCAGACAGGAAACTGGTCCCAGGCAGGAAACTGGTCCCAGACAGGAAACTGGTCCCAGGCAGGAAACTGGTCCCAGAATGGAAACTGGTCCCAGACAGGAAACTGGTCCGAGGCAGGAAACTGGTCCCTGACAGGAAACTGGTCCCAGGCAGGAAACTGGTCCCAGACAGGAAACTGGTCCCAGGCAGGAAACTGGTCCCAGACAGGAAACTGGTCCCAGACAGGAAACTGGTCCCAGACAGGAATCTGGTCCCAGACAGGAAACTGGTCCAAGACAGGAAACTGGTCCCAGGCAGGAAACTGGTCCCAGACCGGAAACTGGTCCCAGGCAGGAATCTGGTCCCAGACAGGAATCTGGTCCCAGACAGGAAACTGGTCCCAGACAGGAAACTGGTCCCAGGCAGGAAACTGGTCCCAGGCAGGAAACTGGTCCCAGACAGGAAACTGGTCCCAGGCAGGAAACTGGTGCCAGACAGGAAACTGGTCGGAAACTGGTCCCAGACAGGAAACTGGTCCCAGGCAGGAAACTGGTCCCAGACAGGAAACTGGTCCCAGGCAGGAAACTGGTCCCAGACAGGAAACTGGTCCCAGGCAGGAAACTGGTCCCAGACAGGAAACTGGTCCCAGACAGGAAACTGGTCCCAGGCAGGAAACTGGTCGGAAACTGGTCCCAGACAGGAAACTGGTCCCAGACAGGAAACTGGTCGGAAACTGGTCCCAGACAGGAAACTGGTCCCAGACAGGAAACTGGTCCCAGGCAGGAAACTGGTCCCAGACAGGAAACTGGTCCCAGGCAGGAAACTGGTCCCAGGCAGGAAACTAGTCCCAGGCAGGAAACTGGTCCCAGACAGGAATCTGGTCCCAGAATGGAAACTGGTCCCAGGCAGGAAACTGGTCCCAGACAGGAAACTGGTCCCAGACAGGAAACTGGTCCCAGGCAGGAAACTGGTCCCAGAAAGGAATCTGGTCCCAGACAGGAATCTGGTCCCAGACAGGAAACTGGTCCAAGACAGGAATCTGGTCCCAGAATGGAAACTGGTCCCAGGCAGGAAACTGGTCCCAGACAGGAAACTGGTCCCAGGCAGGAAACTGGTCCCAGACAGGAATCTGGTCCCAGAATGGAAACTGGTCCCAGATAGGAATCTGGTCCCAGACAGGAAACTGGTCCCAGGCAGGAAACTGGTCCCAGGCAGGAAACTGGTCCCAGACAGGAAACTGGTCCCAGGCGGGAAACTGGTCCCAGGCAGGAAACTGGTCCCAGGCAGGAAACTGGTCGGAAACTAGTCCCAGACAGGAAACTGGTCCCAGACAGGAAACTGGTCGGAAACTGGTCCCAGACAGGAAACTGGTCCCAGACAGGAAACTGGTCCCAGGCAGGAATCTGGTCCCAGACAGGAATCTGGTCCCAGAATGGAAACTGGTCCCAGGCAGGAAACTGGTCCCAGACAGGAAACTGGTCCCAGGCAGGAAACTGGTCCCAGACAGGAAACTGGTCCCAGGCAGGAAACTGGTCCCAGGCAGGAAACTGGTCCCAGACAGGAAACTGGTCCCAGGCAGGAAACTGGTCCCAGGCAGGAAACTGGTCCCAGAATGGAAACTAGTCCCAGACAGGAAACTGGTCCCAGACAGGAAACTGGTCCCAGGCAGGAAACTGGTCCCAGACAGGAAACTGGTCCCAGGCAGGAAACTGGTCCCAGACAGGAAACTGGTCCCAGAATGGAAACTGGTCCCAGGCAGGAAACTAGTCCCAGACAGGAAACTGGTCCCAGGCAGGAAACTGGTCCCAGACAGGAAACTGGTCCCAGGCAGGAAACTGGTCCCAGGCAGGAAACTGGTCCCAGACAGGAAACTGGTCCCAGGCAGGAAACTGGTCCCAGGCAGGAAACTGGTCCCAGAATGGAAACTAGTCCCAGACAGGAAACTGGTCCCAGACAGGAAACTGGTCCCAGGCAGGAAACTGGTCCCAGACAGGAAACTGGTCCCAGGCAGGAAACTGGTCCCAGACAGGAAACTGGTCCCAGAATGGAAACTAGTCCCAGGCAGGAAACTAGTCCCAGACAGGAATCTGGTCCCAGACAGGAAACTGGTCCCAGGCAGGAAACTGGTCCCAGACAGGAAACTGGTCGGAAACTGGTCCCAGACAGGAAACTGGTCCCAGGCAGGAAACTGGTCCCAGACAGGAAACTGGTCCCAGGCAGGAAACTGGTCCCAGACAGGAAACTGGTCCCAGACAGGAAACTGGTCCCAGAATGGAAACTAGTCCCAGGCAGGAAACTAGTCCCAGACAGGAAACTGGTCCCAGACAGGAAACTGGTCCCAGGCAGGAAACTGGTCCCAGACAGGAAACTGGTCGGAAACTGGTCCCAGACAGGAAACTGGTCCCAGGCAGGAAACTGGTCCCAGACAGGAAACTGGTCCCAGACAGGAAACTGGTCCCAGGCAGGAAACTGGTCCCAGACAGGAAACTGGTCCCAGGCAGGAAACTGGTCCCAGACAGGAAACTGGTCCCAGACAGGAAACTGGTCGGAAACTGGTCCCAGACAGGAAACTGGTCCCAGACAGGAAACTGGTCCCAGAAAGGAAACTGGTCCCAGGCAGGAAACTGGTCTCAGGCAGGAAACTGGTCCCAGACAGGAAACTGGTCCCAGGCAGGAAACTGGTCCCAGACAGGAAACTGGTCCCAGGCAGGAAACTGGTCCCAGAATGGAAACTAGTCCCAGGCAGGAAACTAGTCCCAGGCAGGAAACTGGTCCCAGACAGGAAACTGGTCCCAGACAGGAAACTGGTCCCAGGCAGGAAACTGGTCCCTGACAGGAAACTGGTCCCAGGCAGGAAACTGGTCCCAGGCAGCAAACTGGTCCCAGACAGGAAACTGGTCCCAGACAGGAAACTGGTCCCAGGCAGGAAACTGGTCCCAGGCAGGAAACTGGTCCCAGAAAGGAAACTGGTCCCAGACAGGAAACTGGTCCCAGAATGGAAACTAGTCCCAGGCAGGAAACTAGTCCCAGACAGGAAACTGGTCCCAGACAGGAAACTGGTCCCAGGCAGGAAACTGGTCCCAGACAGGAAACTGGTCGGAAACTGGTCCCAGACAGGAAACTGGTCCCAGGCAGGAAACTGGTCCCAGACAGGAAACTGGTCCCAGACAGGAAACTGGTCCCAGGCAGGAAACTGGTCCCAGACAGGAAACTGGTCCCAGGCAGGAAACTGGTCCCAGACAGGAAACTGGTCCCAGACAGGAAACTGGTCGGAAACTGGTCCCAGACAGGAAACTGGTCCCAGACAGGAAACTGGTCCCAGAAAGGAAACTGGTCCCAGGCAGGAAACTGGTCTCAGGCAGGAAACTGGTCCCAGACAGGAAACTGGTCCCAGGCAGGAAACTGGTCCCAGACAGGAAACTGGTCCCAGGCAGGAAACTGGTCCCAGAATGGAAACTAGTCCCAGGCAGGAAACTAGTCCCAGGCAGGAAACTGGTCCCAGACAGGAAACTGGTCCCAGACAGGAAACTGGTCCCAGGCAGGAAACTGGTCCCTGACAGGAAACTGGTCCCAGGCAGGAAACTGGTCCCAGGCAGCAAACTGGTCCCAGACAGGAAACTGGTCCCAGACAGGAAACTGGTCCCAGGCAGGAAACTGGTCCCAGGCAGGAAACTGGTCCAAGACAGGAATCTGGTCCCAGAATGGAAACTGGTCCCAGGCAGGAAACTGGTCCCAGACAGGAAACTGGTCCCAGACAGGAAACTGGTCCCAGACAGGAAACTGGTCCCAGGCAGGAAACTGGTCCCAGACAGGAAACTGGTCCCAGGCAGGAAACTGGTCCCAGAATGGAAACTAGTCCCAGGCAGGAAACTAGTCCCAGGCAGGAAACTGGTCCCAGACAGGAAACTGGTCCCAGACAGGAAACTGGTCCCAGGCAGGAAACTGGTCCCAGACAGGAAACTGGTCCCAGACAGGAAACTGGTCCCAGACAGGAAACTGGTCCCAGGCAGGAAACTGGTCCCAGACAGGAAACTGGTCCCAGGCAGGAAACTGGTCCCAGACAGGAAACTGGTCCCAGACAGGAAACTGGTCCCAGGCGGGAAACTGGTCCCAGACAGGAAACTGGTCCCAGAAAGGAAACTGGTCCCAGGCGGGAAACTGGTCCCAGACAGGAAACTGGTCCCAGAATGGAAACTAGTCCCAGGCAGGAAACTGGTCCCAGACAGGAATCTGGTCCCAGAATGGAAACTGGTCCCAGGCAGGAAACTGGTCCCAGACAGGAAACTGGTCCCAGGCAGGAAACTGGTCCCAGACAGGAAACTGGTCCCAGAATGGAAACTGGTCCCAGGCAGGAAACTGGTCCCAGACAGGAAACTGGTCCCAGAATGGAAACTGGTCCCAGGCAGGAAACTGGTCCCAGACAGGAAACTGGTCCCAGACAGGAATCTGGTCCCAGAATGGAAACTGGTCCCAGGCAGGAAACTGGTCCCAGACAGGAAACTGGTCCCAGGCAGGAAACTGGTCCCAGACAGGAAACTGGTCCCAGGCAGGAAACTGGTCCCAGACAGGAAACTGGTCCCAGGCAGGAAACTGGTCCCAGAATGGAAACCAGTCCCAGGCAGGAAACTAGTCCCAGGCAGGAAACTGGTCCCAGACAGGAAACTGGTCCCAGACAGGAAACTGGTCCCAGGCAGGAAACTGGTCCCTGACAGGAAACTGGTCCCAGGCAGGAAACTGGTCCCAGACAGGAAACTGGTCCCAGACAGGAAACTGGTCCCAGACAGGAAACTGGTCCCAGGCAGGAAACTGGTCCCAGACAGGAAACTGGTCCCAGACAGGAATCTGGTCCCAGACAGGAAACTGGTCCAAGACAGGAAACTGGTCCCAGGCAGGAAACTGGTCCCAGACCGGAAACTGGTCCCAGGCAGGAATCTGGTCCCAGACAGGAATCTGGTCCCAGACAGGAAACTGGTCCCAGACAGGAAACTGGTCCCAGGCAGGAAACTGGTCCCAGGCAGGAAACTGGTCCCAGACAGGAAACTGGTCCCAGACAGGAAACTGGTCCCAGGCAGGAAACTGGTCCCAGACAGGAAACTGGTCGGAAACTGGTCCCAGACAGGAAACTGGTCCCAGGCAGGAAACTGGTCCCAGACAGGAAACTGGTCCCAGACAGGAAACTGGTCCCAGGCAGGAAACTGGTCCCAGACAGGAAACTGGTCCCAGACAGGAAACTGGTCCCAGACAGGAAACTGGTCCCAGGCAGGAAACTGGTCGGAAACTGGTCCCAGACAGGAAACTGGTCCCAGACAGGAAACTGGTCGGAAACTGGTCCCAGACAGGAAACTGGTCCCAGACAGGAAACTGGTCCCAGGCAGGAAACTGGTCCCAGACAGGAAACTGGTCCCAGGCAGGAAACTGGTCCCAGGCAGGAAACTAGTCCCAGGCAGGAAACTGGTCCCAGACAGGAATCTGGTCCCAGAATGGAAACTGGTCCCAGGCAGGAAACTGGTCCCAGACAGGAAACTGGTCCCAGACAGGAAACTGGTCCCAGGCAGGAAACTGGTCCCAGGCACGAAACTGGTCCCAGAAAGGAATCTGGTCCCAGACAGGAATCTGGTCCCAGACAGGAAACTGGTCCAAGACAGGAATCTGGTCCCAGAATGGAAACTGGTCCCAGGCAGGAAACTGGTCCCAGACAGGAAACTGGTCCCAGGCAGGAAACTGGTCCCAGACAGGAATCTGGTCCCAGAATGGAAACTGGTCCCAGATAGGAATCTGGTCCCAGACAGGAAACTGGTCCCAGGCAGGAAACTGGTCCCAGGCAGGAAACTGGTCCCAGACAGGAAACTGGTCCCAGGCGGGAAACTGGTCCCAGGCAGGAAACTGGTCCCAGGCAGGAAACTGGTCGGAAACTGGTCCCAGACAGGAAACTGGTCCCAGACAGGAAACTGGTCCCAGACAGGAAACTGGTCGGAAACTGGTCCCAGACAGGAAACTGGTCCCAGACAGGAAACTGGTCCCAGGCAGGAATCTGGTCCCAGACAGGAATCTGGTCCCAGAATGGAAACTGGTCCCAGGCAGGAAACTGGTCCCAGGCAGGAAACTGGTCCCAGACAGGAAACTGGTCCCAGGCAGGAAACTGGTCCCAGACAGGAAACTGGTCCCAGGCAGGAAACTGGTCCCAGGCAGGAAACTGGTCCCAGACAGGAAACTGGTCCCAGGCAGGAAACTGGTCCCAGGCAGGAAACTGGTCCCAGAATGGAAACTAGTCCCAGAAAGGAAACTGGTCCCAGACAGGAAACTGGTCCCAGACAGGAAACTGGTCCCAGGCAGGAAACTGGTCCCAGACAGGAAACTGGTCCCAGGCAGGAAACTGGTCCCAGACAGGAAACTGGTCCCAGAATGGAAACTAGTCCCAGGCAGGAAACTAGTCCCAGACAGGAAACTGGTCCCAGACAGGAAACTGGTCCCAGGCAGGAAACTGGTCCCAGACAGGAAACTGGTCCCAGGCAGGAAACTGGTCCCAGACAGGAAACTGGTCCCAGACAGGAAACTGGTCCCAGAATGGAAACTAGTCCCAGGCAGGAAACTAGTCCCAGACAGGAAACTGGTCCCAGACAGGAAACTGGTCCCAGGCAGGAAACTGGTCCCAGACAGGAAACTGGTCGGAAACTGGTCCCAGACAGGAAACTGGTCCCAGGCAGGAAACTGGTCCCAGACAGGAAACTGGTCCCATACAGGAAACTGGTCCCAGGCAGGAAACTGGTCCCAGACAGGAAACTGGTCCCAGGCAGGAAACTGGTCCCAGACAGGAAACTGGTCCCAGACAGGAAACTGGTCCCAGGCGGGAAACTGGTCCCAGGCAGGAAACTGGTCCCAGGCAGGAAACTGGTCGGAAACTGGTCCCAGACAGGAAACTGGTCCCAGACAGGAAACTGGTCCCAGACAGGAAACTGGTCGGAAACTGGTCCCAGACAGGAAACTGGTCCCAGACAGGAAACTGGTCCCAGGCAGGAATCTGGTCCCAGACAGGAATCTGGTCCCAGAATGGAAACTGGTCCCAGGCAGGAAACTGGTCCCAGGCAGGAAACTGGTCCCAGACAGGAAACTGGTCCCAGGCAGGAAACTGGTCCCAGACAGGAAACTGGTCCCAGGCGGGAAACTGGTCCCAGGCAGGAAACTGGTCCCAGGCAGGAAACTGGTCGGAAACTGGTCCCAGACAGGAAACTGGTCCCAGACAGGAAACTGGTCCCAGACAGGAAACTGGTCGGAAACTGGTCCCAGACAGGAAACTGGTCCCAGACAGGAAACTGGTCCCAGGCAGGAATCTGGTCCCAGACAGGAATCTGGTCCCAGAATGGAAACTGGTCCCAGGCAGGAAACTGGTCCCAGGCAGGAAACTGGTCCCAGACAGGAAACTGGTCCCAGGCAGGAAACTGGTCCCAGACAGGAAACTGGTCCCAGGCAGGAAACTGGTCCCAGGCAGGAAACTGGTCCCAGACAGGAAACTGGTCCCAGGCAGGAAACTGGTCCCAGGCAGGAAACTGGTCCCAGAATGGAAACTAGTCCCAGACAGGAAACTGGTCCCAGACAGGAAACTGGTCCCAGACAGGAAACTGGTCCCAGGCAGGAAACTGGTCCCAGACAGGAAACTGGTCCCAGGCAGGAAACTGGTCCCAGACAGGAAACTGGTCCCAGAATGGAAACTAGTCCCAGGCAGGAAACTAGTCCCAGACAGGAAACTGGTCCCAGACAGGAAACTGGTCCCAGGCAGGAAACTGGTCCCAGACAGGAAACTGGTCCCAGGCAGGAAACTGGTCCCAGACAGGAAACTGGTCCCAGACAGGAAACTGGTCCCAGAATGGAAACTAGTCCCAGGCAGGAAACTAGTCCCAGACAGGAAACTGGTCCCAGACAGGAAACTGGTCCCAGGCAGGAAACTGGTCCCAGACAGGAAACTGGTCGGAAACTGGTCCCAGACAGGAAACTGGTCCCAGGCAGGAAACTGGTCCCAGACAGGAAACTGGTCCCATACAGGAAACTGGTCCCAGGCAGGAAACTGGTCCCAGACAGGAAACTGGTCCCAGGCAGGAAACTGGTCCCAGACAGGAAACTGGTCCCAGACAGGAAACTGGTCCCAGGCGGGAAACTGGTCCCAGGCAGGAAACTGGTCCCAGGCAGGAAACTGGTCGGAAACTGGTCCCAGACAGGAAACTGGTCCCAGACAGGAAACTGGTCCCAGACAGGAAACTGGTCGGAAACTGGTCCCAGACAGGAAACTGGTCCCAGACAGGAAACTGGTCCCAGGCAGGAATCTGGTCCCAGACAGGAATCTGGTCCCAGAATGGAAACTGGTCCCAGGCAGGAAACTGGTCCCAGGCAGGAAACTGGTCCCAGACAGGAAACTGGTCCCAGGCAGGAAACTGGTCCCAGACAGGAAACTGGTCCCAGGCAGGAAACTGGTCCCAGGCAGGAAACTGGTCCCAGGCAGGAAACTGGTCCCAGGCAGGAAACTGGTCCCAGAATGGAAACTAGTCCCAGACAGGAAACTGGTCCCAGACAGGAAACTGGTCCCAGACAGGAAACTGGTCCCAGGCAGGAAACTGGTCCCAGACAGGAAACTGGTCCCAGGCAGGAAACTGGTCCCAGACAGGAAACTGGTCCCAGAATGGAAACTAGTCCCAGGCAGGAAACTAGTCCCAGACAGGAAACTGGTCCCAGACAGGAAACTGGTCCCAGGCAGGAAACTGGTCCCAGACAGGAAACTGGTCCCAGGCAGGAAACTGGTCCCAGACAGGAAACTGGTCCCAGACAGGAAACTGGTCCCAGAATGGAAACTAGTCCCAGGCAGGAAACTAGTCCCAGACAGGAAACTGGTCCCAGACAGGAAACTGGTCCCAGGCAGGAAACTGGTCCCAGACAGGAAACTGGTCGGAAACTGGTCCCAGACAGGAAACTGGTCCCAGGCAGGAAACTGGTCCCAGACAGGAAACTGGTCCCAGACAGGAAACTGGTCCCAGGCAGGAAACTGGTCCCAGACAGGAAACTGGTCCCAGGCAGGAAACTGGTCCCAGACAGGAAACTGGTCCCAGACAGGAAACTGGTCGGAAACTGGTCCCAGACAGGAAACTGGTCCCAGACAGGAAACTGGTCCCAGAAAGGAAACTGGTCCCAGGCAGGAAACTGGTCTCAGGCGGGAAACTGGTCCCAGGCGGGAAACTGGTCCCAGACAGGAAACTGGTCCCAGAAAGGAAACTGGTCCCAGAAAGGAAACTGGTCCCAGACAGGAAACTGGTCGCAGGCAGGAAACTGGTCGGAAACTGGTCCCAGAATGGAAACTGGTCCTAGACAGGAAACTGGTCCCAGGCAGGAAACTGGTCGGAAACTGGTCCCAGAATGGAAACTGGTCCCAGACAGGAAACTGGTCCCAGACAGGAAACTGGTCCCAGACAGGAAACTGGTCGGAAACTGGTCCCAGACAGGAAACTGGTCCCAGGCAGGAAACTGGTCCCAGGCAGGAAACTGGTCCCAGACAGGAAACTGGTCCCAGACAGGAAACTGGTCCCAGAAAGGAATCTGGTCCCAGCAGGAATCTGGTCCCAGAATGGAAACTGGTCCCAGACAGGAAACTGGTCCCAGACAGGAAACTAGTCCCAGGCAGGAAACTGGTCCCAGACAGGAATCTGGTCCCAGAATGGAAACTGGTCCCAGGCAGGAAACTGGTCCCAGACAGGAAACTGGTCCCAGACAGGAAACTGGTCCCAGGCAGGAAACTGGTCCCAGGCAGGAAACTGGTCCCAGACAGGAAACTGGTCCCAGAAAGGAATCTGGTCCCAGACAGGAATCTGGTCCCAGACAGGAAACTGGTCCAAGACAGGAATCTGGTCCCAGAATGGAAACTGGTCCCAGGCAGGAAACTGGTCCCAGACAGGAAACTGGTCCCAGGCAGGAAACTGGTCCCAGACAGGAATCTGGTCCCAGAATGGAAACTGGTCCCAGATAGGAATCTGGTCCCAGACAGGAAACTGGTCCCAGGCAGGAAACTGGTCCCAGACAGGAAACTGGTCCCAGACAGGAAACTGGTCCCAGGCGGGAAACTGGTCCCAGGCAGGAAACTGGTCCCAGGCAGGAAACTGGTCGGAAACTGGTCCCAGACAGGAAACTGGTCCCAGACAGGAAACTGGTCCCAGACAGGAAACTGGTCCCAGAATGGAAACTGGTCCCAGGCAGGAAACTGGTCCCAGGCGGGAAACTGGTCCCAGGCAGGAAACTGGTCCCAGGCAGGAAACTGGTCCCAGGCGGGAAACTGGTCCCAGACAGGAAACTGGTCCCAGACAGGAAACTGGTCCCAGACAGGAATCTGGTCCCAGGCAGGAAACTGGTCCCAGGCAGGTAACTGGTCCCAGACAGGAAACTGGTCCCAGGCAGGAAACTGGTCCCAGACAGGTAACTGGTCCCAGGCAGGAAACTGGTCCCAGGCAGGAAACTGGTCCCAGACAGGAAACTGGTCCCAGGCAGGAAACTGGTCCCAGGCAGGAAACTGGTCCCAGGCAGGAAACTGGTCCCAGACAGGAAACTGGTCCCAGGCAGGAAACTGGTCCCAGACAGGAAACTGGTCCCAGAATGGAAACTAGTCCCAGGCAGGAAACTAGTCCCAGACAGGAAACTGGTCCCAGACAGGAAACTGGTCCCAGGCAGGAAACTGGTCCCAGACAGGAAACTGGTCCCAGGCAGGAAACTGGTCCCAGACAGGAAACTGGTCCCAGACAGGAAACTGGTCCCAGAATGGAAACTAGTCCCAGGCAGGAAACTAGTCCCAGACAGGAAACTGGTCCCAGACAGGAAACTGGTCCCAGGCAGGAAACTGGTCCCAGACAGGAAACTGGTCGGAAACTGGTCCCAGACAGGAAACTGGTCCCAGGCAGGAAACTGGTCCCAGACAGGAAACTGGTCCCATACAGGAAACTGGTCCCAGGCAGGAAACTGGTCCCAGACAGGAAACTGGTCCCAGGCAGGAAACTGGTCCCAGACAGGAAACTGGTCCCAGACAGGAAACTGGTCCCAGGCGGGAAACTGGTCCCAGGCAGGAAACTGGTCCCAGGCAGGAAACTGGTCGGAAACTGGTCCCAGACAGGAAACTGGTCCCAGACAGGAAACTGGTCCCAGACAGGAAACTGGTCGGAAACTGGTCCCAGACAGGAAACTGGTCCCAGACAGGAAACTGGTCCCAGGCAGGAATCTGGTCCCAGACAGGAATCTGGTCCCAGAATGGAAACTGGTCCCAGGCAGGAAACTGGTCCCAGGCAGGAAACTGGTCCCAGACAGGAAACTGGTCCCAGGCAGGAAACTGGTCCCAGACAGGAAACTGGTCCCAGGCAGGAAACTGGTCCCAGGCAGGAAACTGGTCCCAGGCAGGAAACTGGTCCCAGGCAGGAAACTGGTCCCAGAATGGAAACTAGTCCCAGACAGGAAACTGGTCCCAGACAGGAAACTGGTCCCAGACAGGAAACTGGTCCCAGGCAGGAAACTGGTCCCAGACAGGAAACTGGTCCCAGGCAGGAAACTGGTCCCAGACAGGAAACTGGTCCCAGAATGGAAACTAGTCCCAGGCAGGAAACTAGTCCCAGACAGGAAACTGGTCCCAGACAGGAAACTGGTCCCAGGCAGGAAACTGGTCCCAGACAGGAAACTGGTCCCAGGCAGGAAACTGGTCCCAGACAGGAAACTGGTCCCAGACAGGAAACTGGTCCCAGAATGGAAACTAGTCCCAGGCAGGAAACTAGTCCCAGACAGGAAACTGGTCCCAGACAGGAAACTGGTCCCAGGCAGGAAACTGGTCCCAGACAGGAAACTGGTCGGAAACTGGTCCCAGACAGGAAACTGGTCCCAGGCAGGAAACTGGTCCCAGACAGGAAACTGGTCCCAGACAGGAAACTGGTCCCAGGCAGGAAACTGGTCCCAGACAGGAAACTGGTCCCAGGCAGGAAACTGGTCCCAGACAGGAAACTGGTCCCAGACAGGAAACTGGTCGGAAACTGGTCCCAGACAGGAAACTGGTCCCAGACAGGAAACTGGTCCCAGAAAGGAAACTGGTCCCAGGCAGGAAACTGGTCTCAGGCGGGAAACTGGTCCCAGGCGGGAAACTGGTCCCAGACAGGAAACTGGTCCCAGAAAGGAAACTGGTCCCAGAAAGGAAACTGGTCCCAGACAGGAAACTGGTCGCAGGCAGGAAACTGGTCGGAAACTGGTCCCAGAATGGAAACTGGTCCTAGACAGGAAACTGGTCCCAGGCAGGAAACTGGTCGGAAACTGGTCCCAGAATGGAAACTGGTCCCAGACAGGAAACTGGTCCCAGACAGGAAACTGGTCCCAGACAGGAAACTGGTCGGAAACTGGTCCCAGACAGGAAACTGGTCCCAGGCAGGAAACTGGTCCCAGGCAGGAAACTGGTCCCAGACAGGAAACTGGTCCCAGACAGGAAACTGGTCCCAGAAAGGAATCTGGTCCCAGCAGGAATCTGGTCCCAGAATGGAAACTGGTCCCAGACAGGAAACTGGTCCCAGACAGGAAACTAGTCCCAGGCAGGAAACTGGTCCCAGACAGGAATCTGGTCCCAGAATGGAAACTGGTCCCAGGCAGGAAACTGGTCCCAGACAGGAAACTGGTCCCAGACAGGAAACTGGTCCCAGGCAGGAAACTGGTCCCAGGCAGGAAACTGGTCCCAGACAGGAAACTGGTCCCAGAAAGGAATCTGGTCCCAGACAGGAATCTGGTCCCAGACAGGAAACTGGTCCAAGACAGGAATCTGGTCCCAGAATGGAAACTGGTCCCAGGCAGGAAACTGGTCCCAGACAGGAAACTGGTCCCAGGCAGGAAACTGGTCCCAGACAGGAATCTGGTCCCAGAATGGAAACTGGTCCCAGATAGGAATCTGGTCCCAGACAGGAAACTGGTCCCAGGCAGGAAACTGGTCCCAGACAGGAAACTGGTCCCAGACAGGAAACTGGTCCCAGGCGGGAAACTGGTCCCAGGCAGGAAACTGGTCCCAGGCAGGAAACTGGTCGGAAACTGGTCCCAGACAGGAAACTGGTCCCAGACAGGAAACTGGTCCCAGACAGGAAACTGGTCCCAGAATGGAAACTGGTCCCAGGCAGGAAACTGGTCCCAGGCGGGAAACTGGTCCCAGGCAGGAAACTGGTCCCAGGCAGGAAACTGGTCCCAGGCGGGAAACTGGTCCCAGACAGGAAACTGGTCCCAGACAGGAAACTGGTCCCAGACAGGAATCTGGTCCCAGGCAGGAAACTGGTCCCAGGCAGGTAACTGGTCCCAGACAGGAAACTGGTCCCAGGCAGGAAACTGGTCCCAGACAGGTAACTGGTCCCAGGCAGGAAACTGGTCCCAGGCAGGAAACTGGTCCCAGACAGGAAACTGGTCCCAGGCAGGAAACTGGTCCCAGGCAGGAAACTGGTCCCAGGCAGGAAACTGGTCCCAGACAGGAAACTGGTCCCAGGCAGGAAACTGGTCCCAGGCAGGAAACTGGTCCCAGAATGGAAACTAGTCCCAGACAGGAAACTGGTCCCAGGCAGGAAACTGGTCCCAGACAGGAAACTGGTCCCAGGCAGGAAACTGGTCGGAAACTGGTCCCAGACAGGAAACTGGTCCCAGGCAGGAAACTAGTCCCAGGCAGGAAACTAGTCCCAGACAGGAAACTGGTCCCAGACAGGAAACTGGTCCCAGGCAGGAAACTGGTCCCAGACAGGAAACTGGTCCCAGACAGGAAACTGGTCCCAGGCAGGAAACTAGTCCCAGACAGGAAACTGGTCCCAGACAGGAAACTGGTCCCAGACAGGAAACTGGTCCCAGGCAGGAAACTGGTCCCAGACAGGAAACTGGTCGGAAACTGGTCCCAGACAGGAAACTGGTCCCAGGCAGGAAACTGGTCCCAGACAGGAAACTGGTCCCAGACAGGAAACTGGTCCCAGGCAGGAAACTGGTCCCAGACAGGAAACTGGTCCCAGGCAGGAAACTGGTCCCAGACAGGAAACTGGTCCCAGGCAGGAAACTGGTCGGAAACTGGTCCCAGACAGGAAACTGGTCCCAGGCAGGAAACTAGTCCCAGACAGGAAACTGGTCCCAGACAGGAAACTGGTCCCAGGCAGGAAACTGGTCCCAGACAGGAAACTGGTCCCAGACAGGAAACTGGTCCCAGGCAGGAAACTAGTCCCAGACAGGAAACTGGTCCCAGACAGGAAACTGGTCCCAGACAGGAAACTGGTCCCAGGCAGGAAACTGGTCCCAGACAGGAAACTGGTCGGAAACTGGTCCCAGACAGGAAACTGGTCCCAGGCAGGAAACTGGTCCCAGACAGGAAACTGGTCCCAGACAGGAAACTGGTCCCAGGCAGGAAACTGGTCCCAGACAGGAAACTGGTCCCAGGCAGGAAACTGGTCCCAGACAGGAAACTGGTCCCAGACAGGAAACTGGTCGGAAACTGGTCCCAGACAGGAAACTGGTCCCAGGCAGGAAACTGGTCTCAGGCAGGAAACTGGTCCCAGGCGGGAAACTGGTCCCAGGCAGGAAACTGGTCCCAGACAGGAAACTGGTCCCAGACAGGAAACTGGTCCCAGACAGGAAACTGGTCCCAGGCGGGAAACTGGTCCCAGACAGGAAACTGGTCCCAGACAGGAAACTGGTCCCAGGCAGGAAACTGGTCCCAGACAGGAAACTGGTCTCAGGCAGGAAACTGGTCCCAGGCGGGAAACTGGTCCCAGGCAGGAAACTGGTCCCAGAATGGAAACTAGTCCCAGGCAGGAAACTAGTCCCAGGCAGGAAACTGGTCCCAGGCAGGAAACTGGTCCCAGACAGGAAACTGGTCCCAGGCAGGAAACTGGTCCCAGACAGGTAACTGGTCCCAGGCAGGAAACTGGTCCCAGGCAGGAAACTGGTCCCAGACAGGAAACTGGTCCCAGGCAGGAAACTGGTCCCAGGCAGGAAACTGGTCCCAGAATGGAAACTAGTCCCAGACAGGAAACTGGTCCCAGACAGGAAACTGGTCGGAAACTGGTCCCAGACAGGAAACTGGTCCCAGACAGGAAACTGGTCCCAGAAAGGAAACTGGTCCCAGGCAGGAAACTGGTCCCAGGCAGGAAACTGGTCCCAGACAGGAAACTGGTCCCAGACAGGAAACTGGTCCCAGGCAGGAAACTAGTCCCAGACAGGAAACTGGTCCCAGACAGGAAACTGGTCCCATACAGGAAACTGGTCCCAGGCAGGAAACTGGTCCCAGACAGGAA
The DNA here is from genome assembly GCF_933228915.1 of Telmatherina bonti. Classification (NCBI taxonomy): domain Eukaryota; kingdom Metazoa; phylum Chordata; class Actinopteri; order Atheriniformes; family Telmatherinidae; genus Telmatherina; species Telmatherina bonti. The sequence goes on from NC_136622.1 coordinate 39,422,141, forward strand.
ACTGGTCGGAAACTGGTCCCAGACAGGAAACTGGTCCCAGACAGGAAACTGGTCGGAAACTGGTCCCAGACAGGAAACTGGTCCCAGACAGGAAACTGGTCCCAGAAAGGAAACTGGTCCCAGGCAGGAAACTGGTCTCAGGCAGGAAACTGGTCCCAGGCGGGAAACTGGTCCCAGGCAGGAAACTGGTCCCAGGCGGGAAACTGGTCCCAGACAGGAAACTGGTCCCAGAAAGGAAACTGGTCCCAGACAGGAAACTGGTCCCAGACAGGAAACTGGTCCCAGGCAGGAAACTGGTCGGAAACTGGTCCCAGAATGGAAACTGGTCCTAGACAGGAAACTGGTCCCAGGCAGGAAACTGGTCGGAAACTGGTCCCAGAATGGAAACTGGTCCCAGACAGGAAACTGGTCCCAGACAGGAAACTGGTCCCAGACAGGAAACTGGTCGGAAACTGGTCCCAGACAGGAAACTGGTCCCAGGCAGGAAACTGGTCCCAGGCAGGAAACTGGTCCCAGACAGGAAACTGGTCCCAGACAGGAAACTGGTCCCAGAAAGGAATCTGGTCCCAGACAGGAATCTGGTCCCAGAATGGAAACTGGTCCCAGACAGGAAACTGGTCCCAGACAGGAAACTAGTCCCAGGCAGGAAACTGGTCCCAGACAGGAATCTGGTCCCAGAATGGAAACTGGTCCCAGGCAGGAAACTGGTTCCAGACAGGAAACTGGTCCCAGACAGGAAACTGGTCCCAGGCAGGAAACTGGTCCCAGGCAGGAAACTGGTCCCAGACAGGAAACTGGTCCCAGAAAGGAATCTGGTCCCAGACAGGAATCTGGTCCCAGACAAGAAACTGGTCCAAGACAGGAATCTGGTCCCAGAATGGAAACTGGTCCCAGGCAGGAAACTGGTCCCAGACAGGAAACTGGTCCCAGGCAGGAAACTGGTCCCAGACAGGAATCTGGTCCCAGAATGGAAACTGGTCCCAGATAGGAATCTGGTCCCAGACAGGAAACTGGTCCCAGGCAGGAAACTGGTCCCAGACAGGAAACTGGTCCCAGACAGGAAACTGGTCCCAGGCGGGAAACTGGTCCCAGGCAGGAAACTGGTCCCAGGCAGGAAACTGGTCCCAGGCAGGAAACTGGTCCCAGAATGGAAACTAGTCCCAGACAGGAAACTGGTCCCAGACAGGAAACTGGTCCCAGACAGGAAACTGGTCCCAGGCAGGAAACTGGTCCCAGACAGGAAACTGGTCCCAGGCAGGAAACTGGTCCCAGACAGGAAACTGGTCCCAGGCAGGAAACTGGTCGGAAACTGGTCCCAGACAGGAAACTGGTCCCAGGCAGGAAACTAGTCCCAGGAAGGAAACTAGTCCCAGACAGGAAACTGGTCCCAGACAGGAAACTGGTCCCAGGCAGGAAACTGGTCCCAGACAGGAAACTGGTCCCAGGCAGGAAACTAGTCCCAGACAGGAAACTGGTCCCAGACAGGAAACTGGTCCCAGACAGGAAACTGGTCCCAGGCAGGAAACTGGTCCCAGACAGGAAACTGGTCGGAAACTGGTCCCAGACAGGAAACTGGTCCCAGGCAGGAAACTGGTCCCAGACAGGAAACTGGTCCCAGACAGGAAACTGGTCCCAGGCAGGAAACTGGTCCCAGACAGGAAACTGGTCGGAAACTAGTCCCAGACAGGAAACTGGTCCCAGACAGGAAACTGGTCCCAGACAGGAAACTGGTCCCAGGCAGGAAACTGGTCCCAGGCAGGAAACTGGTCCCAGACAGGAAACTGGTCCCAGGCAGGAAACTGGTCCCAGACAGGAAACTGGTCCCAGACAGGAAACTGGTCCCAGGCAGGAAACTGGTCCCAGACAGGAAACTGGTCCCAGGCAGGAAACTGGTCCCAGAATGGAAACTAGTCCCAGACAGGAAACTGGTCCCAGACAGGAAACTGGTCCCAGACAGGAAACTGGTCCCAGGACGGAAACTGGTCCCAGACAGGAAACTGGTCCCAGGCAGGAAACTGGTCCCAGACAGGAAACTGGTCCCAGGCAGGAAACTGGTCGGAAACTGGTCCCAGACAGGAAACTGGTCCCAGGCAGGAAACTAGTCCCAGGCAGGAAACTAGTCCCAGACAGGAAACTGGTCCCAGACAGGAAACTGGTCCCAGAATGGAAACTGGTCCCAGGCAGGAAACTGGTCCCAGACAGGAAACTGGTCCCAGGCAGGAAACTAGTCCCAGACAGGAAACTGGTCCCAGACAGGAAACTGGTCCCAGACAGGAAACTGGTCCCAGACAGGAAACTGGTCCCAGGCAGGAAACTAGTCCCAGACAGGAAACTGGTCCCAGGCAGGAAACTGGTCCCAGGAGGGAAACTGGTCCCAGACAGGAAACTGGTCCCAGACAGGAAACTGGTCCCAGACAGGAAACTGGTCCCAGGCAGGAAACTGGTCGGAAACTGGTCCCAGAATGGAAACTGGTCCTAGACAGGAAACTGGTCCCAGGCAGGAAACTGGTCGGAAACTGGTCCCAGAATGGAAACTGGTCCCAGACAGGAAACTGGTCCCAGACAGGAAACTGGTCCCAGACAGGAAACTGGTCCCAGACAGGAAACTGGTCCCAGGCGGGAAACTGGTCCCAGACAGGAAACTGGTCCCAGAAAGGAAACTGGTCCCAGGCGGGAAACTGGTCCCAGGCAGGAAACTGGTCCCAGGCAGGAAACTGGTCCCAGGCAGGAAACTGGTCGGAAACTGGTCCCAGAATGGAAACTGGTCCCAGACAGGAAACTGGTCCCAGGCAGGAAACTGGTCGGAAACTGGTCCCAGAATGGAAACTGGTCCCAGACAGGAAACTGGTCCCAGACAGGAAACTGGTCCCAGACAGGAAACTGGTCCCAGAATGGAAACTGGTCCCAGGCAGGAAACTGGTCCCAGACAGGAAACTGGTCCCAGGCAGGAAACTGGTCCCAGGCAGGAAACTGGTCCCAGGCAGGAAACTGGTCCCAGGCAGGAAACTGGTCCCAGAAAGGAATCTGGTCCCAGACAGGAATCTGGTCCCAGAATGGAAACTGGTCCCAGGCAGGAAACTGGTCCCAGACAGGAAACTGGTCCCAGACAGGAAACTGGTCCCAGGCAGGAAACTGGTCCCAGAAAGGAAACTGGTCCCAGGCAGGAAACTGGTCCCAGACAGGAAACTGGTCCCAGGCAGGAAACTGGTCCCAGAATGGAAACTAGTCCCAGGCAGGAAACTGGTCCCAGACAGGAAACTGGTCCCAGACAGGAAACTGGTCCCAGGCAGGAAACTGGTCCCAGGCAGGAAACTGGTCCCAGACAGGAAACTTTTCCCAGGCAGGAAACTGGTCCCAGGCAGGAAACTGGTCCCAGACAGGAAACTGGTCCCAGACAGGAATCTGGTCCCAGAATGGAAACTGGTCCCAGATAGGAATCTGGTCCCAGACAGGAAACTGGTCCCAGGCAGGAAACTGGTCCCAGACAGGAAACTGGTCCCAGACAGGAAACTGGTCCCAGGCGGGAAACTGGTCCCAGGCAGGAAACTGGTCCCAGGCAGGAAACTGGTCCCAGGCAGGAAACTGGTCCCAGAATGGAAACTAGTCCCAGACAGGAAACTGGTCCCAGACAGGAAACTGGTCCCAGACAGGAAACTGGTCCCAGGCAGGAAACTGGTCCCAGGCAGGAAACTGGTCCCAGACAGGAAACTGGTCCCAGGCAGGAAACTGGTCCCAGGCAGGAAACTGGTCCCAGAATGGAAACTAGTCCCAGACAGGAAACTGGTCCCAGACAGGAAACTGGTCCCAGACAGGAAACTGGTCCCAGGCAGGAAACTGGTCCCAGACAGGAAACTGGTCCCAGGCAGGAAACTGGTCCCAGACAGGAAACTGGTCCCAGGCAGGAAACTGGTCGGAAACTGGTCCCAGACAGGAAACTGGTCCCAGGCAGGAAACTAGTCCCAGGAAGGAAACTAGTCCCAGACAGGAAACTGGTCCCAGACAGGAAACTGGTCCCAGGCAGGAAACTGGTCCCAGACAGGAAACTGGTCCCAGACAGGAAACTGGTCCCAGGCAGGAAACTAGTCCCAGACAGGAAACTGGTCCCAGACAGGAAACTGGTCCCAGACAGGAAACTGGTCCCAGGCAAGAAACTGGTCCCAGACAGGAAACTGGTCGGAAACTGGTCCCAGACAGGAAACTGGTCCCAGGCAGGAAACTGGTCCCAGACAGGAAACTGGTCCCAGACAGGAAACTGGTCCCAGGCAGGAAACTGGTCCCAGACAGGAAACTGGTCCCAGGCAGGAAACTGGTCCCAGACAGGAAACTGGTCCCAGGCAGGAAACTGGTCGGAAACTAGTCCCAGACAGGAAACTGGTCCCAGACAGGAAACTGGTCCCAGACAGGAAACTGGTCCCAGGCAGGAAACTGGTCCCAGGCAGGAAACTGGTCCCAGACAGGAAACTGGTCCCAGGCAGGAAACTGGTCCCAGACAGGAAACTGGTCCCAGACAGGAAACTGGTCCCAGGCAGGAAACTGGTCCCAGACAGGAAACTGGTCCCAGGCAGGAAACTGGTCCCAGAATGGAAACTAGTCCCAGACAGGAAACTGGTCCCAGACAGGAAACTGGTCCCAGACAGGAAACTGGTCCCAGGAAGGAAACTGGTCCCAGACAGGAAACTGGTCCCAGGCAGGAAACTGGTCCCAGACAGGAAACTGGTCCCAGGCAGGAAACTGGTCGGAAACTGGTCCCAGACAGGAAACTGGTCCCAGGCAGGAAACTAGTCCCAGGCAGGAAACTAGTCCCAGACAGGAAACTGGTCCCAGACAGGAAACTGGTCCCAGAATGGAAACTGGTCCAAGGCAGGAAACTGGTCCCAGACAGGAAACTGGTCCCAGGCAGGAAACTAGTCCCAGACAGGAAACTGGTCCCAGACAGGAAACTGGTCCCAGACAGGAAACTGGTCCCAGACAGGAAACTGGTCGGAAACTAGTCCCAGACAGGAAACTGGTCCCAGGCAGGAAACTGATCCCAGGAGGGAAACTGGTCCCAGACAGGAAACTGGTCCCAGAAAGGAAACTGGTCCCAGACAGGAAACTGGTCCCAGACAGGAAACTGGTCCCAGGCAGGAAACTGGTCGGAAACTGGTCCCAGAATGGAAACTGGTCCTAGACAGGAAACTGGTCCCAGGCAGGAAACTGGTCGGAAACTGGTCCCAGAATGGAAACTGGTCCCAGACAGGAAACTGGTCCCAGACAGGAAACTGGTCCCAGACAGGAAACTGGTCCCAGACAGGAAACTGGTCCCAGGCGGGAAACTGGTCCCAGACAGGAAACTGGTCCCAGAAAGGAAACTGGTCCCAGGCGGGAAACTGGTCCCAGGCAGGAAACTGGTCCCAGGCAGGAAACTGGTCCCAGGCAGGAAACTGGTCGGAAACTGGTCCCAGAATGGAAACTGGTCCCAGACAGGAAACTGGTCCCAGGCAGGAAACTGGTCGGAAACTGGTCCCAGAATGGAAACTGGTCCCAGACAGGAAACTGGTCCCAGACAGGAAACTGGTCCCAGACAGGAAACTGGTCCCAGAATGGAAACTGGTCCCAGGCAGGAAACTGGTCCCAGACAGGAAACTGGTCCCAGGCAGGAAACTGGTCCCAGGCAGGAAACTGGTCCCAGACAGGAAACTGGTCCCAGACAGGAAACTGGTCCCAGAAAGGAATCTGGTCCCAGACAGGAATCTGGTCCCAGAATGGAAACTGGTCCCAGGCAGGAAACTGGTCCCAGACAGGAAACTGGTCCCAGACAGGAAACTGGTCCCAGGCAGGAAACTGGTCCCAGACAGGAAACTGGTCCCAGACAGGAAACTGGTCCCAGGCAGGAAACTGGTCCCAGGCAGGAAACTGGTCCCAGACAGGAAACTGGTCCCAGGCAGGAAACTGGTCCCAGAATGGAAACTAGTCCCAGGCAGGAAACTGGTCCCAGACAGGAAACTGGTCCCAGACAGGAAACTGGTCCCAGGCAGGAAACTGGTCCCAGGCAGGAAACTGGTCCCAGACAGGAAACTGGTCCCAGACAGGAAACTGGTCCCAGAATGGAAACTAGTCCCAGGCAGGAAACTGGTCCCAGACAGGAATCTGGTCCCAGAATGGAAACTGGTCCCAGGCAGGAAACTGGTCCCAGACAGGAAACTGGTCCCAGGCAGGAAACTGGTCCCAGACAGGAATCTGGTCCCAGACAGGAATCTGGTCCCAGAATGGAAACTGGTCCCAGGCAGGAAACTGGTCCCAGGCAGGAAACTGGTCCCAGACAGGAAACTGGTCCCAGACAGGAATCTGGTCCCAGAATGGAAACTGGTCCCAGGCAGGAAACTGGTCCCAGACAGGAAACTGGTCCCAGGCAGGAAACTGGTCCCAGACAGGAAACTGGTCCCAGGCAGGAAACTGGTCCCAGAATGGAAACTAGTCCCAGGCAGGAAACTAGTCCCAGGCAGGAAACTGGTCCCAGACAGGAAACTGGTCCCAGACAGGAAACTGGTCCCAGACAGGAATCTGGTCCCAGAATGGAAACTGGTCCCAGGCAGGAAACTGGTCCCAGACAGGAAACTGGTCCCAGGCAGGAAACTGGTCCCAGACAGGAAACTGGTCCCAGGCAGGAAACTGGTCCCAGAATGGAAACTAGTCCCAGGCAGGAAACTAGTCCCAGGCAGGAAACTGGTCCCAGACAGGAAACTGGTCCCAGACAGGAAACTGGTCCCAGGCAGGAAACTGGTCCCAGACAGGAAACTGGTCCCAGGCAGGAAACTGGTCCCAGACAGGAAGCTGGTCCCAGACAGGAAACTGGTCCCAGGCAGGAAACTGGTCCCAGGCAGGAAACTGGTCCCAGACAGGAAACTGGTCCCAGGCAGGAAACTGGTCCCAGACAGGAAACTGGTCCCAGGCAGGAAACTGGTCCCAGATTGGAAACTAGTCCCAGGCAGGAAACTAGTCCCAGGCAGGAAACTGGTCCCAGACAGGAAACTGGTCCCAGACAGGAAACTGGTCCCAGGCAGGAAACTGGTCCCAGACAGGAAACTGGTCCCAGGCAGGAAACTGGTCCCAGACAGGAAACTGGTCCCAGACAGGAAACTGGTCCCAGGCAGGAAACTGGTCCCAGACAGGAAACTGGTCCCAGACAGGAAACTGGTCACAGACAGGAATCTGGTCCCAGACAGGAAACTGGTCCAAGACAGGAAACTGGTCCCAGGCAGGAAACTGGTCCCAGACAGGAAACTGGTCCCAGACAGGAAACTGGTCCCAGACAGGAATCTGGTCCCAGAATGGAAACTGGTCCCAGGCAGGAAACTGGTCCCAGACAGGAAACTGGTCCCAGACAGGAAACTGGTCCCAGACAGGAATCTGGTCCCAGACAGGAAACTGGTCCCAGACAGGAATCTGGTCCCAGGCAGGAAACTGGTCCCAGACAGGAAACTGGTCCCAGGCAGGAAACTGGTCCCAGACAGGAATCTGGTCCCAGACAGGAATCTGGTCCCAGAATGGAAACTGGTCCCAGGAAGGAAACTGGTCCCAGACAGGAAACTGGTCCCAGACAGGAATCTGGTCCCAGGCAGGAAACTGGTCCCAGACAGGAAACTGGTCCCAGGCAGGAAACTGGTCCCAGACAGGAAACTGGTCCCAGGCAGGAAACTGGTCCCAGAATGGAAACTAGTCCCAGGCAGGAAACTAGTCCCAGGCAGGAAACTGGTCCCAGACAGGAAACTGGTCCCAGGCAGGAAACTGGTCCCAGACAGGAAACTGGTCCCAGGCAGGAAACTGGTCCCAGACAGGAAACTGGTCCCAGACAGGAAACTGGTCCCAGGCAGGAAACTGGTCCCAGACAGGAAACTGGTCCCAGACAGGAATCTGGTCCCAGACAGGAAACTGGTCCAAGACAGGAAACTGGTCCCAGGCAGGAAACTGGTCCCAGACAGGAAACTGGTCCCAGACAGGAATCTGGTCCCAGACAGGAATCTGGTCCCAGACAGGAAACTGGTCCCAGGCAGGAAACTGGTCCCAGAATGGAAACTAGTCCCAGGCAGAAAACTAGTCCCAGACAGGAAACTGGTCCCAGGCAGGAATCTGGTCCCAGACAGGAATCTGGTCCCAGACAGGAAACTGGTCCCAGACAGGAAACTGGTCCCAGGCAGGAAACTGGTCCCAGAATGGAAACTGGTCCCAGACAGGAATCTGGTCCCAGACAGGAAACTGGTCCAAGACAGGAATCTGGTCCCAGAATGGAAACTGGTCCCAGACAGGACACTGGTCCCAGACAGGAAACTGGTCCCAGACAGGAAACTGGTCCCAGACAGGAAACTGGTCCCAGACAGGAAACTGGTCCCAGACAGGAAACTGGTCCCAGGCAGGAAACTGGTCCCAGGCAGGAAACTGGTCCCAGACAGGAATCTGGTCCCAGACAGGAAACTGGTCCCAGACAGGAAACTGGTCCCAGGCAGGAAACTGGTCCCAGAATGGAAACTGGTCCCAGGCAGGAAACTGGTCCCAGACAGGAAACTGGTCCCAGACAGGAAACTGGTCCCAGGCAGGAAACTGGTCCCAGACAGGAAACTGGTCCCAGACAGTAAACTGGTCCCAGGCAGGAAACTGGTCCCAGGCAGGAAACTGGTCCCAGACAGGAAACTGGTCCCAGAATGGAAACTGGTCCCAGGCAGGAAACTGGCCCCAGACAGGAAACTGGTCCCAGACAGGAAACTGGTCCCAGGCAGGAAACTAGTCCCAGACAGGAAACTGGTCCCAGGCAGGAAACTGGTCCCATACAGGAAACTGGTCCCAGACAGGAAACTGGTCCCAGACAGGAAACTAGTCCCAGGCAGGAAACTGGTCCCAGACAGGAATCTGGTCCCAGAATGGAAACTGGTCCCAGGCAGGAAACTGGTCCCAGACAGGAAACTGGTCCCAGACAGGAAACTGGTCCCAGGCAGGAAACTGGTCCCAGGCAGGAAACTGGTCCCAGAAAGGAATCTGGTCCCAGACAGGAATCTGGTCCCAGACAGGAAACTGGTCCAAGACAGGAATCTGGTCCCAGAATGGAAACTGGTCCCAGGCAGGAAACTGGTCCCAGACAGGAAACTGGTCCCAGGCAGGAAACTGGTCCCAGGCAGGAAACTGGTCCCAGACAGGAATCTGGTCCCAGATAGGAATCTGGTCCCAGACAGGAATCTGGTCCCAGGCAGGAAACTGGTCCCAGGCAGGAAACTGGTCCCAGGCAGGAAACTGGTCCCAGACGGGAAACTGGTCCCAGGCAGGAAACTGGTCCCAGGCAGGAAACTGGTCGGAAACTGGTCCCAGACAGGAAACTGGTCCCAGACAGGAAACTGGTCCCAGACAGGAAACTGGTCGGAAACTGGTCCCAGACAGGAAACTGGTCCCAGACAGGAAACTGGTCCCAGGCAGGAATCTGGTCCCAGACAGGAATCTGGTCCCAGAATGGAAACTGGTCCCAGGCAGGAAACTGGTCCCAGAATGGAAACTAGTCCCAGACAGGAAACTGGTCCCAGACAGGAAACTGGTCCCAGACAGGAAACTGGTCCCAGGCAGGAAACTGGTCCCAGACAGGAAACTGGTCCCAGGCAGGAAACTGGTCCCAGACAGGAAACTGGTCCCAGAATGGAAACTAGTCCCAGGCAGGAAACTAGTCCCAGACAGGAAACTGGTCCCAGACAGGAAACTGGTCCCAGGCAGGAAACTGGTCCCAGACAGGAAACTGGTCCCAGGCAGGAAACTGGTCCCAGACAGGAAACTGGTCCCAGACAGGAAACTGGTCCCAGAATGGAAACTGGTCCCAGGCAGGAAACTAGTCCCAGACAGGAAACTGGTCCCAGACAGGAAACTGGTCCCAGGCAGGAAACTGGTCCCAGACAGGAATCTGGTCCCAGGCAGGAAACTGGTCCCAGACAGGAAACTGGTCCCAGACAGGAAACTGGTCCCAGGCAGGAAACTGGTCCCAGACAGGAAACTGGTCCCAGGCAGGAAACTGGTCCCAGACAGGAAACTGGTCCCAGACAGGAAACCGGTCGGAAACTGGTCCCAGACAGGAAACTGGTCCCAGACAGGAAACTGGTCCCAGGCAGGAAACTGGTCCCAGGCAGGAAACTGGTCTCAGGCGGGAAACTGGTCCCAGGCGGGAAACTGGTCCCAGGCAGGAAACTGGTCCCAGACAGGAAACTGGTCCCAGACAGGAAACTGGTCCCAGGCGGGAAACTGGTCCCAGACAGGAAACTGGTCCCAGAAAGGAAACTGGTCCCAGGCGGGAAACTAGTCCCAGGCAGGAAACTGGTCCCAGGCAGGAAACTGGTCCCAGGCAGGAAACTGATCGGAAACTGGTCCCAGAATGGAAACTGGTCCTAGACAGGAAACTGGTCCCAGGCAGGAAACTGGTCGGAAACTGGTCCCAGAATGGAAACTGGTCCCAGACAGGAAACTGGTCCCAGACAGGAAACTGGTCCCAGACAGGAAACTGGTCGGAAACTGGTCCCAGACAGGAAACTGGTCCCAGACAGGAAACTGGTCCCAGACAGGAAACTGGTCCGAGGCAGGAAACTGGTCCCAGAAAGGAAACTGGTCCCAGACAGGAAACTGGTCCCAGAAAGGAATCTGGTCCCAGAAAGGAATCTGGTCCCAGAATGGAAACTGGTCCCAGACAGGAAACTGGTCCCAGAATGGAAACTAGTCCCAGGCAGGAAACTGGTCCCAGACAGGAATCTGGTCCCAGAATGGAAACTGGTCCCAGGAGGGAAACTGGTCCCAGACAGGAAACTGGTCCCAGACAGGAAACTGGTCCCAGGCAGGAAACTGGTCCCAGGCAGGAAACTGGTCCCAGACAGGAAACTGGTCCCAGAAAGGAATCTGGTCCCAGACAGGAAACTGGTCCCAGACAGGAAACTGGTCCCAGGCAGGAAACTGGTCCCAGGCAGGAAACTGGTCCCAGGCAGGAAACTGGTCGGAAACTGGTCCCAGACAGGAAACTGGTCCCAGACAGGAAACTGGTCCCAGACAGGAAACTGGTCCCAGACAGGAAACTGGTCCCAGAATGGAAACTGGTCCCAGGCAGGAAACTGGTCCCAGGCGGGAAACTGGTCCCAGGCAGGAAACTGGTCGGAAACTGGTCCCAGACAGGAAACTGGTCCCAGACAGGAAACTGGTCCCAGACAGGAATCTGGTCCCAGACAGGAATCTGGTCCCAGAATGTAAACTGGTCCCAGGCAGGAAACTGGTCCCAGGCAGGAAACTGGTCCCAGGCAGGAAACTGGTCCCAGACAGGAAACTGGTCCCAGGCAGGAAACTGGTCCCAGACAGGTAACTGGTCCCAGGCAGGAAACTGGTCCCAGGCAGGAAACTGGTCCCAGACAGGAAACTGGTCCCAGGCAGGAAACTGGTCCCAGGCAGGAAACTGGTCCCAGAATGGAAACTAGTCCCAGACAGGAAACTGGTCCCAGAATGGAAACTGGTCCCAGGCAGGAAACTGGTCCCAGACAGGAAACTGGTCCCAGGCAGGAAACTGGTCCCAGACAGGAATCTGGTCCCAGAATGGAAACTGGTCCCAGGCAGGAAACTAGTCCCAGACAGGAAACTGGTCCCAGACAGGAAACTGGTCCCAGGCAGGAAACTGGTCCCAGACAGGAAACTGGTCCCAGACAGGAAACTGGTCCCAGACAGGAAACTGGTCCCAGGCAGGAAACTGGTCCCAGACAGGAAACTGGTCCCAGGCAGGAAACTGGTCCCAGAATGGAAACTGGTCCCAGACAGGAAACTGGTCCCAGGCAGGAAACTGGTCCCAGGCAGGAAACTGGTCCCAGACAGGAAACTGGTCCCAGACAGGAAACTGGTCCCAGGCAGGAAACTGGTCCCAGACAGGAAACTGGTCCCAGGCAGGAAACTGGTCCCAGACGGGAAACTGGTCCCAGACAGGAAACTGGTCCCAGGCGGGAAACTGGTCCCAGACAGGAAACTGGTCCCAGACAGGAAACTGGTCCCAGAATGGAAACTAGTCCCAGGCAGGAAACTAGTCCCAGACAGGAAACTGGTCCCAGACAGGAAACTGGTCCCAGGCAGGAAACTGGTCCCAGACAGGAAACTGGTCCCAGACAGGAAACTGGTCCCAGGCAGGAAACTGGTCCCAGACAGGAAACTGGTCCCAGGCAGGAAACTGGTCCCAGGCAGGAAACTGGTCCCAGACAGGAAACTGTTCCCAGGCAGGAAACTGGTCCCAGGCAGGAAACTGGTCCCAGAATGGAAACTAGTCCCAGACAGGAAACTGGTCCCAGACAGGAAACTGGTCCCAGACAGGAAACTGGTCCCAGGCAGGAAACTGGTCCCAGACAGGAAACTGGTCCCAGGCAGGAAACTGGTCCCAGACAGGAAACTGGTCCCAGAATGGAAACTAGTCCCAGGCAGGAAACTAGTCCCAGACAGGAAACTGGTCCCAGACAGGAAACTGGTCCCAGGCAGGAAACTGGTCCCAGACAGGAAACTGGTCCCAGGCAGGAAACTGGTCCCAGACAGGAAACTGGTCCCAGACAGGAAACTGGTCCCAGAATGGAAACTGGTCCCAGGCAGGAAACTAGTCCCAGGCAGGAAACTGGTCCCAGACAGGAAACTGGTCCCAGGCAGGAAACTGGTCCCAGACAGGAATCTGGTCCCAGGCAGGAAACTGGTCCCAGACAGGAAACTGGTCCCAGACAGGAAACTGGTCCCAGGCAGGAAACTGGTCCCAGACAGGAAACTGGTCCCAGGCAGGAAACTGGTCCCAGACAGGAAACTGGTCCCAGACAGGAAACCGGTCGGAAACTGGTCCCAGACAGGAAACTGGTCCCAGACAGGAAACTGGTCCCAGGCAGGAAACTGGTCCCAGGCAGGAAACTGGTCTCAGGCGGGAAACTGGTCCCAGGCGGGAAACTGGTCCCAGGCAGGAAACTGGTCCCAGACAGGAAACTGGTCCCAGACAGGAAACTGGTCCCAGGCGGGAAACTGGTCCCAGACAGGAAACTGGTCCCAGAAAGGAAACTGGTCCCAGGCGGGAAACTGGTCCCAGGCAGGAAACTGGTCCCAGGCAGGAAACTGGTCCCAGGCAGGAAACTGATCGGAAACTGGTCCCAGAATGGAAACTGGTCCTAGACAGGAAACTGGTCCCAGGCAGGAAACTGGTCGGAAACTGGTCCCAGAATGGAAACTGGTCCCAGACAGGAAACTGGTCCCAGACAGGAAACTGGTCCCAGACAGGAAACTGGTCGGAAACTGGTCCCAGACAGGAAACTGGTCCCAGACAGGAAACTGGTCCCAGAATGGAAACTGGTCCGAGGCAGGAAACTGGTCCCAGACAGGAAACTGGTCCCAGACAGGAAACTGGTCCCAGAAAGGAATCTGGTCCCAGAAAGGAATCTGGTCCCAGAATGGAAACTGGTCCCAGACAGGAAACTGGTCCCAGAATGGAAACTAGTCCCAGGCAGGAAACTGGTCCCAGACAGGAATCTGGTCCCAGAATGGAAACTGGTCCCAGGAGGGAAACTGGTCCCAGACAGGAAACTGGTCCCAGACAGGAAACTGGTCCCAGGCAGGAAACTGGTCCCAGGCAGGAAACTGGTCCCAGACAGGAAACTGGTCCCAGAAAGGAATCTGGTCCCAGACAGGAATCTGGTCCCAGACAGGAAACTGGTCCAAGACAGGAATCTGGTCCCAGAATGGAAACTGGTCCCAGGCAGGAAACTGGTCCCAGACAGGAAACTGGTCCCAGGCAGGAAACTGGTCCCAGACAGGAATCTGGTCCCAGAATGGAAACTGGTCCCAGATAGGAATCTGGTCCCAGACAGGAAACTGGTCGCAGGCAGGAAACTGGTCCCAGACAGGAAACTGGTCCCAGACAGGAAACTGGTTCCAGGCGGGAAACTGGTCCCAGGCAGGAAACTGGTCCCAGGCAGGAAACTGGTCGGAAACTGGTCCCAGACAGGAAACTGGTCCCAGACAGGAAACTGGTCCCAGACAGGAAACTGGTCCCAGAATGGAAACTGGTCCCAGGCAGGAAACTGGTCCCAGGCGGGAAACTGGTCCCAGGCAGGAAACTGGTCCCAGGCAGGAAACTGGTCGGAAACTGGTCCCAGACAGGAAACTGGTCCCAGACAGGAAACTGGTCCCAGACAGGAATCTGGTCCCAGACAGGAATCTGGTCCCAGAATGGAAACTGGTCCCAGGCAGGAAACTGGTCCCAGGCAGGAAACTGGTCCCAGGCAGGAAACTGGTCCCAGACAGGAAACTGGTCCCAGGCAGGAAACTGGTCCCAGACAGGAAACTGGTCCCAGACAGGAAACTGGTCCCAGAATGGAAACTAGTCCCAGGCAGGAAACTAGTCCCAGACAGGAAACTGGTCCCAGACAGGAAACTGGTCCCAGGCAGGAAACTGGTCCCAGACAGGAAACTGGTCGGAAACTGGTCCCAGACAGGAAACTGGTCCCAGGCAGGAAACTGGTCCCAGACAGGAAACTGGTCCCAGACAGGAAACTGGTCCCAGGCAGGAAACTGGTCCCAGACAGGAAACTGGTCCCAGGCAGGAAACTGGTCCCAGACGGGAAACTGGTCCCAGACAGGAAACTGGTCCCAGGCGGGAAACTGGTCCCAGACAGGAAACTGGTCCCAGACAGGAAACTGGTCCCAGAATGGAAACTGGTCCCAGACAGGAAACTGGTCCCAGGCAGGAAACTGGTCCCAGGCAGGAAACTGGTCCCAGACAGGAAACTGGTCCCAGACAGGAAACTGGTCCCAGAATGGAAACTAGTCCCAGGCAGGAAACTAGTCCCAGACAGGAAACTGGTCCCAGACAGGAAACTGGTCCCAGGCAGGAAACTGGTCCCAGACAGGAAACTGGTCGGAAACTGGTCCCAGACAGGAAACTGGTCCCAGGCAGGAAACTGGTCCCAGACAGGAAACTGGTCCCAGAAAGGAATCTGGTCCCAGAATGGAAACTGGTCCCAGACAGGAAACTGGTCCCAGAATGGAAACTAGTCCCAGGCAGGAAACTGGTCCCAGACAGGAATCTGGTCCCAGAATGGAAACTGGTCCCAGGAGGGAAACTGGTCCCAGACAGGAAACTGGTCCCAGACAGGAAACTGGTCCCAGGCAGGAAACTGGTCCCAGGCAGGAAACTGGTCCCAGACAGGAAACTGGTCCCAGAAAGGAATCTGGTCCCAGACAGGAATCTGGTCCCAGACAGGAAACTGGTCCAAGACAGGAATCTGGTCCCAGAATGGAAACTGGTCCCAGGCAGGAAACTGGTCCCAGACAGGAAACTGGTCCCAGGCAGGAAACTGGTCCCAGACAGGAATCTGGTCCCAGAATGGAAACTGGTCCCAGATAGGAATCTGGTCCCAGACAGGAAACTGGTCGCAGGCAGGAAACTGGTCCCAGACAGGAAACTGGTCCCAGACAGGAAACTGGTTCCAGGCGGGAAACTGGTCCCAGGCAGGAAACTGGTCCCAGGCAGGAAACTGGTCGGAAACTGGTCCCAGACAGGAAACTGGTCCCAGACAGGAAACTGGTCCCAGACAGGAAACTGGTCCCAGAATGGAAACTGGTCCCAGGCAGGAAACTGGTCCCAGGCGGGAAACTGGTCCCAGGCAGGAAACTGGTCCCAGGCAGGAAACTGGTCGGAAACTGGTCCCAGACAGGAAACTGGTCCCAGACAGGAAACTGGTCCCAGACAGGAATCTGGTCCCAGACAGGAATCTGGTCCCAGAATGGAAACTGGTCCCAGGCAGGAAACTGGTCCCAGGCAGGAAACTGGTCCCAGACAGGAAACTGGTCCCAGGCAGGAAACTGGTCCCAGACAGGAAACTGGTCCCAGAATGGAAACTAGTCCCAGGCAGGAAACTAGTCCCAGACAGGAAACTGGTCCCAGACAGGAAACTGGTCCCAGGCAGGAAACTGGTCCCAGACAGGAAACTGGTCGGAAACTGGTCCCAGACAGGAAACTGGTCCCAGGCAGGAAACTGGTCCCAGACAGGAAACTGGTCCCAGACAGGAAACTGGTCCCAGGCAGGAAACTGGTCCCAGACAGGAAACTGGTCCCAGGCAGGAAACTGGTCCCAGACGGGAAACTGGTCCCAGACAGGAAACTGGTCCCAGGCGGGAAACTGGTCCCAGACAGGAAACTGGTCCCAGACAGGAAACTGGTCCCAGAATGGAAACTGGTCCCAGACAGGAAACTGGTCGGAAACTGGTCCCAGACAGGAAACTGGTCCCAGGCAGGAAACTGGTCCCAGACAGGAAACTGGTCCCAGACAGGAAACTGGTCCCAGACAGGAATCTGGTCCCAGAATGGAAACTGGTCCCAGATAGGAATCTGGTCCCAGACAGGAAACTGGTCGCAGGCAGGAAACTGGTCCCAGACAGGAAACTGGTCCCAGACAGGAAACTGGTTCCAGGCGGGAAACTGGTCCCAGGCAGGAAACTGGTCCCAGGCAGGAAACTGGTCGGAAACTGGTCCCAGACAGGAAACTGGTCCCAGACAGGAAACTGGTCCCAGACAGGAAACTGGTCCCAGAATGGAAACTGGTCCCAGGCGGGAAACTGGTCCCAGGCAGGAAACTGGTCCCAGGCAGGAAACTGGTCGGAAACTGGTCCCAGACAGGAAACTGGTCCCAGACAGGAAACTGGTCCCAGACAGGAATCTGGTCCCAGACAGGAATCTGGTCCCAGAATGGAAACTGGTCCCAGGCAGGAAACTGGTCCCAGGCAGGAAACTGGTCCCAGGCAGGAAACTGGTCCCAGACAGGAAACTGGTCCCAGGCAGGAAACTGGTCCCAGACAGGAAACTGGTCCCAGACAGGAAACTGGTCCCAGAATGGAAACTAGTCCCAGGCAGGAAACTAGTCCCAGACAGGAAACTGGTCCCAGACAGGAAACTGGTCCCAGGCAGGAAACTGGTCCCAGACAGGAAACTGGTCGGAAACTGGTCCCAGA
This sequence comes from Telmatherina bonti, assembly GCF_933228915.1. Lineage (NCBI taxonomy): Eukaryota > Metazoa > Chordata > Actinopteri > Atheriniformes > Telmatherinidae > Telmatherina > Telmatherina bonti. The sequence continues at coordinate 39,439,136 of NC_136622.1, forward strand.
CAGGAAACTGGTCCCAGGCAGGAAACTGGTCCCAGACAGGAAACTGGTCCCAGACAGGAAACTGGTCCCAGGCAGGAAACTGGTCCCAGACAGGAAACTGGTCCCAGGCAGGAAACTGGTCCCAGACGGGAAACTGGTCCCAGACAGGAAACTGGTCCCAGGCGGGAAACTGGTCCCAGACAGGAAACTGGTCCCAGACAGGAAACTGGTCCCAGAATGGAAACTGGTCCCAGACAGGAAACTGGTCGGAAACTGGTCCCAGACAGGAAACTGGTCCCAGGCAGGAAACTGGTCCCAGACAGGAAACTGGTCCCAGACAGGAAACTGGTCCCAGACAGGAAACTGGTCCCAGGCAGGAAACTGGTCCCAGGCAGGAAACTGGTCCCAGACAGGAAACTGTTCCCAGGCAGGAAACTGGTCCCAGGCAGGAAACTGGTCCCAGAATGGAAACTAGTCCCAGACAGGAAACTGGTCCCAGAATGGAAACTAGTCCCAGGCAGGAAACTAGTCCCAGACAGGAAACTGGTCCCAGACAGGAAACTGGTCCCAGGCAGGAAACTGGTCCCAGACAGGAAACTGGTAGGAAACTGGTCCCAGACAGGAAACTGGTCCCAGGCAGGAAACTGGTCCCAGACAGGAAACTGGTCCCAGACAGGAAACTGGTCCCAGGCAGGAAACTGGTCCCAGACAGGAAACTGGTCCCAGGCAGGAAACTGGTCCCAGACAGGAAACTGGTCCCAGACAGGAAACTGGTCGGAAACTGGTCCCAGACAGGAAACTGGTCCCAGACAGGAAACTGGTCCCAGAAAGGAAACTGGTCCCAGGCAGGAAACTGGTCTCAGGCGGGAAACTGGTCCCAGGCGGGAAACTGGTCCCAGGCAGGAAACTGGTCCCAGACAGGAAACTGGTCCCAGACAGGAAACTGGTCCCAGGCGGGAAACTGGTCCCAGACAGGAAACTGGTCCCAGACAGGAAACTGGTCCCAGACAGGAAACTGGTCCCAGGCAGGAAACTGGTCCCAGACAGGAAACTGGTCCCAGAAAGGAATCTGGTCCCAGAAAGGAATCTGGTCCCAGACAGGAAACTGGTCCCAGAATGGAAACTAGTCCCAGGCAGGAAACTGGTCCCAGACAGGAATCTGGTCCCAGAATGGAAACTGGTCCCAGGAGGGAAACTGGTCCCAGACAGGAAACTGGTCCCAGACAGGAAACTGGTCCCAGGTAGGAAACTGGTCCCAGGCAGGAAACTGGTCCCAGAAAGGAATCTGGTCCCAGACAGGAATCTGGTCCCAGACAGGAAACTGGTCCAAGACAGGAATCTGGTCCCAGAATTGAAACTGGTCCCAGGCAGGAAACTGGTCCCAGACAGGAAACTGGTCCCAGGCAGGAAACTGGTCCCAGACAGGAATCTGGTCCCAGAATGGAAACTGGTCCCAGATAGGAATCTGGTCCCAGACAGGAAACTGGTCGCAGGCAGGAAACTGGTCCCAGACAGGAAACTGGTCCCAGACAGGAAACTGGTCCCAGGCGGGAAACTGGTCCCAGGCAGGAAACTGGTCCCAGGCAGGAAACTGGTCCCAGACAGGAAACTGGTCCCAGACAGGAAACTGGTCCCAGAATGGAAACTGGTCCCAGGCAGGAAACTGGTCCCAGGCGGGAAACTGGTCCCAGGCAGGAAACTGGTCCCAGGCAGGAAACTGGTCGGAAACTGGTCCCAGACAGGAAACTGGTCCCAGACAGGAAACTGGTCCCAGACAGGAATCTGGTCCCAGACAGGAATCTGGTCCCAGAATGTAAACTGGTCCCAGGCAGGAAACTGGTCCCAGGCAGGAAACTGGTCCCAGGCAGGAAACTGGTCCCAGACAGGAAACTGGTCCCAGGCAGGAAACTGGTCCCAGACAGGAAACTGGTCCCAGACAGGAAACTGGTCCCAGGCAGGAAACTGGTCCCAGAATGGAAACTAGTCCCAGACAGGAAACTGGTCCCAGACAGGAAACTGGTCCCAGGCAGGAAACTGGTCCCAGACAGGAAACTGGTCCCAGGCAGGAAACTGGTCCCAGACAGGAATCTGGTCCCAGAATGGAAACTGGTCCCAGGCAGGAAACTAGTCCCAGACAGGAAACTGGTCCCAGACAGGAAACTGGTCCCAGGCAGGAAACTGGTCCCAGACAGGAAACTGGTCCCAGACAGGAAACTGGTCCCAGACAGGAAACTGGTCCCAGGCAGGAAACTGGTCCCAGACAGGAAACTGGTCCCAGGCAGGAAACTGGTCCCAGAATGGAAACTGGTCCCAGACAGGAAACTGGTCCCAGACAGGAAACTGGTCCCAGGCAGGAAACTGGTCCCAGACAGGAAACTGGTCCCAGACAGGAAACTGGTCCCAGGCAGGAAACTGGTCCCAGACAGGAAACTGGTCCCAGGCAGGAAACTGGTCCCAGACGGGAAACTGGTCCCAGACAGGAAACTGGTCCCAGGCGGGAAACTGGTCCCAGACAGGAAACTGGTCCCAGACAGGAAACTGGTCCCAGAATGGAAACTAGTCCCAGGCAGGAAACTAGTCCCAGACAGGAATCTGGTCCCAGAATGGAAACTGGTCCCAGGAGGGAAACTGGTCCCAGACAGGAAACTGGTCCCAGACAGGAAACTGGTCCCAGGCAGGAAACTGGTCCCAGGCAGGAAACTGGTCCCAGACAGGAAACTGGTCCCAGAAAGGAATCTGGTCCCAGACAGGAATCTGGTCCCAGACAGGAAACTGGTCCAAGACAGGAATCTGGTCCCAGAATGGAAACTGGTCCCAGGCAGGAAACTGGTCCCAGACAGGAAACTGGTCCCAGGCAGGAAACTGGTCCCAGACAGGAATCTGGTCCCAGAATGGAAACTGGTCCCAGATAGGAATCTGGTCCCAGACAGGAAACTGGTCGCAGGCAGGAAACTGGTCCCAGACAGGAAACTGGTCCCAGACAGGAAACTGGTTCCAGGCGGGAAACTGGTCCCAGGCAGGAAACTGGTCCCAGGCAGGAAACTGGTCGGAAACTGGTCCCAGACAGGAAACTGGTCCCAGACAGGAAACTGGTCCCAGACAGGAAACTGGTCCCAGAATGGAAACTGGTCCCAGGCAGGAAACTGGTCCCAGGCGGGAAACTGGTCCCAGGCAGGAAACTGGTCCCAGGCAGGAAACTGGTCGGAAACTGGTCCCAGACAGGAAACTGGTCCCAGACAGGAAATTGGTCCCAGACAGGAATCTGGTCCCAGACAGGAATCTGGTCCCAGAATGGAAACTGGTCCCAGGCAGGAAACTGGTCCCAGGCAGGAAACTGGTCCCAGGCAGGAAACTGGTCCCAGACAGGAAACTGGTCCCAGGCAGGAAACTGGTCCCAGACAGGAAACTGGTCCCAGACAGGAAACTGGTCCCAGAATGGAAACTAGTCCCAGGCAGGAAACTAGTCCCAGACAGGAAACTGGTCCCAGACAGGAAACTGGTCCCAGGCAGGAAACTGGTCCCAGACAGGAAACTGGTCGGAAACTGGTCCCAGACAGGAAACTGGTCCCAGGCAGGAAACTGGTCCCAGACAGGAAACTGGTCCCAGACAGGAAACTGGTCCCAGGCAGGAAACTGGTCCCAGACAGGAAACTGGTCCCAGGCAGGAAACAGGTCCCAGACAGGAAACTGGTCCCAGACAGGAAACTGGTCGGAAACTGGTCCCAGACAGGAAACTGGTCCCAGACAGGAAACTGGTCCCAGAAAGGAAACTGGTCCCAGGCAGGAAACTGGTCTCAGGCGGGAAACTGGTCCCAGGCGGGAAACTGGTCCCAGGCAGGAAACTGGTCCCAGACAGGAAACTGGTCCCAGACAGGAAACTGGTCCCAGGCGGGAAACTGGTCCCAGACAGGAAACTGGTCCCAGAAAGGAAACTGGTCCCAGGCGGGAAACTGGTCCCAGGCAGGAAACTGGTCCCAGGCAGGAAACTGGTCGGAAACTGGTCCCAGAATGGAAACTGGTCCTAGACAGGAAACTGGTCCCAGGCAGGAAACTGGTCGGAAACTGGTCCCAGAATGGAAACTGGTCCCAGACAGGAAACTGGTCCCAGACAGGAAACTGGTCCCAGACAAGAAACTGGTCGGAAACTGGTCCCAGACAGGAAACTGGTCCCAGACAGGAAACTGGTCCCAGACAGGAAACTGGTCCCAGGCAGGAAACTGGTCCCAGACAGGAAACTGGTCCCAGAAAGGAATCTGGTCCCAGAAAGGAATCTGGTCCCAGAACGGAAACTGGTCCCAGACAGGAAACTGGTCCCAGAATGGAAACTAGTCCCAGGCAGGAAACTGGTCCCAGACAGGAATCTGGTCCCAGAATGGAAACTGGTCCCAGGAGGGAAACTGGTCCCAGACAGGAAACTGGTCCCAGACAGGAAACTGGTCCCAGGTAGGAAACTGGTCCCAGGCAGGAAACTGGTCCCAGACAGGAATCTGGTCCCAGACAGGAAACTGGTCCAAGACAGGAATCTGGTCCCAGAATGGAAACTGGTCCCAGGCAGGAAACTGGTCCCAGACAGGAAACTGGTCCCAGGCAGGAAACTGGTCCCAGACAGGAATCTGGTCCCAGAATGGAAACTGGTCCCAGATAGGAATCTGGTCCCAGACAGGAAACTGGTCGCAGGCAGGAAACTGGTCCCAGACAGGAAACTGGTCCCAGACAGGAAACTGGTCCCAGGCGGGAAACTGGTCCCAGGCAGGAAACTGGTCGCAGGCAGGAAACTGGTCGGAAACTGGTCCCAGACAGGAAACTGGTCCCAGACAGGAAACTGGTCCCAGACAGGAAACTGGTCCCAGACAGGAAACTGGTCCCAGAATGGAAACTGGTCCCAGGCAGGAAACTGGTCCCAGGCGGGAAACTGGTCCCAGGCAGGAAACTGGTCCCAGGCAGGAAACTGGTCGGAAACTGGTCCCAGACAGGAAACTGGTCCCAGACGGGAAACTGGTCCCAGACAGGAATCTGGTCCCAGACAGGAATCTGGTCCCAGAATGTAAACTGGTCCCAGGCAGGAAACTGGTCCCAGGCAGGAAACTGGTCCCAGGCAGGAAACTGGTCCCAGACAGGAAACTGGTCCCAGGCAGGAAACTGGTCCCAGACAGGTAACTGGTCCCAGGCAGGAAACTGGTCCCAGGCAGGAAACTGGTCCCAGGCAGGAAACTGGTCCCAGGCAGGAAACTGGTCCCAGAATGGAAACTAGTCCCAGACAGGAAACTGGTCCCAGAATGGAAACTGGTCCCAGGCAGGAAACTGGTCCCAGACAGGAAACTGGTCCCAGGCAGGAAACTGGTCCCAGACAGGAATCTGGTCCCAGAATGGAAACTGGTCCCAGGCAGGAAACTAGTCCCAGACAGGAAACTGGTCCCAGACAGGAAACTGGTCCCAGGCAGGAAACTGGTCCCAGACAGGAAACTGGTCCCAGACAGGAAACTGGTCCCAGACAGGAAACTGGTCCCAGGCAGGAAACTGGTCCCAGACAGGAAACTGGTCCCAGGCAGGAAACTGGTCCCAGAATGGAAACTGGTCCCAGACAGGAAACTGGTCGGAAACTGGTCCCAGACAGGAAACTGGTCCCAGGCAGGAAACTGGTCCCAGACAGGAAACTGGTCCCAGACAGGAAACTGGTCCCAGACAGGAAACTGGTCCCAGACAGGAAACTGGTCCCAGACAGGAAACTGGTAGGAAACTGGTCCCAGACAGGAAACTGGTCCCAGGCAGGAAACTGGTCCCAGGCAGGAAACTGGTCCCAGACAGGAAACTGGTCCCAGGCAGGAAACTGGTCCCAGACGGGAAACTGGTCCCAGACAGGAAACTGGTCCCAGGCGGGAAACTGGTCCCAGACAGGAAACTGGTCCCAGACAGGAAACTGGTCCCAGAATGGAAACTAGTCCCAGGCAGGAAACTAGTCCCAGACAGGAAACTGGTCCCAGACAGGAAACTGGTCCCAGGCAGGAAACTGGTCCCAGACAGGAAACTGGTAGGAAACTGGTCCCAGACAGGAAACTGGTCCCAGGCAGGAAACTGGTCCCAGACAGGAAACTGGTCCCAGACAGGAAACTGGTCCCAGGCAGGAAACTGGTCCCAGACAGGAAACTGGTCCCAGGCAGGAAACTGGTCCCAGACAGGAAACTGGTCCCAGACAGGAAACTGGTCGGAAACTGGTCCCAGACAGGAAACTGGTCCCAGACAGGAAACTGGTCCCAGAAAGGAAACTGGTCCCAGGCAGGAAACTGGTCTCAGGCGGGAAACTGGTCCCAGGCGGGAAACTGGTCCCAGGCAGGAAACTGGTCCCAGACAGGAAACTGGTCCCAGACAGGAAACTGGTCCCAGGCGGGAAACTGGTCCCAGACAGGAAACTGGTCCCAGACAGGAAACTGGTCCCAGACAGGAAACTGGTCCCAGGCAGGAAACTGGTCCCAGACAGGAAACTGGTCCCAGAAAGGAATCTGGTCCCAGAAAGGAATCTGGTCCCAGACAGGAAACTGGTCCCAGAATGGAAACTAGTCCCAGGCAGGAAACTGGTCCCAGACAGGAATCTGGTCCCAGAATGGAAACTGGTCCCAGGAGGGAAACTGGTCCCAGACAGGAAACTGGTCCCAGACAGGAAACTGGTCCCAGGTAGGAAACTGGTCCCAGGCAGGAAACTGGTCCCAGAAAGGAATCTGGTCCCAGACAGGAATCTGGTCCCAGACAGGAAACTGGTCCAAGACAGGAATCTGGTCCCAGAATGGAAACTGGTCCCAGGCAGGAAACTGGTCCCAGACAGGAAACTGGTCCCAGGCAGGAAACTGGTCCCAGACAGGAATCTGGTCCCAGAATGGAAACTGGTCCCAGATAGGAATCTGGTCCCAGACAGGAAACTGGTCGCAGGCAGGAAACTGGTCCCAGACAGGAAACTGGTCCCAGACAGGAAACTGGTCCCAGGCGGGAAACTGGTCCCAGGCAGGAAACTGGTCCCAGGCAGGAAACTGGTCGGAAACTGGTCCCAGACAGGAAACTGGTCCCAGACAGGAAACTGGTCCCAGACAGGAAACTGGTCCCAGAATGGAAACTGGTCCCAGGCAGGAAACTGGTCCCAGGCGGGAAACTGGTCCCAGGCAGGAAACTGGTCCCAGGCAGGAAACTGGTCGGAAACTGGTCCCAGACAGGAAACTGGTCCCAGACAGGAAACTGGTCCCAGACAGGAATCTGGTCCCAGACAGGAATCTGGTCCCAGAATGTAAACTGGTCCCAGGCAGGAAACTGGTCCCAGGCAGGAAACTGGTCCCAGGCAGGAAACTGGTCCCAGACAGGAAACTGGTCCCAGGCAGGAAACTGGTCCCAGACAGGTAACTGGTCCCAGGCAGGAAACTGGTCCCAGACAGGAAACTGGTCCCAGAATGGAAACTGGTCCCAGGCAGGAAACTGGTCCCAGGCGGGAAACTGGTCCCAGGCAGGAAACTGGTCCCAGGCAGGAAACTGGTCGGAAACTGGTCCCAGACAGGAAACTGGTCCCAGACGGGAAACTGGTCCCAGACAGGAATCTGGTCCCAGACAGGAATCTGGTCCCAGAATGTAAACTGGTCCCAGGCAGGAAACTGGTCCCAGGCAGGAAACTGGTCCCAGGCAGGAAACTGGTCCCAGACAGGAAACTGGTCCCAGGCAGGAAACTGGTCCCAGACAGGTAACTGGTCCCAGGCAGGAAACTGGTCCCAGGCAGGAAACTGGTCCCAGGCAGGAAACTGGTCCCAGGCAGGAAACTGGTCCCAGAATGGAAACTAGTCCCAGACAGGAAACTGGTCCCAGAATGGAAACTGGTCCCAGGCAGGAAACTGGTCCCAGACAGGAAACTGGTCCCAGGCAGGAAACTGGTCCCAGACAGGAATCTGGTCCCAGAATGGAAACTGGTCCCAGGCAGGAAACTAGTCCCAGACAGGAAACTGGTCCCAGACAGGAAACTGGTCCCAGGCAGGAAACTGGTCCCAGACAGGAAACTGGTCCCAGACAGGAAACTGGTCCCAGACAGGAAACTGGTCCCAGACAGGAAACTGGTCCCAGGCAGGAAACTGGTCCCAGAATGGAAACTGGTCCCAGACAGGAAACTGGTCGGAAACTGGTCCCAGACAGGAAACTGGTCCCAGGCAGGAAACTGGTCCCAGACAGGAAACTGGTCCCAGACAGGAAACTGGTCCCAGACAGGAAACTGGTCCCAGACAGGAAACTGGTAGGAAACTGGTCCCAGACAGGAAACTGGTCCCAGGCAGGAAACTGGTCCCAGGCAGGAAACTGGTCCCAGACAGGAAACTGGTCCCAGGCAGGAAACTGGTCCCAGACGGGAAACTGGTCCCAGACAGGAAACTGGTCCCAGGCGGGAAACTGGTCCCAGACAGGAAACTGGTCCCAGACAGGAAACTGGTCCCAGAATGGAAACTAGTCCCAGGCAGGAAACTAGTCCCAGACAGGAAACTGGTCCCAGACAGGAAACTGGTCCCAGGCAGGAAACTGGTCCCAGACAGGAAACTGGTAGGAAACTGGTCCCAGACAGGAAACTGGTCCCAGGCAGGAAACTGGTCCCAGACAGGAAACTGGTCCCAGACAGGAAACTGGTCCCAGGCAGGAAACTGGTCCCAGACAGGAAACTGGTCCCAGGCAGGAAACTGGTCCCAGACAGGAAACTGGTCCCAGACAGGAAACTGGTCGGAAACTGGTCCCAGACAGGAAACTGGTCCCAGACAGGAAACTGGTCCCAGAAAGGAAACTGGTCCCAGGCAGGAAACTGGTCTCAGGCGGGAAACTGGTCCCAGGCGGGAAACTGGTCCCAGGCAGGAAACTGGTCCCAGACAGGAAACTGGTCCCAGACAGGAAACTGGTCCCAGGCGGGAAACTGGTCCCAGACAGGAAACTGGTCCCAGACAGGAAACTGGTCCCAGACAGGAAACTGGTCCCAGGCAGGAAACTGGTCCCAGACAGGAAACTGGTCCCAGAAAGGAATCTGGTCCCAGAAAGGAATCTGGTCCCAGACAGGAAACTGGTCCCAGAATGGAAACTAGTCCCAGGCAGGAAACTGGTCCCAGACAGGAATCTGGTCCCAGAATGGAAACTGGTCCCAGGAGGGAAACTGGTCCCAGACAGGAAACTGGTCCCAGACAGGAAACTGGTCCCAGGTAGGAAACTGGTCCCAGGCAGGAAACTGGTCCCAGAAAGGAATCTGGTCCCAGACAGGAATCTGGTCCCAGACAGGAAACTGGTCCAAGACAGGAATCTGGTCCCAGAATGGAAACTGGTCCCAGGCAGGAAACTGGTCCCAGACAGGAAACTGGTCCCAGGCAGGAAACTGGTCCCAGACAGGAATCTGGTCCCAGAATGGAAACTGGTCCCAGATAGGAATCTGGTCCCAGACAGGAAACTGGTCGCAGGCAGGAAACTGGTCCCAGACAGGAAACTGGTCCCAGACAGGAAACTGGTCCCAGGCGGGAAACTGGTCCCAGGCAGGAAACTGGTCCCAGGCAGGAAACTGGTCGGAAACTGGTCCCAGACAGGAAACTGGTCCCAGACAGGAAACTGGTCCCAGACAGGAAACTGGTCCCAGAATGGAAACTGGTCCCAGGCAGGAAACTGGTCCCAGGCGGGAAACTGGTCCCAGGCAGGAAACTGGTCCCAGGCAGGAAACTGGTCGGAAACTGGTCCCAGACAGGAAACTGGTCCCAGACAGGAAACTGGTCCCAGACAGGAATCTGGTCCCAGACAGGAATCTGGTCCCAGAATGTAAACTGGTCCCAGGCAGGAAACTGGTCCCAGGCAGGAAACTGGTCCCAGGCAGGAAACTGGTCCCAGACAGGAAACTGGTCCCAGGCAGGAAACTGGTCCCAGACAGGTAACTGGTCCCAGGCAGGAAACTGGTCCCAGACAGGAAACTGGTCCCAGAATGGAAACTGGTCCCAGGCAGGAAACTGGTCCCAGGCGGGAAACTGGTCCCAGAATGGAAACTAGTCCCAGACAGGAAACTGGTCCCAGACAGGAAACTGGTCCCAGGCAGGAAACTGGTCCCAGACAGGAAACTGGTCCCAGGCAGGAAACTGGTCCCAGACAGGAATCTGGTCCCAGAATGGAAACTGGTCCCAGGCAGGAAACTAGTCCCAGACAGGAAACTGGTCCCAGACAGGAAACTGGTCCCAGGCAGGAAACTGGTCCCAGACAGGAAACTGGTCCCAGACAGGAAACTGGTCCCAGACAGGAAACTGGTCCCAGGCAGGAAACTGGTCCCAGGCAGGAAACTGGTCCCAGAATGGAAACTGGTCCCAGACAGGAAACTGGTCGGAAACTGGTCCCAGACAGGAAACTGGTCCCAGGCAGGAAACTGGTCCCAGACAGGAAACTGGTCCCAGACAGGAAACTGGTCCCAGGCAGGAAACTGGTCCCAGACAGGAAACTGGTCCCAGGCAGGAAACTGGTCCCAGACGGGAAACTGGTCCCAGACAGGAAACTGGTCCCAGACAGGAAACTGGTCCCAGACAGGAAACTGGTCCCAGACAGGAAACTGGTCCCAGAATGGAAACTAGTCCCAGGCAGGAAACTAGTCCCAGACAGGAAACTGGTCCCAGACAGGAAACTGGTCCCAGGCAGGAAACTGGTCCCAGACAGGAAACTGGTCGGAAACTGGTCCCAGACAGGAAACTGGTCCCAGGCAGGAAACTGGTCCCAGACAGGAAACTGGTCCCAGACAGGAAACTGGTCCCAGGCAGGAAACTGGTCCCAGACAGGAAACTGGTCCCAGGCAGGAAACTGGTCCCAGACAGGAAACTGGTCCCAGACAGGAAACTGGTCGGAAACTGGTCCCAGACAGGAAACTGGTCCCAGACAGGAAACTGGTCCCAGAAAGGAAACTGGTCCCAGGCAGGAAACTGGTCTCAGGCGGGAAACTGGTCCCAGGCGGGAAACTGGTCCCAGGCAGGAAACTGGTCCCAGACAGGAAACTGGTCCCAGACAGGAAACTGGTCCCAGGCGGGAAACTGGTCCCAGACAGGAAACTGGTCCCAGAAAGGAAACTGGTCCCAGGCGGGAAACTGGTCCCAGGCAGGAAACTGGTCCCAGGCAGGAAACTGGTCCCAGGCAGGAAACTGGTCGGAAACTGGTCCCAGAATGGAAACTGGTCCTAGACAGGAAACTGGTCCCAGGCAGGAAACTGGTCGGAAACTGGTCCCAGAATGGAAACTGGTCCCACACAGGAAACTGGTCCCAGACAGGAAACTGGTCCCAGACAGGAAACTGGTCGGAAACTGGTCCCAGATAGGAAACTGGTCCCAGACAGGAAACTGGTCCCAGGCAGGAAACTGGTCCCAGACAGGAAACTGGTCCCAGACAGGAAACTGGTCCCAGGCAGGAAACTGGTCCCAGGCAGGAAACTGGTCCCAGACAGGAAACTGGTCCCAGAAAGGAATCTGGTCCCAGACAGGAATCTGGTCCCAGACAGGAAACTGGTCCAAGACAGGAATCTGGTCCCAGAATGGAAACTGGTCCCAGGCAGGAAACTGGTCCCAGACAGGAAACTGGTCCCAGGCAGGAAACTGGTCCCAGACAGGAATCTGGTCCCAGAATGGAAACTGGTCCCAGATAGGAATCTGGTCCCAGACAGGAAACTGGTCGCAGGCAGGAAACTGGTCCCAGACAGGAAACTGGTCCCAGGCAGGAAACTGGTCCCAGAATGGAAACTGGTCCCAGACAGGAAACTGGTCGGAAACTGGTCCAAGACAGGAAACTGGTCCCAGGCAGGAAACTGGTCCCAGACAGGAAACTGGTCCCAGACAGGAAACTGGTCCCAGGCAGGAAACTGGTCCCAGACAGGAAACTGGTCCCAGGCAGGAAACTGGTCCCAGACGGGAAACTGGTCCCAGACAGGAAACTGGTCCCAGGCGGGAAACTGGTCCCAGACAGGAAACTGGTCCCAGACAGGAAACTGGTCCCAGGCAGGAAACTGGTCCCAGGCAGGAAACTAGTCCCAGACAGGAAACTGGTCCCAGACAGGAAACTGGTCCCAGGCCGGAAACTGGTCCCAGACAGGAAACTGGTCGGAAACTGGTCCCAGACAGGAAACTGGTCCCAGGCAGGAAACTGGTCCCAGACAGGAAACTGGTCCCAGACAGGAAACTGGTCCCAGGCAGGAAACTGGTCCCAGACAGGAAACTGGTCCCAGGCAGGAAACTGGTCCCAGACAGGAAACTGGTCCCAGACAGGAAACTGGTCGGAAACTGGTCCCAGACAGGAAACTGGTCCCAGACAGGAAACTGGTCCCAGAAAGGAAACTGGTCCCAGGCAGGAAACTGGTCTCAGGCGGGAAACTGGTCCCAGGCGGGAAACTGGTCCCAGGCAGGAAACTGGTCCCAGACAGGAAACTGGTCCCAGACAGGAAACTGGTCCCAGGCGGGAAACTGGTCCCAGACAGGAAACTGGTCCCAGAAAGGAAACTGGTCCCAGGCGGGAAACTGGTCCCAGGCAGGAAACTGGTCCCAGGCAGGAAACTGGTCCCAGGCAGGAAACTGGTCGGAAACTGGTCCCAGAATGGAAACTGGTCCTAGACAGGAAACTGGTCCCAGGCAGGAAACTGGTCGGAAACTGGTCCCAGAATGGAAACTGGTCCCACACAGGAAACTGGTCCCAGACAGGAAACTGGTCCCAGACAGGAAACTGGTCGGAAACTGGTCCCAGATAGGAAACTGGTCCCAGACAGGAAACTGGTCCCAGGCAGGAAACTGGTCCCAGACAGGAAACTGGTCCCAGACAGGAAACTGGTCCCAGAAAGGAATCTGGTCCCAGAAAGGAATCTGGTCCCAGAATGGAAACTGGTCCCAGACAGGAAACTGGTCCCAGAATGGAAACTAGTCCCAGGCAGGAAACTGGTCCCAGACAGGAATCTGGTCCCAGAATGGAAACTGGTCCCAGGAGGGAAACTGGTCCCAGACAGGAAACTGGTCCCAGACAGGAAACTGGTCCCAGGCAGGAAACTGGTCCCAGGCAGGAAACTGGTCCCAGACAGGAAACTGGTCCCAGAAAGGAATCTGGTCCCAGACAGGAATCTGGTCCCAGACAGGAAACTGGTCCAAGACAGGAATCTGGTCCCAGAATGGAAACTGGTCCCAGGCAGGAAACTGGTCCCAGACAGGAAACTGGTCCCAGGCAGGAAACTGGTCCCAGACAGGAATCTGGTCCCAGAATGGAAACTGGTCCCAGATAGGAATCTGGTCCCAGACAGGAAACTGGTCGCAGGCAGGAAACTGGTCCCAGACAGGAAACTGGTCCCAGACAGGAAACTGGTCCCAGGCGGGAAACTGGTCCCAGGCAGGAAACTGGTCCCAGACAGGAAACTGGTCCCAGACAGGAAACTGGTCCCAGGCGGGAAACTGGTCCCAGACAGGAAACTGGTCCCAGACAGGAAACTGGTCCCAGGCGGGAAACTGGTCCCAGGCAGGAATCTGGTCCCAGACAGGAAACTGGTCCCAGACAGGAAACTGGTCCCAGACAGGAAACTGGTCCCAGAATGGAAACTGGTCCCAGGCAGGAAACTGGTCCCAGGCGGGAAACTGGTCCCAGGCAGGAAACTGGTCCCAGGCAGGAAACTGGTCGGAAACTGGTCCCAGACAGGAAACTGGTCCCAGACAGGAAACTGGTCCCAGACCGGAATCTGGTCCCAGACAGGAATCTGGTCCCAGAATGGAAACTGGTCCCAGGCAGGAAACTGGTCCCAGGCAGGAAACTGGTCCCAGGCAGGAAACTGGTCCCAGACAGGAAACTGGTCCCAGGCAGGAAACTGGTCCCAGAATGGAAACTGGTCCCAGGCAGGAAACTGGTCCCAGGCAGGAAACTGGTCCCAGGCAGGAAACTGGTCCCAGACAGGAAACTGGTCCCAGGCAGGAAACTGGTCAGAGACAGGTAACTGGTCCCAGGCAGGAAACTGGTCCCAGGCAGGAAACTGGTCCCAGACAGGAAACTGGTCCCAGACAGGAAACTGGTCCCAGGCAGGAAACTGGTCCCAGGCAGGAAACTGGTCCCAGAATGGAAACTAGTCCCAGACAGGAAACTGGTCCCAGACAGGAAACTGGTCCCAGACAGGAAACTGGTCCCAGGCAGGAAACTGGTCCCAGACAGGAAACTGGTCCCAGGCAGGAAACTGGTCCCAGACAGGAATCTGGTCCCAGAATGGAAACTGGTCCCAGGCAGGAAACTAGTCCCAGACAGGAAACTGGTCCCAGACAGGAAACTGGTCCCAGGCAGGAAACTGGTCCCAGACAGGAAACTGGTCCCAGACAGGAAACTGGTCCCAGGCAGGAAACTGGTCCCAGACAGGAAACTGGTCCCAGGCAGGAAACTGGTCCCAGACAGGAAACTGGTCCCAGACAGGAAACTGGTCGGAAACTGGTCCCAGACAGGAAACTGGTCCCAGGCAGGAAACTGGTCCCAGACAGGAAACTGGTCCCAGACAGGAAACTGGTCCCAGGCAGGAAACTGGTCCCAGACAGGAAACTGGTCCCAGGCAGGAAACTGGTCCCAGACGGGAAACTGGTCCCAGACAGGAAACTGGTCCCAGGCGGGAAACTGGTCCCAGACAGGAAACTGGTCCCAGAAAGGAAACTGGTCCCAGGCGGGAAACTGGTCCCAGGCAGGAAACTGGTCCCAGGCAGGAAACTGGTCAGAAACTGGTCCCAGAATGGAAACTGGTCCCAGACAGGAAACTGGTCCCAGGCAGGAAACTGGTCGGAAACTGGTCCCAGAATGGAAACTGGTCCCAGACAGGAAACTGGTCCCAGACAGGAAACTGGTCCCAGACAGGAAACTGGTCGGAAACTGGTCCCAGACAGGAAACTGGTCCCAGAATGGAAACTGGTCCCAGGCAGGAAACTGGTCCCAGACAGGAAACTGGTCCCAGAATGGAAACTGGTCCCAGGCAGGAAACTGGTCCCAGACAGGAAACTGGTCCCAGACAGGAAACTGGTCCCAGGCAGGAAACTGGTCCCAGACAGGAAACTGGTCCCAGACAGGAAACTAGTCCCAGGCAGGAAACTGGTCCCAGGCAGGAAACTGGTCCCAGACAGGAAACTGGTCCCAGACAGGAAACTGGTCCCAGAAAGGAATCTGGTCCCAGACAGGAATCTGGTCCCAGAATGGAAACTGGTCCCAGGCAGGAAACTGGTCCCAGACAGGAAACTGGTCCCAGGCAGGAAACTGGTCCCAGACAGGAAACTGGTCCCAGGCAGGAAACTGGTCCCAGGCAGGAAACTGGTCCATGGCAGGAAACTGGTCCCAGACAGGAAACTGGTCCCAGAAAGGAAACTGGTCCCAGGCAGGAAACTGGTCCCAGACAGGAAACTGGTCCCAGGCAGGAAACTGGTCCCAGACAGGAAACTGGTCCCAGAAAGGAAACTGGTCCCAGGCAGGAAACTGGTCTCAGGCGGGAAACTGGTCCCAGGCGGGAAACTGGTCCCAGGCAGGAAACTGGTCCCAGACAGGAAACTGGTCCCAGACAGGAAACTGGTCCCAGGCGGGAAACTGGTCCCAGACAGGAAACTGGTCCCAGAAAGGAAACTGGTCCCAGGCGGGAAACTGGTCCCAGGCAGGAAACTGGTCCCAGGCAGGAAACTGGTCCCAGGCAGGAAACTGGTCGGAAACTGGTCCCAGAATGGAAACTGGTCCTAGACAGGAAACTGGTCCCAGGCAGGAAACTGGTCGGAAACTGGTCCCAGAATGGAAACTGGTCCCAGACAGGAAACTGGTCCCAGACAGGAAACTGGTCCCAGACAGGAAACTGGTCGGAAACTGGTCCCAGACAGGAAACTGGTCCCAGACAGGAAACTGGTCCCAGACAGGAAACTGGTCCCAGGCAGGAAACTGGTCCCAGACAGGAAACTGGTCCCAGACAGGAAACTGGTCCCAGAAAGGAATCTGGTCCCAGAAAGGAATCTGGTCCCAGAATGGAAACTGGTCCCAGACAGGAAACTGGTCCCAGAATGGAAACTAGTCCCAGGCAGGAAACTGGTCCCAGACAGGAATCTGGTCCCAGAATGGAAACTGGTCCCAGGAGGGAAACTGGTCCCAGACAGGAAACTGGTCCCAGACAGGAAACTGGTCCCAGGTAGGAAACTGGTCCCAGGCAGGAAACTGGTCCCAGAAAGGAATCTGGTCCCAGACAGGAATCTGGTCCCAGACAGGAAACTGGTCCAAGACAGGAATCTGGTCCCAGAATGGAAACTGGTCCCAGGCAGGAAACTGGTCCCAGACAGGAAACTGGTCCCAGGCAGGAAACTGGTCCCAGACAGGAATCTGGTCCCAGAATGGAAACTGGTCCCAGATAGGAATCTGGTCCCAGACAGGAAACTGTTCGCAGGCAGGAAACTGGTCCCAGACAGGAAACTGGTCCCAGGCGGGAAACTGGTCCCAGGCAGGAAACTGGTCCCAGGCAGGAAACTGGTCGGAAACTGGTCCCAGACAGGAAACTGGTCCCAGACAGGAAACTGGTCCCAGACAGGAAACTGGTCCCAGAATGGAAACTGGTCCCAGGCAGGAAACTGGTCCCAGGCGGGAAACTGGTCCCAGGCAGGAAACTGGTCCCAGGCAGGAAACTGGTCGGAAACTGGTCCCAGACAGGAATCTGGTCCCAGACAGGAATCTGGTCCCAGAATGGAAACTGGTCCCAGGCAGGAAACTGGTCCCAGGCAGGAAACTGGTCCCAGGCAGGAAACTGGTCCCAGGCAGGAAACTGGTCCCAGACAGGTAACTGGTCCCAGGCAGGAAACTGGTCCCAGGCAGGAAACTGGTCCCAGGCAGGAAACTGGTCCCAGACAGGAAACTGGTCCCAGGCAGGAAACTGGTCCCAGACAGGTAACTGGTCCCAGGCAGGAAACTGGTCCCAGGCAGGAAACTGGTCCCAGACAGGAAACTGGTCCCAGGCAGGAAACTGGTCCCAGGCAGGAAACTGGTCCCAGAATGGAAACTAGTCCCAGACAGGAAACTGGTCCCAGACAGGAAACTGGTCCCAGGCAGGAAACTGGTCCCAGACAGGAAACTGGTCCCAGGCAGGAAACTGGTCCCAGACAGGAATCTGGTCCCAGAATGGAAACTGGTCCCAGGCAGGAAACTAGTCCCAGACAGGAAACTGGTCCCAGACAGGAAACTGGTCCCAGGCAGGAAACTGGTCCCAGACAGGAAACTGGTCCCAGACAGGAAACTGGTCCCAGACAGGAAACTGGTCCCAGGCAGGAAACTGGTCCCAGACAGGAAACTGGTCCCAGGCAGGAAACTGGTCCCAGACAGGAAACTGGTCCCAGACAGGAAACTGGTCGGAAACTGGTCCCAGACAGGAAACTGGTCCCAGGCAGGAAACTGGTCCCAGACAGGAAACTGGTCCCAGACAGGAAACTGGTCCCAGGCAGGAAACTGGTCCCAGACAGGAAACTGGTCCCAGGCAGGAAACTGGTCCCAGATAGGGAAACTGGTCCCAGACAGGAAACTGGTCCCAGGCGGGAAACTGGTCACAGACAGGAAACTGGTCCCAGACAGGAAACTGGTCCCAGAATGGAAACTAGTCCCAGACAGGAAACTGGTCCCAGGCAGGAAACTGGTCCCAGGCGGGAAACTGGTCCCAGGCAGGAAACTGGTCCCAGGCAGGAAACTGGTCGGAAACTGGTCCCAGGCAGGAAACTGGTCCCAGGCAGGAAACTGGTCGGAAACTGGTCCCAGACAGGAAACTGGTCCCAGACAGGAATCTGGTCCCAGACAGGAAACTGGTCCCAGACAGGAAACTGGTCCCAGGCAGGAAACTGGTCCCAGGCGGGAAACTGGTCCCAGGCAGGAAACTGGTCCCAGGCAGGAAACTGGTCGGAAACTGGTCCCAGACAGGAAACTTTTCCCAGACAGGAAACTGGTCCCAGACAGGAATCTGGTCCCAGACAGGAATCTGGTCCCAGAATGGAAACTGGTCCCAGGCAGGAAACTGGTCCCAGGCAGGAAACTGGTCCCAGACAGGAAACTGGTCCCAGGCAGGAAACTGGTCCCAGGCAGGAAACTGGTCACAGGCAGGAAACTGGTCCCAGGCAGGAAACTGGTCCCAGACAGGTAACTGGTCCCAGGCAGGAAACTGGTCCCAGGCAGGAAACTGGTCCCAGACAGGAAACTGGTCCCAGACAGGAAACTGGTCCCAGGCAGGAAACTGGTCCCAGGCAGGAAACTGGTCCCAGAATGGAAACTAGTCCCAGACAGGAAACTGGTCCCAGACAGGAAACTGGTCCCAGGCAGGAAACTGGTCCCAGACAGGAAACTGGTCCCAGACAGGAAACTGGTCCCAGGCAGGAAACTGGTCCCAGACAGGAAACTGGTCCCAGGCAGGAAACTGGTCCCAGACAGGAATCTGGTCCCAGAATGGAAACTGGTCCCAGGCAGGAAACTAGTCCCAGACAGGAAACTGGTCCCAGACAGGAAACTGGTCCCAGGCAGGAAACTGGTCCCAGACAGGAAACTGGTCCCAGACAGGAAACTGGTCCCAGGCAGGAAACTGGTCCCAGACAGGAAACTGGTCCCAGGAAGGAAACTGGTCCCAGACAGGAAACTGGTCCCAGACAGGAAACTGGTCGGAAACTGGTCCCAGACAGGAAACTGGTCCCAGGCAGGAAACTGGTCCCAGACAGGAAACTGGTCCCAGACAGGAAACTGGTCCCAGGCAGGAAACTGGTCCCAGACAGGAAACTGGTCCCAGGCAGGAAACTGGTCCCAGACGGGAAACTGGTCCCAGACAGGAAACTGGTCCCAGGCGGGAAACTGGTCCCAGACAGGAAACTGGTCCCAGAAAGGAAACTGGTCCCAGGCGGGAAACTGGTCCCAGGCAGGAAACTGGTCCCAGGCAGGAAACTGGTCGGAAACTGGTCCCAGAATGGAAACTGGTCCCAGACAGGAAACTGGTCCCAGGCAGGAAACTGGTCGGAAACTGGTCCCAGAATGGAAACTGGTCCCAGACAGGAAACTGGTCCCAGACAGGAAACTGGTCCCAGACAGGAAACTGGTCGGAAACTGGTCCCAGACAGGAAACTGGTCCCAGAATGGAAACTGGTCCCAGGCAGGAAACTGGTCCCAGACAGGAAACTGGTCCCAGGCAGGAAACTGGTCCCAGGCAGGAAACTGGTCCCAGACAGGAAACTGGTCCCAGACAGGAAACTGGTCCCAGGCAGGAAACTGGTCCCAGACAGGAAACTGGTCCCAGAAAGGAATCTGGTCCCAGACAGGAATCTGGTCCCAGAATGGAAACTGGTCCCAGGCAGGAAACTGGTCCCAGACAGGAAACTGGTCCCAGACAGGAAACTGGTCCCAGGCAGGAAACTGGTCCCAGACAGGAAACTGGTCCCAGGCAGGAAACTGGTCCCAGGCAGGAAACTGGTCCCAGGCAGGAAACTGGTCCCAGACAGGAAACTGGTCCCAGGCAGGAAACTGGCCCCAGAATGGAAACTAGTCCCAGGCAGGAAACTGGTCCCAGACAGGAAACTGGTCCCAGACAGGAAACTGGTCCCAGGCAGGAAACTGGTCCCAGACAGGAAACTGGTCCCAGACAGGAAACTGGTCCCAGAATGGAAACTAGTCCCAGGCAGGAAACTGGTCCCAGACAGGAATCTGGTCCCAGGCAGGAAACTGGTCCCAGACAGGAATCTGGTCCCAGAATGGAAACTGGTCCCAGGCAGGAAACTGGACCCAGACAGGAAACTGGTCCCAGACAGGAATCTGGTCCCAGACAGGAATCTGGTCCCAGAATGGAAACTGGTCCCAGGCAGGAAACTGGTCCCAGACAGGAAACTGGTCCCAGAAT
Source organism: Telmatherina bonti (assembly GCF_933228915.1). Taxonomy (NCBI): domain Eukaryota; kingdom Metazoa; phylum Chordata; class Actinopteri; order Atheriniformes; family Telmatherinidae; genus Telmatherina; species Telmatherina bonti. Next base: position 39,458,979 of record NC_136622.1, read on the forward strand.
GGAAACTGGTCCCAGGCAGGAAACTGGTCCCAGACAGGAAACTGGTCCCAGACAGGAAACTGGTCCCAGGTAGGAAACTGGTCCCAGACAGGAAACTGGTCCCAGACAGGAATCTGGTCCCAGAATGGAAACTGGTCCCAGGCAGGAAACTGGTCCCAGACAGGAAACTGGTCCCAGACAGGAAACTGGTCCCAGACAGGAAACTGGTCCCAGACAGGAATCTGGTCCCAGACAGGAAACTGGTCCCAGACAGGAATCTGGTCCCAGGCTGGAAACTGGTCCCAGACAGGAAACTGGTCCCAGGCAGGAAACTGGTCCCAGACAGGAATCTGGTCCCAGACAGGAATCTGGTCCCAGAATGGAAACTGGTCCCAGGCAGGAAACTGGTCCCAGGCAGGAAACTGGTCCCAGACAGGAAACTGGTCCCAGACAGGAATCTGGTCCCAGACAGGAATCTGGTCCCAGAATGGAAACTGGTCCCAGGCAGGAAACTGGTCCCAGACAGGAAACTGGTCCCAGGCAGGAAACTGGTCCCAGACAGGAAACTGGTCCCAGGCAGGAAACTGGTCCCAGAATGGAAACTAGTCCCAGGCAGGAAACTAGTCCCAGGCAGGAAACTGGTCCCAGACAGGAAACTGGTCCCAGACAGGAATCTGGTCCCAGAATGGAAACTGGTCCCAGGCAGGAAACTGGTCCCAGACAGGAAACTGGTCCCAGGCAGGAAACTGGTCCCAGACAGGAAACTGGTCCCAGGCAGGAAACTGGTCCCAGAATGGAAACTGGTCCCAGGCAGGAAACTAGTCCCAGGCAGGAAACTAGTCCCAGGCAGGAAACTGGTCCCAGACAGGAAACTAGTCCCAGGCAGGAAACTGGTCCCAGACAGGAAACTAGTCCCAGGCAGGAAACTAGTCCCAGGCAGGAATCTGGTCCCAGACAGGAAACTAGTCCCAGGCAGGAAACTGGTCCCAGACAGGAAACTGGTCCCAGGCAGGAAACTGGTCCCAGACAGGAAACTGGTCCCAGGCAGGAAACTGGTCCCAGAATGGAAACTGGTCCCAGGCAGGAAACTAGTCCCAGGCAGGAAACTAGTCCCAGGCAGGAAACTGGTCCCAGACAGGAAACTAGTCCCAGGCAGGAAACTGGTCCCAGGCAGGAAACTAGTCCCAGGCAGGAAACTAGTCCCAGGCAGGAATCTGGTCCCAGAATGGAAACTGGTCCCAGGCAGGAAACTGGTCCCAGGCAGGAAACTAGTCCCAGGCAGGAAACTGGTCCCAGACAGGAAACTGGTCCCAGACAGGAAACTGGTCCCAGGCAGGAAACTGGTCCCAGACAGGAAACTGGTCCCAGACAGGAAACTGGTCCCAGGCAGGAAACTGGTCCCAGACAGGAAACTGGTCCCAGGCAGGAAACTGGTCCCAGACAGGAAACTGGTCCCAGGCAGGAAACTGGTCCCAGATTGGAAAATAGTCCCAGGCAGGAAACTAGTCCCAGGCAAGAAACTGGTCCCAGACAGGAAACTGGTCCCAGGCAGGAAACTGGTCCCAGGCAGGAAACTGGTCCCAGACAGGAAACTGGTCCCAGAATGGAAACTGGTCCCAGGCAGGAAACTGGTCCCAGACAGGAAACTGGTCCCAGACAGGAAACTGGTCCCAGGCAGGAAACTGGTCCCAGACAGGAAACTGGTCCCAGACAGGAAACTGGTCACAGACAGGAATCTGGTCCCAGACAGGAAACTGGTCCAAGACAGGAAACTGGTCCCAGGCAGGAAACTGGTCCCAGACAGGAAACTGGTCCCAGACAGGAAACTGGTCCCAGACAGGAATCTGGTCCCAGAATGGAAACTGGTCCCAGGCAGGAAACTGGTCCCAGACAGGAAACTGGTCCCAGACAGGAAACTGGTCCCAGACAGGAATCTGGTCCCAGACAGGAAACTGGTCCCAGACAGGAATCTGGTCCCAGGCAGGAAACTGGTCCCAGACAGGAAACTGGTCCCAGGCAGGAAACTGGTCCCAGGCAGGAAACTGGTCCCAGACAGGAAACTGGTCCCAGACAGGAATCTGGTCCCAGAATGGAAACTGGTCCAAGACAGGAAACTGGTCCCAGGCAGGAAACTGGTCCCAGACAGGAAACTGGTCCCAGACAGGAATCTGGTCCCAGACAGGAATCTGGTCCCAGACAGGAAACTGGTCCCAGACAGGAAACTGGTCCCAGGCAGGAAACTGGTCCCAGAATGGAAACTAGTCCCAGGCAGAAAACTAGTCCCAGACAGGAAACTGGTCCCAAGCAGGAATCTGGTCCCAGACAGGAATCTGGTCCCAGACAGGAAACTGGTCCCAGACAGGAAACTGGTCCCAGACAGGAAACTGGTCCCAGGCAGGAAACTGGTCCCAGAATGGAAACTAGTCCCAGGCAGGAAACTAGTCCCAGACAGGAAACTGGTCCCAGACAGGAAACTGGTCCCAGACAGGAAACTGGTCCCAGGCAGGAAACTGGTCCCAGACAGGAAACTGGTCCCAGACAGGAAACTGGTCCAAGACAGGAATCTGGTCCCAGAATGGAAACTGGTCCCAGACAGGAAACTGGTCCCAGACAGGAAACTGGTCCCAGGCAGGAAACTGGTCCCAGACAGGAATCTGGTCCCAGAATGGAAACTGGTCCCAGATAGGAATCTGGTCCCAGACAGGAAACTGGTCCCAGGCAGGAAACTGGTCCCAGGCAGGAAACTGGTCCCAGACAGGAATCTGGTCCCAGACAGGAATCTGGTCCCAGAATGGAAACTGGTCCCAGGCAGGAAACTGGTCCCAGGCAGGAAACTGGTCCCAGGCAGGAAACTGGTCCCAGACAGGAAACTGGTCCCAGGCAGGAAACTGGTCCCAGGCAGGAAACTGGTCCCAGACAGGAAACTGGTCCCAGGCAGGAAACTGGTCCCAGGCAGGAAACTGGTCCCATAATGGAAACTAGTCCCAGACAGGAAACTGGTCCCAGACAGGAAACTGGTCCCAGGCAGGAAACTGGTCCCAGACAGGAAACTGGTCCCAGAATGGAAACTAGTCCCAGGCAGGAAACTAGTCCCAGACAGGAAACTGGTCCCAGACAGGAAACTGGTCCCAGGCAGGAAACTGGTCCCAGACAGGAAACTGGTCCCAGGCAGGAAACTGGTCCCAGACAGGAAACTGGTCCCAGAATGGAAACTAGTCCCAGGCAGGAAACTAGTCCCAGACAGGAAACTGGTCCCAGACAGGAAACTGGTCCCAGGCAGGAAACTGGTCCCATACAGGAAACTGGTCCCAGACAGGAAACTGGTCCCAGGCAGGAAACTGGTCCCAGGCAGGAAACTGGTCCCAGACAGGAAACTGGTCCCAGGCAGGAAACTGGTCCCAGACAGGAAACTGGTCCCAGACAGGAAACTGGTCCCAGGCAGGAAACTGGTCCCAGACAGGAAACTGGTCGGAAACTGGTCCCAGACAGGAAACTGGTCCCAGGCAGGAAACTGGTCCCAGACAGGAAACTGGTCCCAGGCAGGAAACTGGTCCCAGACAGGAAACTGGTCCCAGACAGGAAACTGGTCACAGACAGGAATCTGGTCCCAGACAGGAAACTGGTCCAAGACAAGAAACTGGTCCCAGGCAGGAAACTGGTCCCAGACAGGAAACTGGTCCCAGACAGGAAACTGGTCCCAGACAGGAATCTGGTCCCAGAATGGAAACTGGTCCCAGGCAGGAAACTGGTCCCAGACAGGAAACTGGTCCCAGACAGGAAACTGGTCCCAGACAGGAATCTGGTCCCAGACAGGAAACTGGTCCCAGACAGGAATCTGGTCCCAGGCAGGAAACTGGTCCCAGACAGGAAACTGGTCCCAGGCAGGAAACTGGTCCCAGACAGGAATCTGGTCCCAGACAGGAATCTGGTCCCAGAATGGAAACTGGTCCCAGGCAGGAAACTGGTCCCAGACAGGAAACTGGTCCCAGACAGGAATCTGGTCCCAGACAGGAAACTGGTCCAAGACAGGAAACTGGTCCCAGGCAGGAAACTGGTCCCAGACAGGAAACTGGTCCCAGACAGGAATCTGGTCCCAGACAGGAATCTGGTCCCAGACAGGAAACTGGTCCCAGACAGGAAACTGGTCCCAGGCAGGAAACTGGTCCCAGAATGGAAACTAGTCCCAGGCAGAAAACTAGTCCCAGACAGGAAACTGGTCCCAGGCAGGAATCTGGTCCCAGACAGGAATCTGGTCCCAGACAGGAAACTGGTCCCAGACAGGAAACTGGTCCCAGACAGGAAACTGGTCCCAGGCAGGAAACTGGTCCCAGAATGGAAACTAGTCCCAGGCAGGAAACTAGTCCCAGACAGGAAACTGGTCCCAGACAGGAAACTGGTCCCAGACAGGAAACTGGTCCCAGAAAGGAATCTGGTCCCAGACAGGAATCTGGTCCCAGACAGGAAACTGGTCCAAGACAGGAATCTGGTCCCAGAATGGAAACTGGTCCCAGACAGGAAACTGGTCCCAGACAGGAAACTGGTCCCAGGCAGGAAACTGGTCCCAGACAGGAATCTGGTCCCAGACAGGAAACTGGTCCCAGACAGGAATCTGGTCCCAGACAGGAAACTGGTCCCAGGCAGGAAACTGGTCCCAGGCAGGAAACTGGTCCCAGACAGGATTCTGGTCCCAGACAGGAATCTGGTCCCAGAATGGAAACTGGTCCCAGGCAGGAAACTGGTCCCAGGCAGGAAACTGGTCCCAGGCAGGAAACTGGTCCCAGACAGGAAACTGGTCCCAGGCAGGAAACTGGTCCCAGACAGGAAACTGGTCCCAGGCAGGAAACTGGTCCCAGGCAGGAAACTGGTCCCATAATGGAAACTAGTCCCAGACAGGAAACTGGTCCCAGACAGGAAACTGGTCCCAGGCAGGAAACTGGTCCCAGACAGGAAACTGGTCCCAGGCAGGAAACTGGTCCCAGAATGGAAACTAGTCCCAGGCAGGAAACTAGTCCCAGACAGGAAACTGGTCCCAGACAGGAAACTGGTCCCAGGCAGGAAACTGGTCCCAGACAGGAAACTGGTCCCAGACAGGAAACTGGTCCCAGACAGGAAACTGGTCCCAGAATGGAAACTAGTCCCAGGCAGGAAACTAGTCCCAGACAGGAAACTGGTCCCAGACAGGAAACTGGTCCCAGGCAGGAAACTGGTCCCATACAGGAAACTGGTCCCAGACAGGAAACTGGTCCCAGGCAGGAAACTGGTCCCAGGCAGGAAACTGGTCCCAGACAGGAAACTGGTCCCAGACAGGAAACTGGTCCCAGGCAGGAAACTGGTCCCAGACAGGAAACTGGTCGGAAACTGGTCCCAGACAGGAAACTGGTCCCAGGCAGGAAACTGGTCCAAGACAGGAAACTGGTCCCAGGCAGGAAACTGGTCTCAGGCGGGAAACTGGTCCCAGGCGGGAAACTGGTCCCAGGCAGGAAACTGGTCCCAGACAGGAAACTGGTCCCTGACAGGAAACTGGTCCCTGACAGGAAACTGGTCCCAGACAGGAAACTGGTCCCAGGCGGGAAACTGGTCCCAGACAGGAAACTGGTCCCAGAAAGGAAACTGGTCCCAGGCGGGAAACTGGTCCCAGGCAGGAAACTGGTCCCAGGCAGGAAACTGGTCGGAAACTGGTCCCAGACAGGAAACTGGTCCCAGACAGGAAACTGGTCCCAGGCAGGAAACTGGTCCCAGACAGGAAACTGGTCCCAGGCAGGAAACTGGTCCCAGACAGGAAACTGGTCCCAGACAGGAAACTGGTCCCAGGCAGGAAACTGGTCCCAGACAGGAAACTGGTCCCAGACAGGAATTTGGTCCCAGACAGGAAACTGGTCCAAGACAGGAAACTGGTCCCAGGGAGGAAACTGGTCCCAGACAGGAAACTGGTCGGAAACTGGTCCCAGACAGGAAACTGGTCCCAGGCAGGAAACTGGTCCCAGACAGGAAACTGGTCCCAGACAGGAAACTGGTCCCAGGCAGGAAACTGGTCCCAGACAGGAAACTGGTCCCAGACAGGAAACTGGTCGGAAACTGGTCCCAGACAGGAAACTGGTCCCAGACAGGAAACTGGTCCCAGAAAGGAAACTGGTCCCAGGCAGGAAACTGGTCCCAGAAAGGAAACTGGTCCCAGGCAGGAAACTGGTCTCAGGCGGGAAACTGGTCCCAGGCGGGAAACTGGTCCCAGGCAGGAAACTGGTCCCAGACAGGAAACTGGTCCCAGACAGGAAACTGGTCCCTGACAGGAAACTGGTCCCAGGCGGGAAACTGGTCCCAGACAGGAAACTGGTCCCAGGCAGGAAACTGGTCCCAGGCAGGAAACTGGTCGGAAACTGGTCCCAGACAGGAAACTGGTCCCAGACAGGAAACTGGTCCCAGGCAGGAAACTGGTCCCAGACAGGAAACTGGTCCCAGGCAGGAAACTGGTCCCAGACAGGAAACTGGTCCCAGACAGGAAACTGGTCCCAGGAAGGAAACTGGTCCCAGACAGGAAACTGGTCCCAGACAGGAAACTGGTCCCAGACAGGAATCTGGTCCCAGACAGGAAACTGGTCCAAGACAGGAAACTGGTCCCAGGCAGGAAACTGGTCCCAGACAGGAAACTGGTCGGAAACTGGTCCCAGACAGGAAACTGGTCCCAGGCAGGAAACTGGTCCCAGACAGGAAACTGGTCCCAGACAGGAAACTGGTCCCAGGCAGGAAACTGGTCCCAGACAGGAAACTGGTCCCAGGCAGGAAACTGGTCCCAGACAGGAAACTGGTCCCAGACAGGAAACTGGTCGGAAACTGGTCCCAGACAGGAAACTGGTCCCAGACAGGAAACTGGTCCCAGAAAGGAAACTGGTCCCAGGCAGGAAACTGGTCTCAGGCGGGAATCTGGTCCCAGAATGGAAACTGGTCCCAGATAGGAATCTGGTCCCAGACAGGAAACTGGTCCCAGGCAGGAAACTGGTCCCAGGCAGGAAACTGGTCCCAGACAGGAATCTGGTCCCAGACAGGAATCTGGTCCCAGAATGGAAACTGGTCCCAGGCAGGAAACTGGTCCCAGGCAGGAAACTGGTCCCAGGCAGGAAACTGGTCCCAGACAGGAAACTGGTCCCAGGCAGGAAACTGGTCCCAGACAGGAAACTGGTCCCAGGCAGGAAACTGGTCCCAGGCAGGAAACTGGTCCCAGACAGGAAACTGGTCCCAGGCAGGAAACTGGTCCCAGGCAGGAAACTGGTCCCATAATGGAAACTAGTCCCAGACAGGAAACTGGTCCCAGACAGGAAACTGGTCCCAGACAGGAAACTGGTCCCAGGCAGGAAACTGGTCCCAGACAGGAAACTGGTCCCAGGCAGGAAACTGGTCCCAGAATGGAAACTAGTCCCAGGCAGGAAACTAGTCCCAGACAGGAAACTGGTCCCAGACAGGAAACTGGTCCCAGGCAGGAAACTGGTCCCAGACAGGAAACTGGTCCCAGACAGGAAACTGGTCCCAGACAGGAAACTGGTCCCAGAATGGAAACTAGTCCCAGGCAGGAAACTAGTCCCAGACAGGAAACTGGTCCCAGACAGGAAACTGGTCCCAGGCAGGAAACTGGTCCCATACAGGAAACTGGTCCCAGACAGGAAACTGGTCCCAGGCAGGAAACTGGTCCCAGGCAGGAAACTGGTCCCAGACAGGAAACTGGTCCCAGACAGGAAACTGGTCCCAGGCAGGAAACTGGTCCCAGACAGGAAACTGGTCGGAAACTGGTCCCAGACAGGAAACTGGTCCCAGGCAGGAAACTGGTCCAAGACAGGAAACTGGTCCCAGGCAGGAAACTGGTCTCAGGCGGGAAACTGGTCCCAGGCGGGAAACTGGTCCCAGGCAGGAAACTGGTCCCAGACAGGAAACTGGTCCCTGACAGGAAACTGGTCCCAGGCAGGAAACTGGTCCCAGACAGGAAACTGGTCCCAGGCGGGAAACTGGTCCCAGACAGGAAACTGGTCCCAGAAAGGAAACTGGTCCCAGGCAGGAAACTGGTCCCAGGCAGGAAACTGGTCCCAGGCAGGAAACTGGTCGGAAACTGGTCCCAGACAGGAAACTGGTCCCAGGCAGGAAACTGGTCCCAGGCAGGAAACTGGTCCCAGACAGGAAACTGGTCCCAGACAGGAAACTGGTCCCAGGCAGGAAACTGGTCCCAGACAGGAAACTGGTCCCAGACAGGAAACTGGTCCCAGACAGGAATTTGGTCCCAGACAGGAAACTGGTCCAAGACAGGAAACTGGTCCCAGGGAGGAAACTGGTCCCAGACAGGAAACTGGTCGGAAACTGGTCCCAGACAGGAAACTGGTCCCAGACAGGAATTTGGTCCCAGACAGGAAACTGGTCCCAGACAGGAAACTGGTCCCAGACAGGAAACTGGTCCCAGACAGGAAACTGGTCCCAGACAGGAAACTGGTCCCAGGCAGGAAACTGGTCACAGACAGGAAACTGGTCCCAGACAGGAAACTGGTCCCAGGCAGGAAACTGGTCCCAGAAAGGAAACTGGTCCCAGGCAGGAAACTGGTCCCAGGCGGGAAACTGGTCCCAGGCAGGAAACTGGTCCCAGACAGGAAACTGGTCCCAGACAGGAAACTGGTCCCAGGCAGGAAACTGGTCCCAGACAGGAAACTGGTCCCAGACAGGAAACTGGTCCCTGACAGGAAACTGGTCCCAGGCGGGAAACTGGTCCCAGACAGGAAACTGGTCCCAGGCAGGAAACTGGTCCCAGGCAGGAAACTGGTCGGAAACTGGTCCCAGACAGGAAACTGGTCCCAGACAGGAAACTGGTCCCAGGCAGGAAACTGGTCCCAGACAGGAAACTGGTCCCAGGCAGGAAACTGGTCCCAGACAGGAAACTGGTCCCAGACAGGAAACTGGTCCCAGGCAGGAAACTGGTCCCAGACAGGAAACTGGTCCCAGACAGGAAACTGGTCCCAGACAGGAATCTGGTCCCAGACAGGAAACTGGTCCAAGACAGGAAACTGGTCCCAGGCAGGAAACTGGTCCCAGACAGGAAACTGGTCGGAAACTGGTCCCAGACAGGAAACTGGTCCCAGGCAGGAAACTGGTCCCAGACAGGAAACTGGTCCCAGACAGGAAACTGGTCCCAGGCAGGAAACTGGTCCCAGACAGGAAACTGGTCCCAGGCAGGAATCTGGTCCCAGACAGGAAACTGGTCCAAGACAGGAAACTGGTCGGAAACTGGTCCCAGACAGGAAACTGGTCCCAGACAGGAAACTGGTCCCAGAAAGGAAACTGGTCCCAGGCAGGAAACTGGTCTCAGGCGGGAAACTGGTCCCAGGCGGGAAACTGGTCCCAGGCAGGAAACTGGTCCCAGAAAGGAAACTGGTCCCAGACAGGAAACTGGTCCCAGGCGGGAAACTGGTCCCTGACAGGAAACTGGTCCCAGAAAGGAAACTGGTCCCAGGCGGGAAACTGGTCCCAGGCAGGAAACTGGTCCCAGGCAGGAAACTGGTCCCAGAAAGGAAACTGGTCCCAGACAGGAATCTGGTCCCAGACAGGAAACTGGTCCAAGACAGGAAACTGGTCCCAGGCAGGAAACTGGTCCCAGACAGGAAACTGGTCGGAAACTGGTCCCAGACAGGAAACTGGTCCCAGGCAGGAAACTGGTCCCAGACAGGAAACTGGTCCCAGACAGGAAACTGGTCCCAGGCAGGAAACTGGTCCAAGACAGGAAACTGGTCCCAGGCAGGAAACTGGTCCCAGACAGGAAACTGGTCCCAGGCAGGAAACTGGTCCCAGGCAGGAAACTGGTCCCAGACAGGAAACTGGTCCCAGACAGGAAACTGGTCGGAAACTGGTCCCAGATAGGAATCTGGTACCAGACAGGAAACTGGTCCCAGACAGGAAACTGGTCCCAGGCAGGAAACTGGTCCCAGACAGGAAACTGGTCCCAGACAGGAAACTGGTCCCAGACAGGAAACTGGTCCCAGACAGGAAACTGGTCCCAGGCGGGAAACTGGTCCCAGACAGGAAACTGGTCCCAGAAAGGAAACTGGTCCCAGGCGGGAAACTGGTCCCAGGCAGGAAACTGGTCCCAGGCAGGAAACTGGTCCCAGGCTGGAAACTGGTCGGAAACTGGTCCCAGAATGGAAACTGGTCCCAGACAGGAAACTGGTCCCAGACAGGAAACTGGTCCCAGACAGGAAACTGGTCGGAAACTGGTCCCAGACAGGAAACTGGTCCCAGACAGGAAACTGGTCCCAGGCAGGAAACTGGTCCCAGGCAGGAAACTGGTCCCAGACAGGAAACTGGTCCCAGACAGGAAACTGGTCCCAGACAGGAATCTGGTCCCAGACAGGAATCTGGTCCCAGAATGGAAACTGGTCCCAGGCAGGAAACTGGTCCCAGACAGGAAACTGGTCCCAGGCAGGAAACTGGTCCCAGGCAGGAAACTGGTCCCAGACAGGAAACTGGTCCCAGGCAGGAAACTGGTCCCAGAATGGAAACTAGTCCCAGGCAGGAAACTGGTCCCAGACAGGAAACTGGTCCCAGACAGGAAATTGGTCCCAGGCAGGAAACTGGTCCCAGACAGGAAACTGGTCCCAGGCAGGAAACTGGTCCCAGACAGGAAACTGGTCCCAGACAGGAAACTGGTCCCAGAATGGAAACTAGTCCCAGGCAGGAAACTGGTCCCAGACAGGAATCTGGTCCCAGAATGGAAACTGGTCCCAGGCAGGAAACTGGTCCCAGACAGGAAACTGGTCCCAGACAGGAATCTGGTCCCAGACAGGAATCTGGTCCCAGAATGGAAACTGGTCCCAGGCAGGAAACTGGTCCCAGGCAGGAAACTGGTCCCAGAATGGAAACTGGTCCCAGAATGGAAACTGGTGCCAGGCAGGAAACTGGTCCCAGACAGGAAACTGGTCCCAGACAGGAAACTGGTCCCAGGCAGGAAACTGGTCCCAGACAGGAAACTGGTCCCAGACAGGAATCTGGTCCCAGAATGGAAACTGGTCCCAGGCAGGAAACTGGTCCCAGACAGGAAACTGGTCCCAGGCAGGAAACTGGTCCCAGACAGGAAACTGGTCCCAGAAAGGAAACTGGTCCCAGACAGGAATCTGGTCCCAGACAGGAAACTGGTCCCAGACAGGAATCTGGTCCCAGGCAGGAAACTGGTCCCAGACAGGAATCTGGTCCCAGAAGGGAATCTGGTCCCAGAATGGAAACTGGTCCCAGGCAGGAAACTGGTCCCAGGCAGGAAACTGGTCCCAGACAGGAAACTGGTCCCAGACAGGAATCTGGTCCCAGAATGGAAACTGGTCCCAGGCAGGAAACTGGTCCCAGAGAGGAAACTGGTCCCAGGCAGGAAACTGGTCCCAGACAGGAAACTGGTCCCAGGCAGGAAACTGGTCCCAGAATGGAAACTAGTCCCAGGCAGGAAACTAGTCCCAGGCAGGAAACTGGTCCCAGACAGGAAACTGGTCCCAGACAGGAAACTGGGCCCAGGCAGGAAACTGGTCCCAGACAGGAAACTGGTCCCAGACAGGAAACTGGTCCCAGGCAGGAAACTGGTCCCAGGCAGGAAACTGGTCCCAGACAGGAAACTGGTCCCAGGCAGGAAACTGGTCCCAGACAGGAAACTGGTCCCAGACAGGAAACTGGTCCCAGGCAGGAAACTGGTCCCAGACAGGAAACTGGTCCCAGACAGGAATCTGGTCCCAGACAGGAAACTGGTCCAAGACAGGAAACTGGTCCCAGGCAGGAAACTGGTCCCAGGCAGGAATCTGGTCCCAGACAGGAATCTGGTCCCAGACAGGAAACTGGTCCCAGACAGGAAACTGGTCCCAGGCAGGAAACTGGTCCCAGGCAGGAAACTGGTCCCAGACAGGAAACTGGTCCCAGGAGGGAAACTGGTCCCAGACAGGAAACTGGTCCCAGACAGGAATCTGGTCCCAGACAGGAAACTGGTCCAAGACAGGAAACTGGTCCCAGGCAGGAAACTGGTCCCAGACAGGAAACTGGTCGGAAACTGGTCCCAGAATGGAAACTGGTCCCAGGCAGGAAACTGGTCCCAGACAGGAAACTGGTCCCAGGCAGGAAACTGGTCCCAGACAGGAAACTGGTCCCAGACAGGAAACTGGTCGGAAACTGGTCCCAGACAGGAATCTGGTCCCAGACAGGAAATTGGTCGGAAACTGGTCCCAGACAGGAAACTGGTCCCAGACAGGAAACTGGTCCCAGGCAGGAAACTGGTCCCAGACAGGAAACTGGTCCCAGGCAGGAAACTGGTCCCAGACAGGAAACTGGTCCCAGACAGGAAACTGGTCGGAAACTGGTCCCAGATAGGAATCTGGTCCCAGACAGGAAACTGGTCCCAGACAGGAAACTGGTCCCAGGCAGGAAACTGGTCCCAGACAGGAAACTGGTCCCAGACAGGAAACTGGTCCCAGAAAGGAAACTGGTCCCAGGCAGGAAACTGGTCTCAGGCGGGAAACTGGTCCCAGACAGGAAACTGGTCCCAGAAAGGAAACTGGTCCCAGACAGGAAACTGGTCCCAGGCAGGAAACTGGTCCCAGGCTGGAAACTGGTCGGAAACTGGTCCCAGAATGGAAACTGGTCCCAGGCAGGAAACTGGTCCCAGACAGGAAACTGGTCCCAGACAGGAAACTGGTCGGAAACTGGTCCCAGACAGGAAACTGGTCCCAGACAGGAAACTGGTCCCAGGCAGGAAACTGGTCCCAGGCAGGAAACTGGTCCCAGACAGGAAACTGGTCCCAGACAGGAATCTGGTCCCAGACAGGAATCTGGTCCGAGAATGGAAACTGGTCCCAGGCAGGAAACTGGTCCCAGACAGGAAACTGGTCCCAGACAGGAAACTGGTCCCAGGCAGGAAACTGGTCCCAGACAGGAAACTGGTCCCAGGCAGGAAACTGGTCCCAGGCAGGAAACTGGTCCCAGACAGGAAACTGGTCCCAGGCAGGAAACTGGTCCCAGAATGGAAACTAGTCCCAGGCAGGAAATTGGTCCAAGACAGGAAACTGGTCCCAGGCAGGAAACTGGTCCCAGACAGGAAACTGGTCCCAGGCAGGAAACTGGTCCCAGACAGGAAACTGGTCCCAGACAGGAAACTGGTCCCAGAATGGAAACTGGTCCCAGGCAGGAAACTGGTCCCAGACAGGAATCTGGTCCCAGAATGGAAACTGGTCCCATGCAGGAAACTGGTCCCAGACAGGAAACTGGTCCCAGAATGGAAACTGGTCCCAGGCAGGAAACTGGTCCCAGACAGGAAACTGGTCCCAGACAGGAAACTGGTCCCAGACAGGAAACTGGTCGGAAACTGGTCCCAGACAGGAAACTGGTCCCAGACAGGAAACTGGTCCCAGACAGGAATCTGGTCCCAGACAGGAATCTGGTCCCAGAATGGAAACTGGTCCCAGGCAGGAAACTGGTCCCAGACAGGAAACTGGTCCCAGACAGGAAACTGGTCCCAGGCAGGAAACTGGTCCCAGACAGGAAACTGGTCCCAGGCAGGAATCTGGTCCCAGACAGGAAACTGGTCCAAGACAGGAAACTGGTCCCAGGCAGGAAACTGGTCCCAGACAGGAAACTGGTCGGAAACTGGTCCCAGAATGGAAACTGGTCCCAGGCAGGAAACTGGTCCCAGACAGGAAACTGGTCCCAGGCAGGAAACTGGTCCCAGACAGGAAACTGGTCCCAGACAGGAAACTGGTCGGAAACTGGTCCCAGACAGGAATCTGGTCCCAGACAGGAATCTGGTCCCAGACAGGAAATTGGTCGGAAACTGGTCCCAGACAGGAAACTGGTCCCAGACAGGAAACTGGTCCCAGACAGGAAACTGGTCCCAGGCAGGAAACTGGTCCCAGACAGGAAACTGGTCCCAGGCAGGAAACTGGTCCCAGACAGGAAACTGGTCCCAGACAGGAAACCGGTCGGAAACTGGTCCCAGATAGGAATCTGGTCCCAGACAGGAAACTGGTCCCAGACAGGAAACTGGTCCCAGGCAGGAAACTGGTCCCAGACAGGAAACTGGTCCCAGACAGGAAACTGGTCCCAGAAAGGAAACTGGTCCCAGGCAGGAAACTGGTCTCAGGCGGGAAACTGGTCCCAGACAGGAAACTGGTCCCAGAAAGGAAACTGGTCCCAGACAGGAAACTGGTCCCAGGCAGGAAACTGGTCCCAGGCTGGAAATTGGTCGGAAACTGGTCCCAGAATGGAAACTGGTCCCAGGCAGGAAACTGGTCCCAGACAGGAAACTGGTCCCAGACAGGAAACTGGTCGGAAACTGGTCCCAGACAGGAAACTGGTCCCAGACAGGAAACTGGTCCCAGGCAGGAAACTGGTCCCAGGCAGGAAACTGGTCCCAGACAGGAAACTGGTCCCAGACAGGAATCTGGTCCCAGACAGGAATCTGGTCCGAGAATGGAAACTGGTCCCAGGCAGGAAACTGGTCCCAGACAGGAAACTGGTCCCAGACAGGAAACTGGTCCCAGGCAGGAAACTGGTCCCAGACAGGAAACTGGTCCCAGGCAGGAAACTGGTCCCAGGCAGGAAACTGGTCCCAGACAGGAAACTGGTCCCAGGCAGGAAACTGGTCCCAGAATGGAAACTAGTCCCAGGCAGGAAATTGGTCCAAGACAGGAAACTGGTCCCAGGCAGGAAACTGGTCCCAGACAGGAAACTGGTCCCAGGCAGGAAACTGGTCCCAGAATGGAAACTGGTCCCAGGCAGGAAACTGGTCCCAGACAGGAATCTGGTCCCAGAATGGAAACTGGTCCCAGGCAGGAAACTGGTCCCAGACAGGAAACTGGTCCCAGAATGGAAACTGGTCCCAGGCAGGAAACTGGTCCCAGACAGGAAACTGGTCCCAGACAGGAAACTGGTCCCAGACAGGAAACTGGTCGGAAACTGGTCCCAGACAGGAAACTGGTCCCAGACAGGAATCTGGTCCCAGACAGGAATCTGGTCCCAGAATGGAAACTGGTCCCAGGCAGGAAACTGGTCCCAGACAGGAAACTGGTCCCAGACAGGAAACTGGTCCCAGGCAGGAAACTGGTCCCAGACAGGAAACTGGTCCCAGGCAGGAAACTGGTCCCAGAATGGAAACTGGTCCCAGGCAGGAAACTGGTCCCAGACAGGAAACTGGTCCCAGACAGGAATCTGGTCCCAGACAGGAATCTGGTCCCAGGCAGGAAACTGGTCCCAGGCAGGAAACTGGTCCCAGACAGGAAACTGGTCCCAGACAGGAAACTGGTCCCAGGCAGGAAACTGGTCCCAGGCAGGAAACTGGTCCCAGGCAGGAAACTGGTCCCAGACAGGAAACTGGTCCCAGACAGGAATCTGGTCCCAGAATGGAAACTGGTCCCAGGCAGGAAACTGGTCCCAGAGAGGAAACTGGTCCCAGGCAGGAAACTGGTCCCAGACAGGAAACTGGTCCCAGGCAGGAAACTGGTCCCAGAATGGAAACTAGTCCCAGGCAGGAAACTGGTCCCAGGCAGGAAACTGGTCCCAGACAGGAAACTGGTCCCAGACAGGAAACTGGGCCCAGGCAGGAAACTGGTCCCAGACAGGAAACTGGTCCCAGACAGGAAACTGGTCCCAGACAGGAAACTGGTCCCAGGCAGGAAACTGGTCCCAGACAGGAAACTGGTCCCAGGCAGGAAACTGGTCCCAGACAGGAAACTGGTCCCAGGCAGGAAACTGGTCCCAGACAGGAAACTGGTCCCAGACAGGAAACTGGTCCCAGACAGGAATCTGGTCCCAGACAGGAAACTGGTCCAAGACAGGAAACTGGTCCCTGGCAGGAAACTGGTCCCAGACAGGAAACTGGTCCCAGGCAGGAATCTGGTCCCAGACAGGAATCTGGTCCCAGACAGGAAACTGGTCCCAGACAGGAATCTGGTCCCAGAAGGGAATCTGGTCCCAGAATGGAAACTGGTCCCAGGCAGGAAACTGGTCCCAGACAGGAATCTGGTCCCAGAAGGGAATCTGGTCCCAGAATGGAAACTGGTCCCAGGCAGGAAACTGGTCCCAGGCAGGAAACTGGTCCCAGACAGGAAACTGGTCCCAGACAGGAAACTGGTCCCAGACAGGAATCTGGTCCCAGAATGGAAACTGGTCCCAGGCAGGAAACTGGTCCCAGAGAGGAAACTGGTCCCAGGCAGGAAACTGGTCCCAGACAGGAAACTGGTCCCAGGCAGGAAACTGGTCCCAGAATGGAAACTAGTCCCAGGCAGGAAACTAGTCCCAGGCAGGAAACTGGTCCCAGACAGGAAACTGGTCCCAGACAGGAAACTGGTCCCAGGCAGGAAACTGGTCCCAGGCAGGAAACTGGTCCCAGACAGGAAACTGGTCCCAGACAGGAATCTGGTCCCAGACAGGAATCTGGTCCCAGAATGGAAACTGGTCCCAGGCAGGAAACTGGTCCCAGACAGGAAACTGGTCCCAGACAGGAAACTGGTCCCAGGCAGGAAACTGGTCCCAGACAGGAAACTGGTCCCAGGCAGGAAACTGGTCCCAGACAGGAAACTGGTCCCAGGCAGGAAACTGGTCCCAGAATGGAAACTAGTCCCAGGCAGGAAACTGGTCCCAGACAGGAAACTGGTCCCAGACAGGAAATTGGTCCCAGGCAGGAAACTGGTCCCAGACAGGAAACTGGTCCCAGGCAGGAAACTGGTCCCAGACAGGAAACTGGTCCCAGACAGGAAACTGGTCCCAGAATGGAAACTAGTCCCAGGCAGGAAACTGGTCCCAGACAGGAATCTGGTCCCAGAATGGAAACTGGTCCCAGGCAGGAAACTGGTCCCAGACAGGAAACTGGTCCCAGACAGGAATCTGGTCCCAGACAGGAATCTGGTCCCAGAATGGAAACTGGTCCCAGGCAGGAAACTGGTCCCAGGCAGGAAACTGGTCCCAGAATGGAAACTGGTCCCAGAATGGAAACTGGTCCCAGGCAGGAAACTGGTCCCAGACAGGAAACTGGTCCCAGACAGGAAACTGGTCCCAGGCAGGAAACTGGTCCCAGACAGGAAACTGGTCCCAGACAGGAATCTGGTCCCAGAATGGAAACTGGTCCCAGGCAGGAAACTGGTCCCAGACAGGAAACTGGTCCCAGGCAGGAAACTGGTCCCAGACAGGAAACTGGTCCCAGACAGGAAACTGGTCCCAGACAGGAATCTGGTCCCAGACAGGAAACTGGTCCCAGACAGGAATCTGGTCCCAGGCAGGAAACTGGTCCCAGACAGGAATCTGGTCCCAGAAGGGAATCTGGTCCCAGACAGGAAACTGGTCCCAGGCAGGAAACTGGTCCCAGGCAGGAAACTGGTCCCAGACAGGAAACTGGTCCCAGACAGGAATCTGGTCCCAGACAGGAAACTGGTCCCAGGCAGGAAACTGGTCCCAGAGAGGAAACTGGTCCCAGGCAGGAAACTGGTCCCAGACAGGAAACTGGTCCCAGGCAGGAAACTGGTCCCAGAATGGAAACTAGTCCCAGGCAGGAAACTAGTCCCAGGCAGGAAACTGGTCCCAGACAGGAAACTGGTCCCAGACAGGAAACTGGGCCCAGGCAGGAAACTGGTCCCAGACAGGAAACTGGTCCCAGGCAGGAAACTGGTCCCAGACAGGAAACTGGTCCCAGGCAGGAAACTGGTCCCAGACAGGAAACTGGTCCCAGGCAGGAAACTGGTCCCAGACAGGAAACTGGTCCCAGGCAGGAAACTGGTCCCAGACAGGAAACTGGTCCCAGACAGGAAACTGGTCCCAGACAGGAATCTGGTCCCAGACAGGAAACTGGTCCAAGACAGGAAACTGGTCCCAGGCAGGAAACTGGTCCCAGACAGGAAACTGGTCCCAGGCAGGAATCTGGTCCCAGACAGGAATCTGGTCCCAGACAGGAAACTGGTCCCAGACAGGAAACTGGTCCAAGACAGGAAACTGGTCCCAGGCAGGAAACTGGTCCCAGACAGGAAACTGGTCCCAGGCAGGAATCTGGTCCCAGACAGGAATCTGGTCCCAGACAGGAAACTGGTCCCAGACAGGAAACTGGTCCCAGGCAGGAAACTGGTCCCAGGCAGGAAACTGGTCCCAGGCAGGAAACTGGTCCCAGACAGGAAACTGGTCCCAGACAGGAAACTGTTCCCAGGAGGGAAACTGGTCCCAGACAGGAAACTGGTCCCAGACAGGAAACTGGTCCCAGACAGGAAACTGGTCCCAGACAGGAATCTGGTCCCAGACAGGAAACTGGTCCAAGACAGGAAACTGGTCCCAGGCAGGAAACTGGTCCCAGGCGGGAAACTGGTCCCAGGCAGGAAACTGGTCCCAGACAGGAAACTGGTCCCAGACAGGAAACTGGTCCCAGGCAGGAAACTGGTCCAAGACAGGAAACTGGTCCCAGACAGGAAACTGGTCCCAGGCGGGAAACTGGTCCCAGGCAGGAAACTGGTCCCAGACAGGAAACTGGTCCCAGGCAGGAAACTGGTCCCAGAATGGAAACTAGTCCCAGGCAGGAAACTGGTCCAAGACAGGAAACTGGTCCCAGACAGGAAACTGGTCCCAGGCAGGAAACTGGTCCCAGACAGGAAACTGGTCCCAGGCAGGAAACTGGTCCCAGACAGGAAACTGGTCCCAGACAGGAAACTGGTCCCAGAATGGAAACTAGTCCCAGGCAGGAAACTGGTCCCAGACAGGAATCTGGTCCCAGAATGGAAACTGGTCCCAGGCAGGAAACTGGTCCCAGACAGGAAACTGGTCCCAGAATGGAAACTGGTTCCAGGCAGGAAACTGGTCCCAGACAGGAAACTGGTCCCAGACAGGAAACTGGTCCCAGGCAGGAAACTGGTCCCAGACAGGAAACTGGTCCCAGACAGGAATCTGGTCCCAGAATGGAAACTGGTCCCAGGCAGGAAACTGGTCCCAGACAGGAAACTGGTCCCAGGCAGGAAACTGGTCCCAGACAGGAATCTGGTCCCAGACAGGAAACTGGTCCCAGACAGGAATCTGGTCCCAGGCAGGAAACTGGTCCCAGACAGGAAACTGGTCCCAGGCAGGAAACTGGTCCCAGACAGGAATCTGGTCCCAGACAGGAATCTGGTCCCAGAATGGAAACTGGTCCCAGGCAGGAAACTGGTCCCAGGCAGGAAACTGGTCCCAGACAGGAAACTGGTCCCAGACAGGAATCTGGTCCCAGAATGGAAACTGGTCCCAGGCAGGAAACTGGTCCCAGACAGGAATCTGGTCCCAGGCAGGAAACTGGTCCCAGACAGGAAACTGGTCCCAGGCAGGAAACTGGTCCCAGAATGGAAACTAGTCCCAGGCAGGAAACTGGTCCCAGACAGGAAACTGGTCCCAGACAGGAATCTGGTCCCAGAATGGAAACTGGTCCCAGGCAGGAAACTGGTCCCAGACAGGAAACTGGTCCCAGGCAGGAAACTGGTCCCAGGCAGGAAACTGGTCCCAGAAAGGAAACTGGTCCCAGGCAGGAAACTGGTCCCAGACAGGAAACTGGTCCCAGGCAGGAAACTGGTCCCAGACAGGAATCTGGTCCCAGAATGGAAACTGGTCCCAGGCAGGAAACTGGTCCCAGACAGGAAACTGGTCCCAGGCAGGAAACTGGTCCCAGACAGGAAACTGGTCCCAGGCAGGAAACTGGTCCCAGACAGGAAACTGGTCCCAGGCAGGAAACTGGTCCCAGACAGGAAACTGGTCCCAGAAAGGAAACTGGTCCCAGGCAGGAAACTGGTCCCAGACAGGAAACTGGTCCCAGACAGGAAACTGGTCCCAGACAGGAATCTGGTCCCAGACAGGAAACTGGTCCAAGACAGGAAACTGGTCCCAGGCAGGAAACTGGTCCCAGACAGGAAACTGGTCCCAGGCAGGAATCTGGTCCCAGACAGGAATCTGGTCCCAGACAGGAAACTGGTCCCAGACAGGAAACTGGTCCCAGGCAGGAAACTGGTCCCAGAATGGAAACTAGTCCCAGGCAGAAAACTAGTCCCAGACAGGAAACTGGTCCCAGGCAGGAATCTGGTCCCAGACAGGAATCTGGTCCCAGACAGGAAACTGGTCCCAGACAGGAAACTGGTCCCAGACAGGAAACTGGTCCCAGGCAGGAAACTGGTCCCAGAATGGAAACTAGTCCCAGGCAGGAATCTGGTCCCAGACAGGAAACTAGTCCCAGACAGGAAACTGGTCCCAGACAGGAAACTGGTCCCAGACAGGAAACTGGTCCCAGGCAGGAAACTGGTCCCAGACAGGAATCTGGTCCCAGACAGGAATCTGGTCCCAGACAGGAAACTGGTCCAAGACAGGAATCTGGTCCCAGAATGGAAACTGGTCCCAGACAGGAAACTGGTCCCAGACAGGAAACTGGTCCCAGGCAGGAAACTGGTCCCAGACAGGAATCTGGTCCCAGAATGGAAACTGGTCCCAGATAGGAAACTGGTCCCAGACAGGAAACTGGTCCCAGAAAGGAAACTGGTCCCAGGCAGGAAACTGGTCCCAGACAGGAAACTGGTCCCAGGCAGGAAACTGGTCCCAGACAGGAAACTGGTCCCAGGCAGGAAACTGGTCCCAGACAGGAAACTGGTCCCAGGCAGGAAACTGGTCCCAGACAGGAAACTGGTCCCAGGCAGGAAACTGGTCCCAGACAGGAAACTGGTCCCAGGCAGGAAACTGGTCCCAGGCAGGAAACTGGTCCCAGACAGGAAACTGGTCCCAGACAGGAAACTGGTCCCAGGCAGGAAACTGGTCCCAGGCAGGAAACTGGTCCCAGACAGGAAACTGGTCCCAGACAGGAAACTGGTCCCAGACAGGAAACTGGTCCCAGGCAGGAAACTGGTCCCAGACAGGAAACTGGTCCCAGGCAGGAAACTGGTCCCAGACAGGAAACTGGTCCCAGAATGGAAACTAGTCCCAGGCAGGAAACTGGTCCCAGGCAGGAAACTGGTCCCAGACAGGAAACTGGTCCCAGACAGGAAACTGGTCCCAGGCAGGAAACTGGTCCCAGACAGGAAACTGGTCCCAGACAGGAAACTGGTCCCAGAATGGAAACTAGTCCCAGGCAGGAAACTAGTCCCAGGCAGGAATCTGGTCCCAGACTGGAAACTGGTCCCAGGCAGGAAACTGGTCCCAGGCAGGAAACTGGTCCCAGACAGGAAACTGGTCCCAGACAGGAAACTGGTCCCAGGCAGGAAACTGGTCCCAGACAGGAAACTGGTCGGAAACTGGTCCCAGACAGGAAACTGGTCCCAGGAAGGAAACTGGTCCCAGACAGGAAACTGGTCCCAGACAGGAAACTGGTCCCAGGCAGGAAACTGGTCCCAGACAGGAAACTGGTCCCAGGCAGGAAACTGGTCCCAGACAGGAAACTGGTCGGAAACTGGTCCCAGACAGGAAACTGGTCCCAGACAGGAAACTGGTCCCAGGCAGGAAACTGGTCCCAGGCAGGAAACTGGTCCCAGACAGGAAACTGGTCGGAAACTGGTCCCAGACAGGAAACTGGTCCCAGACAGGAAACTGGTCCCAGAAAGGAAACTGGTCCCAGGCAGGAAACTGGTCTCAGGCGGGAAACTGGTCCCAGACAGGAAACTGGTCCCAGACAGGAAACTGGTCCCAGGCGGGAAACTGGTCCCAGACAGTAAACTGGTCCCAGAAAGGAAACTGGTCCCAGGCGGCAAACTGGTCCCAGGCAGGAAACTGGTCCCAGGCAGGAAACTGGTCCCAGGCAGGAAACTGGTCGGAAACTGGTCCCAGAAAGGAAACTGGTCCCAGACAGGAAACTGGTCCCAGACAGGAAACTGGTCGGAAACTGGTCCCAGACAGGAAACTGGTCCCAGACAGGAAACTGGTCCCAGACAGGAAACTGGTCCCAGGCAGGAAATTGGTCCCAGACAGGTAACTGGTCGGAAACTGGTCCCAGAAAGGGAAACTGGTCCCAGGCAGGAAACTGGTCCCAGACAGGAAACTGGTCCCAGACAGGAAACTGGTCCCAGGCAGGAAATTGGTCCCAGACAGGAAACTGGTCGGAAACTGGTCCCAGACAGGAAACTGGTCCCAGGCAGGAAACTGGTCCCAGACAGGAAACTGGTCCCAGACAGGAAACTGGTCCCAGACAGGAAACTGGTCGGAAACTGGTCCCAGACAGGAAACTGGTCCCAGACAGGAAACTGGTCCCAGACAGGAAACTGGTCCCAGGCAGGAAACTGGTCTCAGGCGGGAAACTGGTCCCAGGCGGGAAACTGGTCCCAGAAAGGAAACTGGTCCCAGGCAGGAAACTGGTCCCAGACAGGAAACTGGTTCCCAGAATGGAAACTAGTCCCAGGCAGGAAACTAGTCCCAGACAGGAAACTGGTCCCAGGCGGGAAACTGGTCCCAGACAGGAATCTGGTCCCAGACAGGAATCTGGTCCCTGAATGGAAACTTGTCCCAGGCAGGAAACTGGTCCCAGAATGGAAACTGGTCCCAGGCAGGAAACTGGTCCCAGACAGGAAACTGGTCCCAGACAGGAAACTGGTCCCAGGCAGGAAACTGGTCCCAGACAGGAAACTGGTCCCAGACAGGAATCTGGTCCCAGGCAGGAAACTGGTCCCAGAATGGAAACTGGTCCCAGGCAGGAAACTGGTCCCAGACAGGAATCTGGTCCCAGACAGGAATTTGGTCCCAGAATGGAAACTGGTCCCAGGCAGGAAACTGGTCCCAGGCAGGAAACTGGTCCCAGACAGGAAACTGGTCCCAGACAGGAATCTGGTCCCAGAATGGAAACTGGTCCCAGGCAGGAAACTGGTCCCAGACAGGAAACTGGTCCCAGGCAGGAAACTGGTCCCAGACAGGAAACTGGTCCCAGGCAGGAAACTGGTCCCAGAATGGAAACTAGTCCCAGGCAGGAAACTAGTCCCAGGCAGGAAACTGGTCCCAGACAGGAAACTGGTCCCAGACAGGAAACTGGTCCCAGGCAGGAAACTGGTCCCAGACAGGAAACTGGTCCCAGGCAGGAAACTGGTCCCAGACAGGAAACTGGTCCCAGACAGGAAACTGGTCCCAGACAGGAAACTGGTCCCAGACAGGAAACTGGTCCCAGACAGGAATCTGGTCCCAGACAGGAAACTGGTCCAAGACAGGAAACTGGTCCCAGGCAGGAAACTGGTCCCAGACAGGAAACTGGTCCCAGGCAGGAATCTGGTCCCAGACAGGAATCTGGTCCCAGACAGGAAACTGGTCCCAGACAGGAAACTGGTCCCAGGCAGGAAACTGGTCCCAGAATGGAAACTAGTCCCAGGCAGAAAACTAGTCCCAGACAGGAAACTGGTCCCAGGCAGGAATCTGGTCCCAGACAGGAATCTGGTCCCAGACAGGAAACTGGTCCCAGACAGGAAACTGGTCCCAGGCAGGAAACTGGTCCAAGAATGGAAACTAGTCCCAGGCAGGAAACTAGTTCCAGACAGGAAACTGGTCCCAGACAGGAAACTGGTCCCAGGCAGGAAACTGGTCCCAGACAGGAATCTGGTCCCAGACAGGAATCTGGTCCCAGACAGGAAACTGGTCCAAGACAGGAATCTGGTCCCAGAATGGAAACTGGTCCCAGACAGGAAACTGGTCCCAGAATGGAAACTGGTCCCAGACAGGAATCTGGTCCCAGAATGGAAACTGGTCCCAGATAGGAATCTGGTCCAAGACAGGAAACTGGTCCCAGGCAGGAAACTGGTCCCAGGCAGGAAACTGGTCCCAGACAGGAATCTGGTCCAAGACAGGAAACTGGTCCCAGGCAGGAAACTGGTCCCAGGCAGGAAACTGGTCCCAGACAGGAATCTGGTCCCAGAATGGAAACTGGTCCCAGGCAGGAAACTGGTCCCAGGCAGGAAACTGGTCCCAGGCTGGAAACTGGTCCCAGACAGGAAACTGGTCCCAGACAGGAAACTGGTCCCAGACAGGAAACTGGTCCCAGGCAGGAAACTGGTCCCAGACAGGAATCTGGTCCCAGAATGGAAACTGGTCCCAGATAGGAAACTGGTCCCAGACAGGAAACTGGTCCCAGACAGGAAACTGGTCCCAGGCAGGAAACTGGTCCCAGGCAGGAAACTGGTCCCAGACAGGAAACTGGTCCCAGAATGGAAACTAGTCCCAGGCAGGAAACTAGTCCCAGACAGGAAACTGGTCCCAGACAGGAAACTGGTCCCAGGCAGGAAACTGGTCCCAGACAGGAAACTGGTCCCAGGCAGGAAACTGGTCCCAGACAGGAAACTGGTCCCAGGCAGGAAACTGGTCCCAGACAGGAAACTGGTCCCAGGCAGGAAACTGGTCCCAGGCAGGAAACTGGTCCCAGACAGGAAACTGGTCCCAGACAGGAAACTGGTCCCAGGCAGGAAACTGGTCCCAGGCAGGAAACTGGTCCCAGACAGGAAACTGGTCCCAGACAGGAAACTGGTCCCAGGCAGGAAACTGGTCCCAGACAGGAAACTGGTCCCAGGCAGGAAACTGGTCCCAGACAGGAAACTGGTCCCAGAATGGAAACTAGTCCCAGGCAGGAAACTGGTCCCAGACAGGAAACTGGTCCCAGACAGGAAACTGGTCCCAGACAGGAAACTGGTCCCAGGCAGGAAACTGGTCCCAGACAGGAAACTGGTCCCAGACAGGAAACTAGTCCCAGAATGGAAACTAGTCCCAGGCAGGAAACTAGTCCCAGGCAGGAAACTGGTCCCAGACAGGAAACTGGTCCCAGGCAGGAAACTGGTCCCAGACAGGAAACTGGTCCCAGACAGGAAACTGGTCCCAGGCAGGAAACTGGTCCCAGACAGGAAACTGGTCGGAAACTGGTCCCAGACAGGAAACTGGTCCCAGGCAGGAAACTGGTCCCAGACAGGAAACTGGTCCCAGACAGGAAACTGGTCCCAGGCAGGAAACTGGTCCCAGACAGGAAACTGGTCCCAGGCAGGAAACTGGTCCCAGACAGGAAACTGGTCCCAGACAGGAAACTGGTCCCAGGCAGGAAACTGGTCCCAGACAGGAAACTGGTCCCAGGCAGGAAACTGGTCCCAGACAGGAAACTGGTCGGAAACTGGTCCCAGACAGGAAACTGGTCCCAGACAGGAAATTGGTCCCAGAAAGGAAACTGGTCCCAGGCAGGAAACTGGTCCCAGACAGGAAACTGGTCGGAAACTGGTCCCAGACAGGAAACTGGTCCCAGACAGGAAACTGGTCCCAGAAAGGAAACTGGTCCCAGGCAGGAAACTGGTCTCAGGCGGGAAACTGGTCCCAGACAGGAAACTGGTCCCAGACAGGAAACTGGTCCCAGGCGGGAAACTGGTCCCAGACAGGAAACTGGTCCCAGAAAGGAAACTGGTCCCAGGCGGGAAACTGGTCCCAGGCAGGAAACTGGTCCCAGGCAGGAAACTGGTCCCAGACAGGAAACTGGTCCCAGACAGGAAACTGGTCCCAGGCAGGAAACTGGTCCCAGACAGGAAACTGGTCCCAGACAGGAAACTGGTCCCAGGCAGGAAATTGGTCCCAGACAGGTAACTGGTCGGAAACTGGTCCCAGAAAGGGAAACTGGTCCCAGGCAGGAAACTGGTCCCAGACAGGAAACTGGTCCCAGACAGGAAACTGGTCCCAGGCAGGAAATTGGTCCCAGACAGGAAACTGGTCGGAAACTGGTCCCAGACAGGAAACTGGTCCCAGGCAGCAAACTGGTCCCAGACAGGAAACTGGTCCCAGACAGGAAACTGGTCCCAGACAGGAAACTGGTCGGAAACTGGTCCCAGACAGGAAACTGGTCCCAGACAGGAAACTGGTCCCAGACAGGAAACTGGTCCCAGGCAGGAAACTGGTCTCAGGCGGGAAACTGGTCCCAGGCGGGAAACTGGTCCCAGAAAGGAAACTGGTCCCAGGCAGGAAACTGGTCCCAGACAGGAAACTGGTCCCAGAATGGAAACTAGTCCCAGGCAGGAAACTAGTCCCAGACAGGAAACTGGTCCCAGGCGGGAAACTGGTCCCAGACAGGAATCTGGTCCCAGAAAGGAATCTGGTCCCTGAATGGAAACTGGTCCCAGGCAGGAAACTGGTCCCAGACAGGAAACTGGTCCCAGGCAGGAAACTGGTCCCAGACAGGAAACTGGTCCCAGAATGGAAACTGGTCCCAGGCAGGAAACTGGTCCCAGACAGGAAACTGGTCCCAGAATGGAAACTAGTCCCAGACAGGAAACTGGTCCCAGGCAGGAAACTGGTCCCAGACAGGAAACTGGTCCCAGAATGGAAACTGGTCCCAGGCAGGAAACTGGTCCCAGACAGGAAACTGGTCCCAGACAGGAAACTGGTCCCAGGCAGGAAACTGGTCCCAGACAGGAAACTGGTCCCAGACAGGAATCTGGTCCCAGGCAGGAAACTGGTCCCAGAATGGAAACTGGTCCCAGGCAGGAAACTGGTCCCAGACAGGAATCTGGTCCCAGACAGGAATCTGGTCCCAGAATGGAAACTGGTCCCAGGCAGGAAACTGGTCCCAGGCAGGAAACTGGTCCCAGACAGGAAACTGGTCCCAGACAGGAATCTGGTCCCAGAATGGAAACTGGTCCCAGGCAGGAAACTGGTCCCAGACAGGAAACTGGTCCCAGGCAGGAAACTGGTCCCAGACAGGAAACTGGTCCCAGGCAGGAAACTGGTCCCAGAATGGAAACTAGTCCCAGGCAGGAAACTAGTCCCAGGCAGGAAACTGGTCCCAGACAGGAAACTGGTCCCAGGCAGGAAACTGGTCCCAGACAGGAAACTGGTCCCAGGCAGGAAACTGGTCCCAGACAGGAAACTGGTCCCAGACAGGAAACTGGTCCCAGGCAGGAAACTGGTCCCAGACAGGAAACTGGTCCCAGACAGGAAACTGGTCCCAGACAGGAATCTGGTCCCAGACAGGAAACTGGTCCAAGACAGGAAACTGGTCCCAGGCAGGAAACTGGTCCCAGACAGGAAACTGGTCCCAGGCAGGAGTCTGGTCCCAGACAGGAATCTGGTCCCAGACAGGAAACTGGTCCCAGACAGGAAACTGGTCCCAGGCAGGAAACTGGTCCCAGAATGGAAACTAGTCCCAGGCAGAAAACTAGTCCCAGACAGGAAACTGGTCCCAGGCAGGAATCTGGTCCCAGACAGGAATCTGGTCCCAGACAGGAAACTGGTCCCAGACAGGAAACTGGTCCCAGGCAGGAAACTGGTCCCAGAATGGAAACTAGTCCCAGGCAGGAAACTAGTCCCAGACAGGAAACTGGTCCCAGACAGGAAACTGGTCCCAGGCAGGAAACTGGTCCCAGACAGGAATCTGGTCCCAGACAGGAATCTGGTCCCAGACAGGAAACTGGTCCAAGACAGGAATCTGGTCCCAGAATGGAAACTGGTCCCAGACAGGAATCTGGTCCCAGAATGGAAACTGGTCCCAGATAGGAATCTGGTCCAAGACAGGAAACTGGTCCCAGGCAGGAAACTGGTCCCAGACAGGAAACTGGTCCCAGGCAGGAAACTGGTCCCAGACAGGAAACTGGTCCCAGGCAGGAAACTGGTCCCAGACAGGAAACTGGTCCAAGACAGGAATCTGGTCCCAGAATGGAAACTGGTCCCAGACAGGAATCTGGTCCCAGAATGGAAACTGGTCCCAGATAGGAATCTGGTCCAAGACAGGAAACTGGTCCCAGGCAGGAAACTGGTCCCAGGCAGGAAACTGGTCCCAGACAGGAATCTGGTCCAAGACAGGAAACTGGTCCCAGGCAGGAAACTGGTCCCAGGCAGGAAACTGGTCCCAGACAGGAATCTGGTCCCAGACAGGAATCTGGTCCCAGAATGGAAACTGGTCCCAGGCAGGAAACTGGTCCCAGGCAGGAAACTGGTCCCAGGCAGGAAACTGGTCCCAGACAGGAAACTAGTCCCAGACAGGAAACTGGTCCCAGGCAGGAAACTGGTCCCAGGCAGGAAACTGGTCCCAGGCAGGAAACTGGTCCCAGACAGGAAACTGGTCCCAGGCAGGAAACTGGTCCCAGGCAGGAAACTGGTCCCAGAATGGAAACTAGTCCCAGACAGGAAACTGGTCCCAGACAGGAAACTGGTCCCAGGCAGGAAACTGGTCCCAGACAGGAAACTGGTCCCAGGCAGGAAACTGGTCCCAGGCAGGAAACTGGTCCCAGACAGGAAACTGGTCCCAGGCAGGAAACTGGTCCCAGACAGGAAACTGGTCCCAGGCAGGAAACTGGTCCCAGACAGGAAACTGGTCCCAGACAGGAAACTGGTCCCAGGCAGGAAACTGGTCCCAGAATGGAAACTAGTCCCAGACAGGAAACTGGTCCCAGACAGGAAACTGGTCCCAGGCAGGAAACTGGTCCCAGGCAGGAAACTGGTCCCAGGCAGGAAACTGGTCCCAGACAGGAAACTGGTCCCAGGCAGGAAACTGGTCCCAGGCAGGAAACTGGTCCCAGAATGGAAACTAGTCCCAGACAGAAAACTGGTCCCAGACAGGAAACTGGTCCCAGGCAGGAAACTGGTCCCAGACAGGAAACTGGTCCCAGGCAGGAAACTGGTCCCAGGCAGGAAACTGGTCCCAGGCAGGAAACTGGTCCCAGACAGGAAACTGGTCCCAGGCAGGAAACTGGTCCCAGACAGGAAACTGGTCCCAGGCAGGAAACTGGTCCCAGACAGGAAACTGGTCCCAGACAGGAAACTGGTCCAAGGTAGGAAACTGGTCCCAGGTAGGAAACTGGTCCCAGAATGGAAACTAGTCCCAGACAGGAAACTGGTCCCAGACAGGAAACTGGTCCCAGACAGGAAACTGGTCCCAGGCAGGAAACTGGTCCCAGACAGGAAACTGGTCCCAGGCAGGAAACTGGTCCCAGACAGGAAACTGGTCCCAGAATGGAAACTAGTCCCAGGCAGGAAACTGGTCCCAGACAGGAAACTGGTCCCAGACAGGGAACTGGTCCCAGACAGGAAACTGGTCCCAGGCAGGAAACTGGTCCCAGACAGGAAACTGGTCCCAGACAGGAAAATGGTCCCAGAATGGAAACTAGTCCCAGGCAGGAAACTAGTCCCAGGCAGGAAACTGGTCCCAGACAGGAAACTGGTCCCAGGCAGGAAACTGGTCCCAGGCAGGAAACTGGTCCCAGACAGGAAACTGGTCCCAGGCAGGAAACTGGTCCCAGGCAGGAAACTGGTCCCAGACAGGAAACTGGTCCCAGACAGGAAACTGGTCCCAGGCAGGAAACTGGTCCCAGACAGGAAACTGGTCCCAGACAGGAAACTGGTCCCAGGCAGGAAACTGGTCCCAGACAGGAAACTGGTCCCAGGCAGGAAACTGGTCCCAGACAGGAAACTGGTCGGAAACTGGTCCCAGACAGGAAACTGGTCCCAGACAGGAAACTGGTCCCAGACAGGAAACTGGTCCCAGGCAGGAAACTGGTCCCAGACAGGAAACTGGTCCCAGACAGGAATCTGGTCCCAGACAGGAAACTGGTCCAAGACAGGAAACTGGTCCCAGGCAGGAAACTGGTCCCAGACAGGAAACTGGTCCCAGGCAGGAATCTGGTCCCAGACAGGAATCTGGTCCCAGACAGGAAACTGGTCCCAGACAGGAAACTGGTCCCAGGCAGGAAACTGGTCCCAGAATGGAAACTAGTCCAAGGCAGAAAACTAGTCCCAGACAGGAAACTGGTCCCAGGCAGGAATCTGGTCCCAGACAGGAATCTGGTCCCAGACAGGAAACTGGTCCCAGACAGGAAACTGGTCCCAGAAAGGAAACTGGTCCCAGGCGGGAAACTGGTCCCAGGCAGGAAACTGGTCCCAGGCAGGAAACTGGTCCCAGGCAGGAAACTGGTCGGAAACTGGTCCCAGACAGGAAACTGGTCCCAGACAGGAAACTGGTCCCAGACAGGAAACTGGTCCCAGACAGGAAACTGGTCCCAGGCAGGAAACTGGTCCCAGACAGGAAACTGGTCCCAGACAGGAAACTGGTCCCAGACAGGTAACTGGTCCCAGGCAGGAAACTGGTCCCAGACAGGAAACTGGTCCCAGGCAGGAAACTGGTCCCAGACAGGAAACTGGTCCCAGGCAGGAAACTGGTCCCAGATTGGAAAATAGTCCCAGGCAGGAAACTAGTCCCAGGCAAGAAACTGGTCCCAGACAGGAAACTGGTCCAAGGCTGGAAACTGGTCCCAGGTAGGAAACTGGTCCCAGAATGGAAACTAGTCCCAGACAGGAAACTGGTCCCAGACAGGAAACTGGTCCCAGACAGGAAACTGGTCCCAGGCAGGAAACTGGTCCCAGACAGGAAACTGGTCCCAGGCAGGAAACTGGTCCCAGACAGGAAACTGGTCCCAGAATGGAAACTAGTCCCAGGCAGGAAACTGGTCCCAGACAGGAAACTGGTCCCAGACAGGAAACTGGTCCCAGACAGGAAACTGGTCCCAGGCAGGAAACTGGTCCCAGACAGGAAACTGGTCCCAGACAGGAAAATGGTCCCAGAATGGAAACTAGTCCCAGGCAGGAAACTAGTCCCAGGCAGGAAACTGGTCCCAGACAGGAAACTGGTCCCAGGCAGGAAACTGGTCCCAGGCAGGAAACTGGTCCCAGACAGGAAACTGGTCCCAGGCAGGAAACTGGTCCCAGGCAGGAAACTGGTCCCAGACAGGAAACTGGTCCCAGACAGGAAACTGGTCCCAGGCAGGAAACTGGTCCCAGACAGGAAACTGGTCGGAAACTGGTCCCGGACAGGAAACTGGTCCCAGGCAGGAAACTGGTCCCAGACAGGAAACTGGTCCCAGACAGGAAACTGGTCCCAGGCAGGAAACTGGTCCCAGACAGGAAACTGGTCCCAGGCAGGAAATTGGTCCCAGACAGGAAACTGGTCGGAAACTGGTCCCAGACAGGAAACTGGTCCCAGACAGGAAACTGGTCCCAGACAGGAAACTGGTCCCAGACAGGAAACTGGTCCCAGGCAGGAAACTGGTCCCAGACAGGAAACTGGTCCCAGACAGGAATCTGGTCCCAGACAGGAAACTGGTCCAAGACAGGAAACTGGTCCCAGGCAGGAAACTGGTCCCAGACAGGAAACTGGTCCCAGGCAGGAATCTGGTCCCAGACAGGAATCTGGTCCCAGACAGGAAACTGGTCCCAGACAGGAAACTGGTCCCAGGCAGGAAACTGGTCCCAGAATGGAAACTAGTCCAAGGCAGAAAACTAGTCCCAGACAGGAAACTGGTCCCAGGCAGGAATCTGGTCCCAGACAGGAATCTGGTCCCAGACAGGAAACTGGTCCCAGACAGGAAACTGGTCCCAGAAAGGAAACTGGTCCCAGGCGGGAAACTGGTCCCAGGCAGGAAACTGGTCCCAGGCAGGAAACTGGTCCCAGGCAGGAAACTGGTCGGAAACTGGTCCCAGACAGGAAACTGGTCCCAGACAGGAAACTGGTCCCAGACAGGAAACTGGTCCCAGGCAGGAAACTGGTCCCAGACAGGAAACTGGTCCCAGACAGGAAACTGGTCCCAGACAGGTAACTGGTCGGAAACTAGTCCCAGAAAGGGAAACTGGTCCCAGGCAGGAAACTGGTCCCAGACAGGAAACTGGTCCCAGACAGGAAACTGGTCCCAGGCAGGAAATTGGTCCCAGACAGGAAACTGGTCGGAAACTGGTCCCAGACAGGAAACTGGTCCCAGGCAGGAAACTGGTCCCAGACAGGAAACTGGTCCCAGACAGGAAACTGGTCGGAAACTGGTCCCAGACAGGAAACTGGTCCCAGACAGGAAACTGGTCCCAGACAGGAAACTGGTCCCAGGCAGGAAACTGGTCTCAGGCGGGAAACTGGTCCCAGGCGGGAAACTGGTCCCAGAAAGGAAACTGGTCCCAGGCAGGAAACTGGTCCCAGACAGGAAACTGGTCCCAGAATGGAAACTAGTCCCAGGCAGGAAACTAGTCCCAGAGAGGAAACTGGTCCCAGGCGGGAAACTGGTCCCAGACAGGAATCTGGTCCCAGAAAGGAATCTGGTCCCTGAATGGAAACTTGTCCCAGGCAGGAAACTGGTCCCAGACAGGAAACTGGTCCCAGAATGGAAACTGGTCCCAGGCAGGAAACTGGTCCCAGACAGGAAACTGGTCCCAGACAGGAAACTGGTCCCAGGCAGGAAACTGGTCCCAGACAGGAAAATGGTCCCAGACAGGAATCTGGTCCCAGGCAGGAAACTGGTCCCAGAATGGAAACTGGTCCCAGGCAGGAAACTGGTCCCAGGCAGGAAACTGGTCCCAGGCAGGAAACTGGTCCCAGACAGGAAACTGGTCCCAGGCAGGAAACTGGTCCCAGACAGGAAACTGGTCCCAGGCAGGAAACTGGTCCCAGACAGGAAACTGGTCGGAAACTGGTCCCAGACAGGAAACTGGTCCCAGGCAGGAAACTGGTCCCAGACAGGAAACTGGTCCCAGACAGGAAACTGGTCCCAGGCAGGAAACTGGTCCCAGACAGGAAACTGGTCCCAGACAGGAAACTGGTCCCAGACAGGAAACTGGTCGGAAACTGGTCCCAGACAGGAAACTGGTCCCAGACAGGAAACTGGTCCCAGAAAGGAAACTGGTCCCAAGACAGGAAACTGGTCTCAGGCGGGAAACTGGTCCCAGGCAGGAAACTGGTCCCAGACAGGAAACTGGTCCCAGACAGGAAACTGGTCCCAGGCGGGAAACTGGTCCCAGACAGGAAACTGGTCCCAGAAAGGAAACTGGTCCCAGGCGGGAAACTGGTCCCAGGCAGGAAACTGGTCCCAGGCAGGAAACTGGTCCCAGGCAGGAAACTGGTCCGAAACTGGTCCCAGACAGGAAACTGGTCCCAGACAGGAAACTGGTCCCAGACAGGAAACTGGTCCCAGGCGGGAAACTGGTCCCAGACAGGAAACTGGTCCCAGAAAGGAAACTGGTCCCAGGCGGGAAACTGGTCCCAGGCAGGAAACTGGTCCCAGGCAGGAAACTGGTCCCAGGCAGGAAACTGGTCCCAGGCAGGAAACTGGTCCCAG
Organism: Telmatherina bonti; assembly: GCF_933228915.1. Lineage (NCBI taxonomy): Eukaryota > Metazoa > Chordata > Actinopteri > Atheriniformes > Telmatherinidae > Telmatherina > Telmatherina bonti. The sequence continues at coordinate 39,491,990 of NC_136622.1, forward strand.
ACAGGAAACTGGTCCCAGACAGGAAACTGGTCCCAGACAGGAAACTGGTCGGAAACTGGTCCCAGACAGGAAACTGGTCCCAGACAGGAAACTGGTCCCAGACAGGAAACTGGTCCCAGGCAGGAAACTGGTCGGAAACTGGTCCCAGAAAGGGAAACTGGTCCCAGGCAGGAAACTGGTCCCAGACAGGAAACTGGTCCCAGGCAGAAAACTGGTCCCAGACAGGAAACTGGTCCCAGGCAGGAAATTGGTCCCAGACAGGAAACTGGTCGGAAACTGGTCCCAGACAGGAAACTGGTCCCAGGCAGGAAACTGGTCCCAGACAGGAAACTGGTCCCAGACAGGAAACTGGTCCCAGACAGGAAACTGGTCGGAAACTGGTCCCAGACAGGAAACTGGTCCCAGACAGGAAACTGGTCCCAGACAGGAAACTGGTCCCAGGCAGGAAACTGGTCTCAGGCGGGAAACTGGTCCCAGGCGGGAAACTGGTCCCAGAAAGGAAACTGGTCCCAGGCAGGAAACTGGTCCCAGACAGGAAACTGGTCCCAGAATGGAAACTAGTCCCAGGCAGGAAACTAGTCCCAGACAGGAAACTGGTCCCAGGCGGGAAACTGGTCCCAGACAGGAAACTGGTCCCAGACAGGAAACTGGTCCCAGGCAGGAAACTGGTCCCAGACAGGAAACTGGTCCCAGACAGGAAACTGGTCCCAGACAGGAAACTGGTCCCAGGCAGGAAACTGGTCCCAGACAGGAAACTGGTCCCAGGCAGGAAACTAGTCCCAGACAGGAAACTGGTCCCAGGCAGGAAACTAGTCCCAGACAGGAAACTGGTCCCAGACAGGAAACTGGTCCCAGGCAGGAAACTGGTCCCAGACAGGAAACTGGTCCCAGACAGGAAACTGGTCCCAGACAGGAAACTGGTCCCAGGCAGGAAACTGGTCCCAGACAGGAAACTGGTCCCAGGCAGGAAACTGGTCCCAGACAGGAAACTGGTCGGAAACTGGTCCCAGACAGGAAACTGGTCCCAGGCAGGAAACTGGTCCCAGACAGGAAACTGGTCCCAGGCAGGAAACTGGTCCCAGACAGGAAACTGGTCCCAGAATGGAAACTGGTCCCAGACAGGAAACTGGTCCCAGACAGGAAACTGGTCCCAGGCGGGAAACTAGTCCCAGGCAGGAAACTAGTCCCAGACAGGAAACTGGTCCCAGACAGGAAACTGGTCCCAGGCAGGAAACTGGTCCCAGACAGGAAACTGGTCCCAGGCAGGAAACTGGTCCCAGGCAGGAAACTGGTCCCAGACAGGAAACTGGTCCCAGACAGGAAACTGGTCCCAGACAGGAAACTGGTCGGAAACTGGTCCCAGACAGGAAACTGGTCCCAGACAGGAAACTGGTCCCAGACAGGAAACTGGTCCCAGGCAGGAAACTGGTCTCAGGCGGGAAACTGGTCCCAGGCGGGAAACTGGTCCCAGAAAGGAAACTGGTCCCAGGCAGGAAACTGGTCCCAGACAGGAAACTGGTCCCAGAATGGAAACTAGTCCCAGGCAGGAAACTAGTCCCAGACAGGAAACTGGTCCCAGGCGGGAAACTGGTCCCAGACAGGAAACTGGTCCCAGACAGGAAACTGGTCCCAGGCAGGAAACTGGTCCCAGACAGGAAACTGGTCCCAGACAGGAAACTGGTCCCAGAATGGAAACTAGTCCAAGGCAGGAAACTAGTCCCAGACAGGAAACTGGTCCCAGACAGGAAACTGGTCCCAGGCAGGAAACTGGTCCCAGACAGGAAACTGGTCCCAGACAGGAAACTGGTCCCAGGCAGGAAACTGGTCCCAGACAGGAAACTGGTCCCAGGCAGGAAACTGGTCCCAGACAGGAAACTGGTCCCAGGCAGGAAACTGGTCCCAGACAGGAAACTGGTCGGAAACTGGTCCCAGACAGGAAACTGGTCCCAGGCAGGAAACTGGTCCCAGACAGGAAACTGGTCCCAGGCAGGAAACTGGTCCCAGACAGGAAACTGGTCCCAGAATGGAAACTGGTCCCAGACAGGAAACTGGTCCCAGACAGGAAACTGGTCCCAGGCGGGAAACTAGTCCCAGGCAGGAAACTAGTCCCAGACAGGAAACTGGTCCCAGACAGGAAACTGGTCCCAGGCAGGAAACTGGTCCCAGACAGGAAACTGGTCCCAGGCAGGAAACTGGTCCCAGGCAGGAAACTGGTCCCAGGCAGGAAACTGGTCCCAGGCAGGAAACTGGTCCCAGACAGGAAACTGGTCCCAGGCAGGAAACTGGTCCCAGACCGGAAACTGGTCGGAAACTGGTCCCAGACAGGAAACTGGTCCCAGAAAGGAAACTGGTCCTAGGCAGGAAACTGGTCCCAGGCGGGAAACTGGTCCCAGGCAGGAAACTGGTCCCAGAAAGGAAACTGGTCCCAGACAGGAAACTGGTCCCAGGCAGGAAACTGGTCCCAGGCAGGAAACTGGTCTCAGGCGGGAAACTGGTCCCAGGCGGGAAACTGGTCCCAGGCAGGAAACTGGTCCCAGGCAGGAAACTGGTCTCAGGCGGGAAACTGGTCCCAGGCGGGAAACTGGTCCCAGGCGGGAAACTGGTCCCAGACAGGAAACTGGTCCCAGACAGGAAACTGGTCCCAGACAGGAAACTGGTCCCAGGCGGGAAACTGGTCCCAGGCAGGAAACTGGTCCCAGACAGGAAACTGGTCCCAGAAAGGAAACTGGTCCCAGGCGGGAAACTGGTCCCAGGCGGGAAACTGGTCGGAAACTGGTCCCAGACAGGAAACTGGTCCCAGACAGGAAACTGGTCCCAGAAAGGAAACTGGTCCCAGACAGGAAACTGGTCGGAAACTGGTCCCAGACAGGAAACTGGTCCCAGACAGGAAACTGGTCCCAGGCAGGAAACTGGTCCCAGACAGGAAACTGGTCCCAGAAAGGAAACTGGTCCCAGGCGGGAAACTAGTCCCAGGCAGGAAACTAGTCCCAGACAGGAAACTGGTCCCAGACAGGAAACTGGTCCCAGGCAGGAAACTGGTCCCAGACAGGAAACTGGTCCCAGGCAGGAAACTGGTCCCAGGCAGGAAACTGGTCCCAGACAGGAAACTGGTCCCAGGCAGGAAACTGGTCCCAGACAGGAAACTGGTCCCAGGCAGGAAACTGGTCCCAGACAGGAAACTGGTCCCAGACAGGAAACTGGTCCCAGGCAGGAAACTGGTCCCAGACAGGAAACTAGTCCCAGGCAGGAAACTAGTCCCAGACAGGAAACTGGTCCCAGAAAGGAAACTGGTCCCAGGCAGGAAACTGGTCCCAGACAGGAAACTGGTCCCAGACAGGAAACTGGTCCCAGACAGGAAACTGGTCCCAGACAGGAAACTGGTCCCAGGCGGGAAACTGGTCCCAGACAGGAAACTGGTCCCAGAAAGGAAACTGGTCCCAGGCGGGAAACTGGTCCCAGGCTGGAAACTGGTCCAAGGCAGGAAACTGGTCCCAGGCAGGAAACTGGTCCGAAACTGGTCCCAGACAGGAAACTGGTCCCAGGCAGGAAACTGGTCCCAGGCAGGAAACTGGTCCCAGGCAGGAAACTGGTCCCAGACAGGAAACTGGTCCCAGAAAGGAAACTGGTCCCAGGCGGGAAACTGGTCCCAGGCAGGAAACTGGTCCCAGGCGGGAAACTGGTCGGAAACTGGTCCCAGACAGGAAACTGGTCCCAGACAGGAAACTGGTCCCAGAAAGGAAACTGGTCCCAGACAGGAAACTGGTCGGAAACTGGTCCCAGACAGGAAACTGGTCCCAGACAGGAAACTGGTCCCAGGCAGGAAACTGGTCCCAGACAGGAAACTGGTCCCAGAAAGGAAACTGGTCCCAGGCGGGAAACTAGTCCCAGGCAGGAAACTAGTCCCAGACAGGAAACTGGTCCCAGACAGGAAACTGGTCCCAGGCAGGAAACTGGTCCCAGACAGGAAACTGGTCCCAGGCAGGAAACTGGTCCCAGGCAGGAAACTGGTCCCAGACAGGAAACTGGTCCCAGGCAGGAAACTGGTCCCAGACAGGAAACTGGTCCCAGGCAGGAAACTGGTCCCAGACAGGAAACTGGTCCCAGACAGGAAACTGGTCCCAGGCAGGAAACTGGTCCCAGACAGGAAACTAGTCCCAGGCAGGAAACTAGTCCCAGACAGGAAACTGGTCCCAGAAAGGAAACTGGTCCCAGGCAGGAAACTGGTCCCAGACAGGAAACTGGTCCCAGACAGGAAACTGGTCCCAGACAGGAAACTGGTCCCAGACAGGAAACTGGTCCCAGGCGGGAAACTGGTCCCAGACAGGAAACTGGTCCCAGAAAGGAAACTGGTCCCAGGCGGGAAACTGGTCCCAGGCTGGAAACTGGTCCAAGGCAGGAAACTGGTCCCAGGCAGGAAACTGGTCCGAAACTGGTCCCAGACAGGAAACTGGTCCCAGGCAGGAAACTGGTCCCAGGCAGGTAACTGGTCCCAGACAGGAAACTGGTCCCAGGCAGGAAACTGGTCCCAGACAGGAAACTGGTCCCAGGCAGGAAACTGGTCCCAGACAGGAAACTGGTCCCAGACAGGAAACTGGTCCCAGGCAGGAAACTGGTCCCAGACAGGAAACTAGTCCCAGGCAGGAAACTAGTCCCAGACAGGAAACTGGTCCCAGAAAGGAAACTGGTCCCAGGCAGGAAACTGGTCCCAGACAGGAAACTGGTCCCAGACAGGAAACTGGTCCCAGACAGGAAACTGGTCCCAGGCGGGAAACTGGTCCCAGACAGGAAACTGGTCCCAGAAAGGAAACTGGTCCCAGGCGGGAAACTGGTCCCAGGCTGGAAATTGGTCCCAGGCAGGAAACTGGTCCCAGGCAGGAAACTGGTCCCAGACAGGAAACTGGTCGGAAACTGGTCCCAGACAGGAAACTGGTCCCAGACAGGAAACTGGTCCCAGACAGGAAACTGGTCCCAGGCAGGAAACTGGTCGGAAACTGGTCCCAGAAAGGGAAACTGGTCCCAGGCAGGAAACTGGTCCCAGACAGGAAACTGGTCCCAGGCAGAAAACTGGTCCCAGGCAGGAAACTGGTCCCAGACAGGAAACTGGTCCCAGGCAGAAAACTGGTCCCAGACAGGAAACTGGTCCCAGGCAGGAAACTGGTCCCAGACAGGAAACTGGTCCCAGACAGGAAACTGGTCCCAGGCGGGAAACTGGTCCCAGGCAGGAAACTGGTCCCAGACAGGAAACTGGTCCCAGAAAGGAAACTGGTCCCAGGCGGGAAACTGGTCCCAGGCAGGAAACTGGTCCCAGGCGGGAAACTGGTCGGAAACTGGTCCCAGACAGGAAACTGGTCCCAGACAGGAAACTGGTCCCAGAAAGGAAACTGGTCCCAGACAGGAAACTGGTCGGAAACTGGTCCCAGACAGGAAACTGGTCCCAGACAGGAAACTGGTCCCAGGCAGGAAACTGGTCCCAGACAGGAAACTGGTCCCAGAAAGGAAACTGGTCCCAGGCGGGAAACTAGTCCCAGGCAGGAAACTAGTCCCAGACAGGAAACTGGTCCCAGACAGGAAACTGGTCCCAGGCAGGAAACTGGTCCCAGACAGGAAACTGGTCCCAGGCAGGAAACTGGTCCCAGGCAGGAAACTGGTCCCAGACAGGAAACTGGTCCCAGGCAGGAAACTGGTCCCAGACAGGAAACTGGTCCCAGGCAGGAAACTGGTCCCAGACAGGAAACTGGTCCCAGACAGGAAACTGGTCCCAGGCAGGAAACTGGTCCCAGACAGGAAACTAGTCCCAGGCAGGAAACTAGTCCCAGACAGGAAACTGGTCCCAGAAAGGAAACTGGTCCCAGGCAGGAAACTGGTCCCAGACAGGAAACTGGTCCCAGACAGGAAACTGGTCCCAGACAGGAAACTGGTCCCAGGCGGGAAACTGGTCCCAGACAGGAAACTGGTCCCAGAAAGGAAACTGGTCCCAGGCGGGAAACTGGTCCCAGGCTGGAAACTGGTCCAAGGCAGGAAACTGGTCCCAGGCAGGAAACTGGTCCGAAACTGGTCCCAGACAGGAAACTGGTCCCAGGCAGGAAACTGGTCCCAGGCAGGAAACTGGTCCCAGACAGGAAACTGGTCCCAGGCAGGAAACTGGTCCCAGACAGGAAACTGGTCCCAGGCAGGAAACTGGTCCCAGACAGGAAACTGGTCCCAGACAGGAAACTGGTCCCAGGCAGGAAACTGGTCCCAGACAGGAAACTAGTCCCAGGCAGGAAACTAGTCCCAGACAGGAAACTGGTCCCAGAAAGGAAACTGGTCCCAGGCAGGAAACTGGTCCCAGACAGGAAACTGGTCCCAGACAGGAAACTGGTCCCAGACAGGAAACTGGTCCCAGGCGGGAAACTGGTCCCAGACAGGAAACTGGTCCCAGAAAGGAAACTGGTCCCAGGCGGGAAACTGGTCCCAGGCTGGAAATTGGTCCCAGGCAGGAAACTGGTCCCAGGCAGGAAACTGGTCCCAGACAGGAAACTGGTCGGAAACTGGTCCCAGACAGGAAACTGGTCCCAGACAGGAAACTGGTCCCAGACAGGAAACTGGTCCCAGGCAGGAAACTGGTCGGAAACTGGTCCCAGAAAGGGAAACTGGTCCCAGGCAGGAAACTGGTCCCAGACAGGAAACTGGTCCCAGGCAGAAAACTGGTCCCAGGCAGGAAACTGGTCCCAGACAGGAAACTGGTCCCAGGCAGAAAACTGGTCCCAGACAGGAAACTGGTCCCAGGCAGGAAACTGGTCCCAGACAGGAAACTGGTCCCAGACAGGAAACTGGTCCCAGACAGGAAACTGGTCGGAAACTGGTCCCAGACAGGAAACTGGTCCCAGACAGGAAACTGGTCCCAGACAGGAAACTGGTCCCAGGCAGGAAACTGGTCTCAGGCGGGAAACTGGTCCCAGGCGGGAAACTGGTCCCAGAAAGGAAACTGGTCCCAGGCAGGAAACTGGTCCCAGACAGGAAACTGGTCCCAGAATGGAAACTAGTCCCAGGCAGGAAACTAGTCCCAGACAGGAAACTGGTCCCAGGCGGGAAACTGGTCCCAGACAGGAAACTGGTCCCAGACAGGAAACTGGTCCCAGGCAGGAAACTGGTCCCAGACAGGAAACTGGTCCCAGACAGGAAACTGGTCCCAGAATGGAAACTAGTCCAAGGCAGGAAACTAGTCCCAGAAAGGAAACTGGTCCCAGACAGGAAACTGGTCCCAGGCAGGAAACTGGTCCCAGACAGGAAACTGGTCCCAGGTTGGAAACTGGTCCCAGGCAGGAAACTGGTCCCAGACAGGAAACTGGTCCCAGGCAGGAAACTGGTCCCAGACAGGAAACTGGTCCCAGGCAGGAAACTGGTCCCAGACAGGAAACTGGTCGGAAACTGGTCCCAGACAGGAAACTGGTCCCAGGCAGGAAACTGGTCCCAGACAGGAAACTGGTCCCAGACAGGAAACTGGTCCCAGGCAGGAAACTGGTCCCAGACAGGAAACTGGTCCCAGAATGGAAACTGGTCCCAGACAGGAAACTGGTCCCAGACAGGAAACTGGTCCCAGGCGGGAAACTAGTCCCAGGCAGGAAACTAGTCCCAGACAGGAAACTGGTCCCAGACAGGAAACTGGTCCCAGGCAGGAAACTGGTCCCAGACAGGAAACTGGTCCCAGGCAGGAAACTGGTCCCAGGCAGGAAACTGGTCCCAGGCAGGAAACTGGTCCCAGACAGGAAACTGGTCCCAGGCAGGAAACTGGTCCCAGACAGGAAACTGGTCGGAAACTGGTCCCAGACAGGAAACTGGTCCCAGAAAGGAAACTGGTCCTAGGCAGGAAACTGGTCCCAGGCGGGAAACTGGTCCCAGGCAGGAAACTGGTCCCAGAAAGGAAACTGGTCCCAGACAGGAAACTGGTCCCAGGCAGGAAACTGGTCCCAGGCAGGAAACTGGTCTCAGGCGGGAAACTGGTCCCAGGCGGGAAACTGGTCCCAGGCAGGAAACTGGTCCCAGACAGGAAACTGGTCCCAGACAGGAAACTGGTCCCAGACAGGAAACTGGTCCCAGGCGGGAAACTGGTCCCAGGCAGGAAACTGGTCCCAGACAGGAAACTGGTCCCAGACAGGAAACTGGTCCCAGACAGGAAACTGGTCCCAGGCAGGAAACTGGTCCCAGGCAGGAAACTGGTCCCAGACAGGAAACTGGTCCCAGAAAGGAAACTGGTCCCAGGCGGGAAACTGGTCCCAGGCAGGAAACTGGTCCCAGGCAGGAAACTGGTCGGAAACTGGTCCCAGACAGGAAACTGGTCCCAGACAGGAAACTGGTCGGAAACTGGTCCCAGACAGGAAACTGGTCCCAGACAGGAAACTGGTCCCAGACAGGAAACTGGTCCCAGGCAGGAAACTGGTCTCAGGCGGGAAACTGGTCCCAGGCGGGAAACTGGTCCCAGAAAGGAAACTGGTCCCAGGCAGGAAACTGGTCCCAGACAGGAAACTGGTCCCAGAATGGAAACTAGTCCCAGGCAGGAAACTAGTCCCAGACAGGAAACTGGTCCCAGGCGGGAAACTGGTCCCAGACAGGAAACTGGTCCCAGACAGGAAACTGGTCCCAGGCAGGAAACTGGTCCCAGACAGGAAACTGGTCCCAGACAGGAAACTGGTCCCAGAATGGAAACTAGTCCAAGGCAGGAAACTAGTCCCAGAAAGGAAACTGGTCCCAGGCAGGAAACTGGTCCCAGACAGGAAACTGGTCCCAGGCAGGAAACTGGTCCCAGGCAGGAAACTGGTCCCAGACAGGAAACTGGTCCCAGGCAGGAAACTGGTCCCAGACAGGAAACTGGTCCCAGGCAGGAAACTGGTCCCAGACAGGAAACTGGTCGGAAACTGGTCCCAGACAGGAAACTGGTCCCAGGCAGGAAACTGGTCCCAGACAGGAAACTGGTCCCAGACAGGAAACTGGTCCCAGGCAGGAAACTGGTCCCAGACAGGAAACTGGTCCCAGAATGGAAACTGGTCCCAGACAGGAAACTGGTCCCAGACAGGAAACTGGTCCCAGGCGGGAAACTAGTCCCAGGCAGGAAACTAGTCCCAGACAGGAAACTGGTCCCAGACAGGAAACTGGTCCCAGGCAGGAAACTGGTCCCAGACAGGAAACTGGTCCCAGGCAGGAAACTGGTCCCAGGCAGGAAACTGGTCCCAGGCAGGAAACTGGTCCCAGACAGGAAACTGGTCCCAGGCAGGAAACTGGTCCCAGACAGGAAACTGGTCGGAAACTGGTCCCAGACAGGAAACTGGTCCCAGAAAGGAAACTGGTCCTAGGCAGGAAACTGGTCCCAGGCGGGAAACTGGTCCCAGGCAGGAAACTGGTCCCAGAAAGGAAACTGGTCCCAGACAGGAAACTGGTCCCAGGCAGGAAACTGGTCCCAGGCAGGAAACTGGTCTCAGGCGGGAAACTGGTCCCAGGCGGGAAACTGGTCCCAGGCAGGAAACTGGTCCCAGACAGGAAACTGGTCCCAGACAGGAAACTGGTCCCAGACAGGAAACTGGTCCCAGGCGGGAAACTGGTCCCAGGCAGGAAACTGGTCCCAGACAGGAAACTGGTCCCAGACAGGAAACTGGTCCCAGACAGGAAACTGGTCCCAGGCAGGAAACTGGTCCCAGGCAGGAAACTGGTCCCAGAAAGGAAACTGGTCCCAGAAAGGAAACTGGTCCCAGGCGGGAAACTGGTCCCAGGCAGGAAACTGGTCCCAGGCAGGAAAGTGGTCGGAAACTGGTCCCAGACAGGAAACTGGTCCCAGACAGGAAACTGGTCCCAGACAGGAAACTGGTCCCAGACAGGAAACTGGTCGGAAACTGGTTCCAGACAGGAAACTGGTCCCAGACAGGAAACTGGTCCCAGGCAGGAAACTGGTCCCAGACAGGAAACTGGTCCCAGAAAGGAAACTGGTCCCAGGCAGGAAACTAGTCCCAGACAGGAAACTGGTCCCAGGCAGGAAACTAGTCCCAGACAGGAAACTGGTCCCAGACAGGAAACTGGTCCCAGGCAGGAAACTGGTCCCAGACATGAAACTGGTCCCAGGCAGGAAACTGGTCCCAGACAGGAAACTGGTCCCAGACAGGAAACTGGTCCCAGGCAGGAAACTGGTCCCAGACAGGAAACTGGTCCCAGGCAGGAAACTGGTCCCAGAAAGGAAACTGGTCCCAGACAGGAAACTGGTCCCAGGCAGGAAACTGGTCCCAGACAGGAAACTGGTCGGAAACTGGTCCCAGACAGGAAACTGGTCCCAGACAGGAAACTGGTCCCAGGCAGGAAACTGGTCCCAAAAAGGAAACTGGTCCCAGAAAGGAAACTGGTCCCAGGCAGGAAACTGGTCCCAGGCAGGAAACTGGTCCCAGGCAGGAAACTGGTCCCAGACAGGAAACTGGTCCCAGACAGGAAACTGGTCCCAGGCAGGAAACTGGTCCCAGATAGGAAACTGGTCGGAAACTGGTCCCAGACAGGAAACTGGTCCCAGAAAGGAAACTGGTCCTAGGCAGGAAACTGGTCCCAGGCGGGAAACTGGTCCCAGGCAGGAAACTGGTCCCAGAAAGGAAACTGGTCCCAGACAAGAAACTGGTCCCAGGCAGGAAACTGGTCCCAGGCAGGAAACTGGTCTCAGGCGGGAAACTGGTCCCAGGCGGGAAACTGGTCCCAGGCAGGAAACTGGTCCCAGACAGGAAACTGGTCCCAGACAGGAAACTGGTCCCAGACAGGAAACTGGTCCCAGGCGGGAAACTGGTCCCAGGCGGGAAACTGGTCCCAGACAGGAAACTGGTCCCAGACAGGAAACTGGTCCCAGACAGGAAACTGGTCCCAGGCAGGAAACTGGTCCCAGGCAGGAAACTGGTCCCAGACAGGAAACTGGTCCCAGAAAGGAAACTGGTCCCAGGCGGGAAACTGGTCCCAGGCAGGAAACTGGTCCCAGGCAGGAAACTGGTCGGAAACTGGTCCCAGACAGGAAACTGGTCCCAGACAGGAAACTGGTCCCAGACAGGAAACTGGTCCCAGACAGGAAACTGGTCGGAAACTGGTTCCAGACAGGAAACTGGTCCCAGACAGGAAACTGGTCCCAGGCAGGAAACTGGTCCCAGACAGGAAACTGGTCCCAGAAAGGAAACTGGTCCCAGGCAGGAAACTAGTCCCAGACAGGAAACTGGTCCCAGGCAGGAAACTAGTCCCAGACAGGAAACTGGTCCCAGACAAGAAACTGGTCCCAGGCAGGAAACTGGTCCCAGACAGGAAACTGGTCCCAGGCAGGAAACTGGTCCCAGACAGGAAACTGGTCCCAGGCAGGAAACTGGTCCCAAAAAGGAAACTGGTCCCAGAAAGGAAACTGGTCCCAGGCAGGAAACTGGTCCCAGGCAGGAAACTGGTCCCAGACAGGAAACTGGTCCCAGGCAGGAAACTGGTCCCAGGCAGGAAACTGGTCCCAGACAGGAAACTGGTCGGAAACTGGTCCCAGACAGGAAACTGGTCCCAGACAGGAAACTGGTCCCAGGCAGGAAACTGGTCCCAAAAAGGAAACTGGTCCCAGAAAGGAAACTGGTCCCAGGCAGGAAACTGGTCCCAGGCAGGAAACTGGTCCCAGACAGGAAACTGGTCCCAGGCAGGAAACTGGTCCCAGACAGGAAACTGGTCCCAGGCAGGAAACTGGTCCCAGACAGGAAACTGGTCCCAGACAGGAAACTGGTCGGAAACTGGTCCCAGACAGGAAACTGGTCCCAGACAGGAAACTGGTCCCAGGCAGGAAACTGGTCCCAAAAAGGAAACTGGTCCCAGAAAGGAAACTGGTCCCAGGCAGGAAACTGGTCCCAGACAGGAAACTGGTCCCAGGCAGGAAACTGGTCCCAGGCAGGAAACTGGTCCCAGACAGGAAACTGGTCGGAAACTGGTCCCAGAAATGGAAACTGGTCCCAGAAGGGAAACTGGTCCCAGACAGGAAACTGGTCCCAGGCAGGAAACTGGTCCCAGACAGGAAACTGGTCGGAAACTGGTCCCAGGCAGGAAACTGGTCCCAGACAGGAAACTGGTCCCAGGCAGGAAACTGGTCCCAGGCAGGAAACTGGTCCCAGGCAGGAAACTTGTCCCAGACAGGAAACTGGTCCCAGGCAGGAAACTGGTCCAAGACAGGAAACTGGTCCCAGGCAGGAAACTGGTCCCAGACAGGAAACTGGTCCCAGAATGGAAACTGGTCCCAGACAGGAAACTGGTCGGAAACTGGTCCCAGACAGGAAACTGGTCCCAGGCAGGAAACTGGTCCCAGACAGGAAACTGGTTGGAAACTGGTCCCAGACAGGAAACTGGTCCCAGACAGGAAACTGGTCCCAGACAGGAAACTGGTCCCAGGCAGGAAACTGGTCCCAGGCAGGAAACTGGTCCCAGGCAGGAAACTGGTCCCAGAAAGGAAACTGGTCCCAGGCAGGAAACTGGTCCCAGACAGGAAACTGGTCCCAGGCAGGAAACTGGTCCCAGGCAGGAAACTAGTCCCAGACAGGAAACTGGTCCCAGGCAGGAAACTGGTCCCAGAAAGGAAACTGGTCCCAGGCAGGAAACTGGTCCCAGAAAGGAAACTGGTCCCAGGCGGGAAACTAGTCCCAGGCAGGAAACTAGTCCCAGACAGGAAACTGGTCCCAGGCAGGAAACTGGTCCCAGACAGGAAACTGGTCCCAGGCAGGAAACTGGTCCCAGACAGGAAACTGGTCCCAGGCAGGAAACTGGTCCCAGACAGGAAACTGGTCCCAGGCAGGAAACTGGTCCCAGACAGGAAACTGGTCGGAAACTGGTCCCAGACAGGAAACTGGTCCCAGACAGGAAACTGGTCCCAGGCAGGAAACTGGTCCCAGACAGGAAACTGGTCGGAAACTGGTCCCAGACAGGAAACTGGTCCCAGGCAGGAAACTGGTCCCAGGCGGGAAACTTGTCCCAGACAGGAAACTGGTCCCAGGCAGGAAACTGGTCCAAGACAGGAAACTGGTCCCAGGCAGGAAACTGGTCCCAGACAGGAAACTGGTCCCAGAATGGAAACTGGTCCCAGACAGGAAACTGGTCGGAAACTGGTCCCAGACAGGAAACTGGTCCCAGGCAGGAAACTGGTCCCAGACAGGAAACTGGTTGGAAACTGGTCCCAGACAGGAAACTGGTCCCAGACAGGAAACTGGTCCCAGACAGGAAACTGGTCCCAGGCAGGAAACTGGTCCCAGGCAGGAAACTGGTCCCAGGCAGGAAACTGGTCCCAGAAAGGAAACTGGTCCCAGGCAGGAAACTGGTCCCAGACAGGAAACTGGTCCCAGGCAGGAAACTGGTCCCAGGCAGGAAACTAGTCCCAGACAGGAAACTGGTCCCAGGCAGGAAACTGGTCCCAGACAGGAAACTGGTCCCAGGCAGGAAACTGGTCCCAGAAAGGAAACTGGTCCCAGACAGGAAACTAGTCCCAGACAGGAAACTGGTCCCAGGCAGGAAACTGGTCCCAGACAGGAAACTGGTCCCAGGCAGGAAACTGGTCCCAGACAGGAAACTGGTCCCAGGCAGGAAACTGGTCCCAGACAGGAAACTGGTCCCAGGCAGGAAACTGGTCCCAGACAGGAAACTGGTCGGAAACTGGTCCCAGACAGGAAACTGGTCCCAGACAGGAAACTGGTCCCAGGCAGGAAACTGGTCCCAGACAGGAAACTGGTCGGAAACTGGTCCCAGACAGGAAACTGGTCCCAGGCAGGAAACTGGTCCCAGGCGGGAAACTGGTCCCAGGCGGGAAACTGGTCCCAGGCGGGAAACTGGTCCCAGAAAGGAAACTGGTCCCAGACAGGAAACTGGTCCCAGGCAGGAAACTGGTCCCAGACAGGAAACTGGTCGGAAACTGGTCCCAGACAGGAAACTGGTCCCAGACAGGAAACTGGTCCCAGGCAGGAAACTGGTCCCAAAAAGGAAACTGGTCCCAGAAAGGAAACTGGTCCCAGGCAGGAAACTGGTCCCAGGCAGGAAACTGGTCCCAGGCAGGAAACTGGTCCCAGACAGGAAACTGGTCCCAGACAGGAAACTGGTCCCAGGCAGGAAACTGGTCCCAGATAGGAAACTGGTCGGAAACTGGTCCCAGACAGGAAACTGGTCCCAGAAAGGAAACTGGTCCTAGGCAGGAAACTGGTCCCAGGCGGGAAACTGGTCCCAGGCAGGAAACTGGTCCCAGGCAGGAAACTGGTCCCAGACAGGAAACTGGTCCCAGAAAGGAAACTGGTCCCAGGCAGGAAACTAGTCCCAGACAGGAAACTGGTCCCAGGCAGGAAACTAGTCCCAGACAGGAAACTGGTCCCAGACAAGAAACTGGTCCCAGGCAGGAAACTGGTCCCAGACAGGAAACTGGTCCCAGGCAGGAAACTGGTCCCAGACAGGAAACTGGTCCCAGGCAGGAAACTGGTCCCAAAAAGGAAACTGGTCCCAGAAAGGAAACTGGTCCCAGACAGGAAACTGGTCCCAGACAGGAAACTGGTCCCAGGCAGGAAACTGGTCCCAGGCAGGAAACTGGTCCCAGACAGGAAACTGGTCCCAGGCAGGAAACTGGTCCCAGGCAGGAAACTGGTCCCAGACAGGAAACTGGTCGGAAACTGGTCCCAGACAGGAAACTGGTCCCAGACAGGAAACTGGTCCCAGGCAGGAAACTGGTCCCAAAAAGGAAACTGGTCCCAGAAAGGAAACTGGTCCCAGGCAGGAAACTGGTCCCAGGCAGGAAACTGGTCCCAGACAGGAAACTGGTCCCAGGCAGGAAACTGGTCCCAGACAGGAAACTGGTCCCAGGCAGGAAACTGGTCCCAGACAGGAAACTGGTCCCAGACAGGAAACTGGTCGGAAACTGGTCCCAGACAGGAAACTGGTCCCAGACAGGAAACTGGTCCCAGGCAGGAAACTGGTCCCAAAAAGGAAACTGGTCCCAGAAAGGAAACTGGTCCCAGGCAGGAAACTGGTCCCAGACAGGAAACTGGTCCCAGGCAGGAAACTGGTCCCAGGCAGGAAACTGGTCCCAGACAGGAAACTGGTCGGAAACTGGTCCCAGAAATGGAAACTGGTCCCAGAAGGGAAACTGGTCCCAGACAGGAAACTGGTCCCAGGCAGGAAACTGGTCCCAGACAGGAAACTGGTCGGAAACTGGTCCCAGGCAGGAAACTGGTCCCAGACAGGAAACTGGTCCCAGGCAGGAAACTGGTCCCAGGCAGGAAACTGGTCCCAGGCAGGAAACTTGTCCCAGACAGGAAACTGGTCCCAGGCAGGAAACTGGTCCAAGACAGGAAACTGGTCCCAGGCAGGAAACTGGTCCCAGACAGGAAACTGGTCCCAGAATGGAAACTGGTCCCAGACAGGAAACTGGTCGGAAACTGGTCCCAGACAGGAAACTGGTCCCAGGCAGGAAACTGGTCCCAGACAGGAAACTGGTTGGAAACTGGTCCCAGACAGGAAACTGGTCCCAGACAGGAAACTGGTCCCAGACAGGAAACTGGTCCCAGGCAGGAAACTGGTCCCAGGCAGGAAACTGGTCCCAGGCAGGAAACTGGTCCCAGAAAGGAAACTGGTCCCAGGCAGGAAACTGGTCCCAGACAGGAAACTGGTCCCAGGCAGGAAACTGGTCCCAGGCAGGAAACTAGTCCCAGACAGGAAACTGGTCCCAGGCAGGAAACTGGTCCCAGAAAGGAAACTGGTCCCAGGCAGGAAACTGGTCCCAGAAAGGAAACTGGTCCCAGGCGGGAAACTAGTCCCAGGCAGGAAACTAGTCCCAGACAGGAAACTGGTCCCAGGCAGGAAACTGGTCCCAGACAGGAAACTGGTCCCAGGCAGGAAACTGGTCCCAGACAGGAAACTGGTCCCAGGCAGGAAACTGGTCCCAGACAGGAAACTGGTCCCAGGCAGGAAACTGGTCCCAGACAGGAAACTGGTCGGAAACTGGTCCCAGACAGGAAACTGGTCCCAGACAGGAAACTGGTCCCAGGCAGGAAACTGGTCCCAGACAGGAAACTGGTCGGAAACTGGTCCCAGACAGGAAACTGGTCCCAGGCAGGAAACTGGTCCCAGGCGGGAAACTTGTCCCAGACAGGAAACTGGTCCCAGGCAGGAAACTGGTCCAAGACAGGAAACTGGTCCCAGGCAGGAAACTGGTCCCAGACAGGAAACTGGTCCCAGAATGGAAACTGGTCCCAGACAGGAAACTGGTCGGAAACTGGTCCCAGACAGGAAACTGGTCCCAGGCAGGAAACTGGTCCCAGACAGGAAACTGGTTGGAAACTGGTCCCAGACAGGAAACTGGTCCCAGACAGGAAACTGGTCCCAGGCAGGAAACTGGTCCCAGGCAGGAAACTGGTCCCAGGCAGGAAACTGGTCCCAGAAAGGAAACTGGTCCCAGGCAGGAAACTGGTCCCAGACAGGAAACTGGTCCCAGGCAGGAAACTGGTCCCAGGCAGGAAACTAGTCCCAGACAGGAAACTGGTCCCAGGCAGGAAACTGGTCCCAGACAGGAAACTGGTCCCAGGCAGGAAACTGGTCCCAGAAAGGAAACTGGTCCCAGACAGGAAACTAGTCCCAGACAGGAAACTGGTCCCAGGCAGGAAACTGGTCCCAGACAGGAAACTGGTCCCAGGCAGGAAACTGGTCCCAGACAGGAAACTGGTCCCAGGCAGGAAACTGGTCCCAGACAGGAAACTGGTCCCAGGCAGGAAACTGGTCCCAGACAGGAAACTGGTCGGAAACTGGTCCCAGACAGGAAACTGGTCCCAGACAGGAAACTGGTCCCAGGCAGGAAACTGGTCCCAGACAGGAAACTGGTCGGAAACTGGTCCCAGACAGGAAACTGGTCCCAGGCAGGAAACTGGTCCCAGGCGGGAAACTGGTCCCAGGCGGGAAACTGGTCCCAGGCGGGAAACTGGTCCCAGAAAGGAAACTGGTCCCAGACAGGAAACTGGTCCCAGGCAGGAAACTGGTCCCAGACAGGAAACTGGTCCCAGGAAGGAAACTGGTCCCAGGCGGGAAACTGGTCCCAGGCAGGAAACTGGTCCCAGACAGGAAACTGGTCGGAAACTGGTCCCAGACAGGAAACTGGTCCCAGACAGGAAACTGGTCCCAGGCAGGAAACTGGTCCCAAAAAGGAAACTGGTCCCAGAAAGGAAACTGGTCCCAGACAGGAAACTGGTCCCAGGCAGGAAACTGGTCCCAGGCAGGAAACTGGTCCCAGACAGGAAACTGGTCGGAAACTGGTCCCAGAAATGGAAACTGGTCCCAGAAGGGAAACTGGTCCCAGACAGGAAACTGGTCCCAGGCAGGAAACTGGTCCCAGACAGGAAACTGGTCCCAGGCAGGAAACTGGTCCCAGACAGGAAACTGGTCCCAGAATGGAAACTGGTCCCAGACAGGAAACTGGTCGGAAACTGGTCCCAGACAGGAAACTGGTCCCAGGCAGGAAACTGGTCCCAGACAGGAAACTGGTTGGAAACTGGTCCCAGACAGGAAACTGGTCCCAGACAGGAAACTGGTCCCAGACAGGAAACTGGTCCCAGAAAGGAAACTGGTCCCAGGCAGGAAACTGGTCCCAGGCAGGAAACTGGTCCCAGAAAGGAAACTGGTCCCAGGCAGGAAACTGGTCCCAGACAGGAAACTGGTCCCAGGCAGGAAACTGGTCCCAGGCAGGAAACTAGTCCCAGACAGGAAACTGGTCCCAGGCAGGAAACTGGTCGGAAACTGGTCCCAGACAGGAAACTGGTCCCAGACAGGAAACTGGTCCCAGGCAGGAAACTGGTCCCAGACAGGAAACTGGTCCCAGAAAGGAAACTGGTCCCAGGCGGGAAACTAGTCCCAGGCAGGAAACTAGTCCCAGACAGGAAACTGGTCCCAGGCAGGAAACTGGTCCCAGACAGGAAACTGGTCCCAGGCAGGAAACTGGTCCCAGACAGGAAACTGGTCCCAGGCAGGAAACTTGTCCCAGACAGGAAACTGGTCCCAGACAGGAAACTGGTCCCAGGCCGGAAACTGGTCCCAGACAGGAAACTGGTCGGAAACTGGTCCCAGACAGGAAACTGGTCCCAGACAGGAAACTGGTCCCAGGCAGGAAACTGGTCCCAGGCGGGAAACTGGTCCCAGGCGGGAAACTGGTCCCAGACAGGAAACTGGTCCCAGACAGGAAACTGGTCCCAGGCAGGAAACTGGTCCCAGACAGGAAACTGGTCCCAGGCAGGAAACTGGTCCCAAAAAGGAAACTGGTCCCAGAAAGGAAACTGGTCCCAGGCAGGAAACTGGTCCCAGACAGGAAACTGGTCCCAGGCAGGAAACTGGTCCCAGGCAGGAAACTGGTCCCAGACAGGAAACTGGTCGGAAACTGGTCCCAGAAATGGAAACTGGTCCCAGAAGGGAAACTGGTCCCAGACAGGAAACTGGTCCCAGGCAGGAAACTGGTCCCAGAAAGGAAACTGGTCGGAAACTGGTCCCAGGCAGGAAACTGGTCCCAGACAGGAAACTGGTCCCAGGCAGGAAACTGGTCCCAGGCAGGAAACTGGTCCCAGACAGGAAACTGGTCCCAGGCAGGAAACTGGTCCCAGACAGGAAACTGGTCCCAGAATGGAAACTGGTCCCAGAAAGGAAACTGGTCGGAAACTGGTCCCAGACAGGAAACTGGTCCCAGGCAGGAAACTGGTCAGAAACAGGTCCCAGGCAGGAAACTGGTCCCAGGCGGGAAACTGGTCCCAGGCAGGAAACTGGTCCCAGACAGGAAACTGGTCCCAGGCAGGAAACTGGTCCCAGACAGGAAACTGGTCCCAGGCAGGAAACTGGTCCCAGAAAGGAAACTGGTCCCAGACAGGAAACTGGTCCCAGGCAGGAAACTGGTCCCAGACAGGAAACTGGTCCCAGACAGGAAACTGGTCCCAGGCAGGAAACTGGTCCCAGACAGGAAACCGGTCCCAGGCAGGAAACTGGTCCCAGACAGGAAACTGGTCCCAGGCAGGAAACTGGTCCCAGACAGGAAACTGGTCCCAGGCAGGAAACTGGTCCCAGACAGGAAACTGGTCCCAGGCAGGAAACTGGTCCCAGACAGGAAACTGGTCGGAAACTGGTCCCAGACAGGAAACTGGTCCCAGACAGGAAACTGGTCCCAGGCAGGAAACTGGTCCCAGGCGGGAAACTGGTCCCAGGCGGGAAACTGGTCCCAGGCGGGAAACTGGTCCCAGACAGGAAACTGGTCCCAGGCAGGAAACTGGTCCCAGACAGGAAACTGGTCCCAGGAAGGAAACTGGTCCCAGGCGGGAAACTGGTCCCAGACAGGAAACTGGTCCCAGGCAGGAAACTGGTCCCAGGCAGGAAACTGGTCGGAAACTGGTCCCAGGCAGGAAACTGGTCCCAGACAGGAAACTGGTCGGAAACTGGTCCCAGAAATGGAAACTGGTCCCAGAAGGGAAACTGGTCCCAGACAGGAAACTGGTCCCAGGCAGGAAACTGGTCCCAGACAGGAAACTGGTCGGAAACTGGTCCCAGGCAGGAAACTGGTCCCAGACAGGAAACTGGTCCCAGGCAGGAAACTGGTCCCAGGCAGGAAACTGGTCCCAGACAGGAAACTGGTCCCAGGCAGGAAACTGGTCCCAGGCAGGAAACTGGTCCCAGACAGGAAACTGGTCCCAGGCAGGAAACTGGTCCCAGGCAGGAAACTGGTCCCAGACAGGAAACTGGTCCCAGGCAGGAAACTGGTCCCAGACAGGAAACTGGTCCCAGGCAGGAAACTGGTCCCAGGCAGGAAACTGGTCCCAGACAGGAAACTGGTCCCAGGCAGGAAACTGGTCCCAGGCAGGAAACTGGTCCCAGACAGGAAACTGGTCCCAGAATGGAAACTGGTCCCAGAAAGGAAACTGGTCGGAAACTGGTCCCAGACAGGAAACTGGTCCCAGGCAGGAAACTGGTCAGAAACAGGTCCCAGGCAGGAAACTGGTCCCAGGCGGGAAACTGGTCCCAGGCAGGAAACTGGTCCCAGACAGGAAACTGGTCCCAGGCAGGAAAGTGGTCCCAGACAGGAAACTGGTCCCAGGCAGGAAACTGGTCCCAGACAGGAAACTGGTCCCAGGCAGGAAACTGGTCCCAGACAGGAAACTGGTCCCAGACAGGAAACTGGTCCCAGGCAGGAAACTGGTCCCAGACAGGAAACTGGTCGGAAACTGGACCCAGACAGGAAACTGGTCCCAGACAGGAAACTGGTCCCAGGCAGGAAACTGGTCCCAGGCGGGAAACTGGTCCCAGGCGGGAAACTGGTCCCAGGCGGGAAACTGGTCCCAGACAGGAAACTGGTCCCAGGCAGGAAACTGGTCCCAGACAGGAAACTGGTCCCAGGAAGGAAACTGGTCCCAGGCGGGAAACTGGTCCCAGACAGGAAACTGGTCCCAGGCAGGAAACTGGTCCCAGGCAGGAAACTGGTCGGAAACTGGTCCCAGGCAGGAAACTGGTCCCAGACAGGAAACTGGTCGGAAACTGGTCCCAGAAATGGAAACTGGTCCCAGAAGGGAAACTGGTCCCAGACAGGAAACTGGTCCCAGGCAGGAAACTGGTCCCAGACAGGAAACTGGTCGGAAACTGGTCCCAGACAGGAAACTGGTCCCAGAAAGGAAACTGGTCCCAGGCAGGAAACTGGTCCCAGACAGGAAACTGGTCCCAGACAGGAAACTGGTCCCAGACAGGAAACTGGTCCCAGGCGGGAAACTGGTCCCAGACAGGAAACTGGTCCCAGGCGGGAAACTGGTCCCAGGCAGGAAACTGATCCCAGGCAGGAAACTGGTCCCAGGCAGGAAACTGGTCCCAGACAGGAAACTGGTCGGAAACTGGTCCCAGATGGGAACCTGGTCCCAGGCGGGAAACTGGTCCCAGGCAGGAAACTGGTCCCAGGCAGGAAACTGGTCCCAGACAGGAAACTGGTCCCAGGCAGGAAACTGGTCCCAGACAGGAAACTGGTCCCAGAATGGAAACTGGTCCCAGGCAGGAAACTGGTCCCAGACAGGAAACTGGTCGGAAACTGGTCCCAGACAGGAAACTGGTCCCAGAAAGGAAACTGGTCCCAGAAAGGAAACTGGTCCCAGACAGGAAACTGGTCCCAGGCAGGAAACTGGTCCCAGGCAGGAAACTGGTCCCAGGCAGGAAACTGGTCGGAAACTGGTCCCAGACAGGAAACTGGTCCCAGACAGGAAACTGGTCCCAGGCAGGAAACTGGTCCCAGACAGGAAACTGGTCCCAGGCAGGAAACTGGTCCCAGGCAGGAAACTAGTCCCAGACAGGAAACTGGTCCCAGGCAGGAAACTGGTCCCAGACAGGAAACTGGTCCCAGGCAGGAAACTGGTCCCAGAAAGGAAACTGGTCCCAGGCGGGAAACTAGTCCCAGGCAGGAAACTAGTCCCAGACAGGAAACTGGTCCCAGGCAGGAAACTGGTCCCAGACAGGAAACTGGTCCCAGGCAGGAAACTGGTCCCAGACAGGAAACTGGTCCCAGGCAGGAAACTGGTCCCAGACAGGAAACTGGTCCCAGGCAGGAAACTGGTCCCAGACAGGCAACTGGTCGGAAACTGGTCCCAGACAGGAAACTGGTCCCAGACAGGAAACTGGTCCCAGGCAGGAAACTGGTCCCAGACAGGAAACTGGTCCCAGGCAGGAAACTGGTCCCAGGCGGGAAACTGGTCCCAGGTGGGAAACTGGTCCCAGGCGGGAAACTGGTCCCAGACAGGAAACTGGTCCCAGACAGGAAACTGGTCCCAGGCAGGAAACTGGTCCCAGACAGGAAACTGGTCCCAGGAAGGAAACTGGTCCCAGGCGGGAAACTGGTCCCAGGCAGGAAACTGGTCCCAGACAGGAAACTGGTCGGAAACTGGTCCCAGACAGGAAACTGGTCCCAGACAGGAAACTGGTCCCAGGCAGGAAACTGGTCCCAAAAAGGAAACTGGTCCCAGGCAGGAAACTGGTCCCAGGCAGGAAACTAGTCCCAGACAGGAAACTGGTCCCAGGCAGGAAACTGGTCCCAGGCAGGAAACTGGTCCCAGACAGGAAACTGGTCGGAAACTGGTCCCAGAAATGGAAACTGGTCCCAGAAGGGAAACTGGTCCCAGACAGGAAACTGGTCCCAGGAAGGAAACTGGTCCCAGACAGGAAACTGGTCCCAGAATGGAAACTGGTCCCAGACAGGAAACTGGTCGGAAACTGGTCCCAGACAGGAAACTGGTCCCAGGCAGGAAACTGGTCCCAGACAGGAAACTGGTTGGAAACTGGTCCCAGACAGGAAACTGGTCCCAGACAGGAAACTGGTCCCAGGCAGGAAACTGGTCCCAGACAGGAAACTGGTCCCAGGCAGGAAACTGGTCCCAGGCGGGAAACTGGTCCCAGGTGGGAAACTGGTCCCAGGCGGGAAACTGGTCCCAGACAGGAAACTGGTCCCAGGCAGGAAACTGGTCCCAGACAGGAAACTGGTCCCAGGCAGGAAACTGGTCGGAAACTGGTCCCAGACAGGAAACTGGTCCCAGACAGGAAACTGGTCCCAGGCAGGAAACTGGTCCCAGACAGGAAACTGGTCCCAGAAAGGAAACTGGTCCCAGGCGGGAAACTAGTCCCAGGCAGGAAACTAGTCCCAGACAGGAAACTGGTCCCAGGCAGGAAACTGGTCCCAGACAGGAAACTGGTCCCAGGCAGGAAACTGGTCCCAGACAGGAAACTGGTCCCAGGCAGGAAACTGGTCCCAGACAGGAAACTGGTCCCAGGCAGGAAACTGGTCCCAGACAGGAAACTGGTCCCAGAAAGGAAACTGGTCCCAGGCGGGAAACTAGTCCCAGGCAGGAAACTAGTCCCAGACAGGAAACTGGTCCCAGGCAGGAAACTGGTCCCAGACAGGAAACTGGTCCCAGGCAGGAAACTGGTCCCAGACAGGAAACTGGTCCCAGGCAGGAAACTGGTCCCAGACAGGAAACTGGTCCCAGACAGGAAACTGGTCCCAGGCAGGAAACTGGTCCCAGACAGGAAACTGGTCGGAAACTGGTCCCAGACAGGAAACTGGTCCCAGACAGGAAACTGGTCCCAGGCGGGAAACTGGTCCCAGGCGGGAAACTGGTCCCAGGCGGGAAACTGGTCCCAGACAGGAAACTGGTCCCAGACAGGAAACTGGTCCCAGGCAGGAAACTGGTCCCAGACAGGAAACTGGTCCCAGGAAGGAAACTGGTCCCAGGCGGGAAACTGGTCCCAGACAGGAAACTGGTCCCAGGCAGGAAACTGGTCCCAGGCAGGAAACTGGTCCCAGGCAGGAAACTGGTCGGAAACTGGTCCCAGACAGGAAACTGGTCCCAGACAGGAAACTGGTCGGAAACTGGTCCCAGACAGGAAACTGGTCCCAGGCAGGAAACTGGTCCCAAAAAGGAAAGTGGTCCCAGAAAGGAAACTGGTCCCAGGCAGGAAACTGGTCCCAGACAGGAAACTGGTCCCAGGCAGGAAACTGGTCCCAGGCAGGAAACTGGTCCCAGACAGGAAACTGGTCGGAAACTGGTGACAGAAATGGAAACTGGTCCCAGAAGGGAAACTGGTCCCAGACAGGAAACTGGTCCCAGGCAGGAAACTGGTCCCAGAAAGGAAACTGGTCGGAAACTGGTCCCAGGCAGGAAACTGGTCCCAGACAGGAAACTGGTCCCAGGCAGGAAACTGGTCCCAGGCAGGAAACTGGTCCCAGACAGGAAACTGGTCCCAGGCAGGAAACTGGTCCCAGGCAGGAAACTGGTCCCAGACAGGAAACTGGTCCCAGAATGGAAACTGGTCCCAGGCAGGAAACTGGTCAGAAACAGGTCCCAGGCAGGAAACTGGTCCCAGGCGGGAAACTGGTCCCAGGCAGGAAACTGGTCCCAGACAGGAAACTGGTCCCAGGCAGGAAACTGGTCCCAGACAGGAAACTGGTCCCAGGCAGGAAACTGGTCCCAGAAAGGAAACTGGTCCCAGACAGGAAACTGGTCCCAGGCAGGAAACTGGTCCCAGACAGGAAACTGGTCGGAAACTGGTCCCAGACAGGAAACTGGTCCCAGACAGGAAACTGGTCCCAGGCAGGAAACTGGTCCCAGACAGGAAACTGGTCCCAGGCAGGAAACTGGTCCCAGACAGGAAACTGGTCCCAGGCAGGAAACTGGTCCCAGGTGGGAAACTGGTCCCAGGCAGGAAACTGGTCCCAGACAGGAAACTGGTCCCAGACAGGAAACTGGTCCCAGGCAGGAAACTGGTCCCAGACAGGAAACTGGTCGGAAACTGGTCCCAGACAGGAAACTGGTCCCAGACAGGAAACTGGTCCCAGGCAGGAAACTGGTCCCAGGCGGGAAACTGGTCCCAGGCGGGAAACTGGTCCCAGGCGGGAAACTGGTCCCAGACAGGAAACTGGTCCCAGGCAGGAAACTGGTCCCAGACAGGAAACTGGTCCCAGGAAGGAAACTGGTCCCAGGCGGGAAACTGGTCCCAGACAGGAAACTGGTCCCAGGCAGGAAACTGGTCCCAGGCAGGAAACTGGTCGGAAACTGGTCCCAGGCAGGAAACTGGTCCCAGACAGGAAACTGGTCGGAAACTGGTCCCAGAAATGGAAACTGGTCCCAGAAGGGAAACTGGTCCCAGACAGGAAACTGGTCCCAGGCAGGAAACTGGTCCCAGACAGGAAACTGGTCCCAGGCAGGAAACTGGTCCCAGGCAGGAAACTGGTCCCAGACAGGAAACTGGTCCCAGGCAGGAAACTGGTCCCAGGCAGGAAACTGGTCCCAGACAGGAAACTGGTCCCAGGCAGGAAACTGGTCCCAGACAGGAAACTGGTCCCAGAATGGAAACTGGTCCCAGACAGGAAACTGGTCGGAAACTGGTCCCAGACAGGAAACTGGTCCCAGGCAGGAAACTGGTCCCAGACAGGAAACTGGTCCCAGAATGGAAACTGGTCCCAGGCAGGAAACTGGTCCCAGACAGGATACTGGTCCCAGAATGGAAACTGGTCCCAGAATGGAAACTGGTCCCAGAATGGAAACTGGTCCCAGACAGGAAACTGGTCCCAGAATGGAAACTGGTCCCAGGCAGGAAACTGGTCCCAGACAGGAAACTGGTCGGAAACTGGTCCCAGACAGGAAACTGGTCCCAGGCAGGAAACTGGTCCCAGGCAGGAAACTGGTCCCAGACAGGAAACTGGTCCCAGGCAGGAAACTGGTCCCAGACAGGAAACTGGTCGGAAACTGGTCCCAGACAGGAAACTGGTCCCAGACAGGAAACTGGTCCCAGAATGGAAACTGGTCCCAGGCAGGAAACTGGTCCCAGACAGGAAACTGGTCCCAGAAAGGAAACTGGTCCCAGGCGGGAAACTAGTCCCAGGCAGGAAACTAGTCCCAGACAGGAAACTGGTCCCAGGCAGGAAACTGGTCCCAGACAGGAAACTGGTCCCAGGCAGGAAACTGGTCCCAGACAGGAAACTGGTCCCAGGCAGGAAACTGGTCCCAGACAGGAAACTGGTCCCAGACAGGAAACTGGTCCCAGGCAGGAAACTGGTCCCAGACAGGAAACTGGTCGGAAACTGGTCCCAGACAGGAAACTGGTCCCAGACAGGAAACTGGTCCCAGGCGGGAAACTGGTCCCAGGCGGGAAACTGGTCCCAGGCGGGAAACTGGTCCCAGACAGGAAACTGGTCCCAGACAGGAAACTGGTCCCAGGCAGGAAACTGGTCCCAGACAGGAAACTGGTCCCAGGAAGGAAACTGGTCCCAGGCGGGAAACTGGTCCCAGACAGGAAACTGGTCCCAGGCAGGAAACTGGTCCCAGGCAGGAAACTGGTCCCAGGCAGGAAACTGGTCGGAAACTGGTCCCAGACAGGAAACTGGTCCCAGACAGGAAACTGGTCGGAAACTGGTCCCAGACAGGAAACTGGTCCCAGGCAGGAAACTGGTCCCAAAAAGGAAACTGGTCCCAGAAAGGAAACTGGTCCCAGGCAGGAAACTGGTCCCAGACAGGAAACTGGTCCCAGGCAGGAAACTGGTCCCAGACAGGAAACTGGTCGGAAACTGGTGACAGAAATGGAAACTGGTCCCAGAAGGGAAACTGGTCCCAGACAGGAAACTGGTCCCAGGCAGGAAACTGGTCCCAGAAAGGAAACTGGTCGGAAACTGGTCCCAGGCAGGAAACTGGTCCCAGACAGGAAACTGGTCCCAGGCAGGAAACTGGTCCCAGGCAGGAAACTGGTCCCAGACAGGAAACTGGTCCCAGGCAGGAAACTGGTCCCAGGCAGGAAACTGGTCCCAGACAGGAAACTGGTCCCAGGCAGGAAACTGGTCCCAGACAGGAAACTGGTCCCAGGAAGGAAACTGGTCCCAGGCGGGAAACTGGTCCCAGACAGGAAACTGGTCCCAGGCAGGAAACTGGTCCCAGGCAGGAAACTGGTCCCAGACAGGAAACTGGTCGGAAACTGGTCCCAGAAATGGAAACTGGTCCCAGAAGGGAAACTGGTCCCAGACAGGAAACTGGTCCCAGGCAGGAAACTGGTCCCAGACAGGAAACTGGTCCCAGGCAGGAAACTGGTCCCAGGCAGGAAACTGGTCCCAGACAGGAAACTGGTCCCAGGCAGGAAACTGGTCCCAGGCAGGAAACTGGTCCCAGACAGGAAACTGGTCCCAGGCAGGAAACTGGTCCCAGGCAGGAAACTGGTCCCAGACAGGAAACTGGTCCCAGAATGGAAACTGGTCCCAGACAGGAAACTGGTCGGAAACTGGTCCCAGACAGGAAACTGGTCCCAGGCAGGAAACTGGTCCCAGACAGGAAACTGGTCCCAGAATGGAAACTGGTCCCAGGCAGGAAACTGGTCCCAGACAGGATACTGGTCCCAGAATGGAAACTGGTCCCAGAATGGAAACTGGTCCCAGAATGGAAACTGGTCCCAGACAGGAAACTGGTCCCAGAATGGAAACTGGTCCCAGGCAGGAAACTGGTCCCAGACAGGAAACTGGTCGGAAACTGGTCCCAGACAGGAAACTGGTCCCAGGCAGGAAACTGGTCCCAGGCAGGAAACTGGTCCCAGACAGGAAACTGGTCCCAGGCAGGAAACTGGTCCCAGACAGGAAACTGGTCGGAAACTGGTCCCAGACAGGAAACTGGTCCCAGACAGGAAACTGGTCCCAGAATGGAAACTGGTCCCAGGCAGGAAACTGGTCCCAGACAGGAAACTGGTCCCAGGCAGGAAACTGGTCCCAGACAGGAAACTGGTCCCAGAAAGGAAACTGGTCCCAGGCGGGAAACTAGTCCCAGGCAGGAAACTAGTCCCAGACAGGAAACTGGTCCCAGGCAGGAAACTGGTCCCAGACAGGAAACTGGTCCCAGGCAGGAAACTGGTCCCAGACAGGAAACTGGTCCCAGGCAGGAAACTGGTCCCAGACAGGAAACTGGTCCCAGACAGGAAACTGGTCCCAGGCAGGAAACTGGTCCCAGACAGGAAACTGGTCGGAAACTGGTCCCAGACAGGAAACTGGTCCCAGACAGGAAACTGGTCCCAGGCGGGAAACTGGTCCCAGGCGGGAAACTGGTCCCAGGCGGGAAACTGGTCCCAGACAGGAAACTGGTCCCAGACAGGAAACTGGTCCCAGGCAGGAAACTGGTCCCAGACAGGAAACTGGTCCCAGGAAGGAAACTGGTCCCAGGCGGGAAACTGGTCCCAGACAGGAAACTGGTCCCAGGCAGGAAACTGGTCCCAGGCAGGAAACTGGTCCCAGGCAGGAAACTGGTCGGAAACTGGTCCCAGACAGGAAACTGGTCCCAGACAGGAAACTGGTCGGAAACTGGTCCCAGACAGGAAACTGGTCCCAGGCAGGAAACTGGTCCCAAAAAGGAAACTGGTCCCAGAAAGGAAACTGGTCCCAGGCAGGAAACTGGTCCCAGACAGGAAACTGGTCCCAGGCAGGAAACTGGTCCCAGACAGGAAACTGGTCGGAAACTGGTCCCAGGCAGGAAACTGGTCCCAGACAGGAAACTGGTCCCAGGCAGGAAACTGGTCCCAGGCAGGAAACTGGTCGGAAACTGGTCCCAGGCAGGAAACTGGTCCCAGACAGGAAACTGGTCCCAGGCAGGAAACTGGTCGGAAACTGGTCCCAGAAGGGAAACTGGTCCCAGACAGGAAACTGGTCCCAGGCAGGAAACTGGTCCCAGACAGGAAACTGGTCGGAAACTGGTCCCAGACAGGAAACTGGTCCCAGGCAGGAAACTGGTCCCAGGCAGGAAACTGGTCCCAGACAGGAAACTGGTCCCAGGCAGGAAACTGGTCCCAGACAGGAAACTGGTCGGAAACTGGTCCCAGACAGGAAACTGGTCCCAGACAGGAAACTGGTCCCAGAATGGAAACTGGTCCCAGGCAGGAAACTGGTCCCAGACAGGAAACTGGTCCCAGGCAGGAAACTGGTCCCAGACAGGAAACTGGTCCCAGAAAGGAAACTGGTCCCAGGCGGGAAACTAGTCCCAGGCAGGAAACTAGTCCCAGACAGGAAACTGGTCCCAGGCAGGAAACTGGTCCCAGACAGGAAACTGGTCCCAGGCAGGAAACTGGTCCCAGACAGGAAACTGGTCCCAGGCAGGAAACTGGTCCCAGACAGGAAACTGGTCCCAGACAGGAAACTGGTCCCAGGCAGGAAACTGGTCCCAGACAGGAAACTGGTCGGAAACTGGTCCCAGACAGGAAACTGGTCCCAGACAGGAAACTGGTCCCAGGCGGGAAACTGGTCCCAGGCGGGAAACTGGTCCCAGGCGGGAAACTGGTCCCAGACAGGAAACTGGTCCCAGACAGGAAACTGGTCCCAGGCAGGAAACTGGTCCCAGACAGGAAACTGGTCCCAGGAAGGAAACTGGTCCCAGGCGGGAAACTGGTCCCAGACAGGAAACTGGTCCCAGGCAGGAAACTGGTCCCAGGCAGGAAACTGGTCCCAGGCAGGAAACTGGTCGGAAACTGGTCCCAGACAGGAAACTGGTCCCAGACAGGAAACTGGTCGGAAACTGGTCCCAGACAGGAAACTGGTCCCAGGCAGGAAACTGGTCCCAAAAAGGAAACTGGTCCCAGAAAGGAAACTGGTCCCAGGCAGGAAACTGGTCCCAGACAGGAAACTGGTCCCAGGCAGGAAACTGGTCCCAGACAGGAAACTGGTCGGAAACTGGTCCCAGGCAGGAAACTGGTCCCAGACAGGAAACTGGTCCCAGGCAGGAAACTGGTCCCAGGCAGGAAACTGGTCGGAAACTGGTCCCAGGCAGGAAACTGGTCCCAGACAGGAAACTGGTCCCAGGCAGGAAACTGGTCCCAGGCAGGAAACTGGTCCCAGACAGGAAACTGGTCCCAGGCAGGAAACTGGTCCCAGGCAGGAAACTGGTCCCAGACAGGAAACTGGTCCCAGGCAGGAAACTGGTCCCAGACAGGAAACTGGTCCCAGGAAGGAAACTGGTCCCAGGCGGGAAACTGGTCCCAGACAGGAAACTGGTCCCAGGCAGGAAACTGGTCCCAGGCAGGAAACTGGTCGGAAACTGGTCCCAGGCAGGAAACTGGTCCCAGACAGGAAACTGGTCGGAAACTGGTCCCAGAAATGGAAACTGGTCCCAGAAGGGAAACTGGTCCCAGACAGGAAACTGGTCCCAGGCAGGAAACTGGTCCCAGACAGGAAACTGGTCCCAGAATGGAAACTGGTCCCAGGCAGGAAACTGGTCCCAGACAGGAAACTGGTCCCAGGCAGGAAACTGGTCCCAGACAGGAAACTGGTCCCAGAAAGGAAACTGGTCCCAGGCGGGAAACTAGTCCCAGGCAGGAAACTAGTCCCAGACAGGAAACTGGTCCCAGGCAGGAAACTGGTCCCAGACAGGAAACTGGTCCCAGGCAGGAAACTGGTCCCAGACAGGAAACTGGTCCCAGACAGGAAACTGGTCCCAGGCAGGAAACTGGTCCCAGACAGGAAACTGGTCGGAAACTGGTCCCAGACAGGAAACTGGTCCCAGGAAGGAAACTGGTCCCAGGCGGGAAACTGGTCCCAGACAGGAAACTGGTCCCAGGCAGGAAACTGGTCCCAGGCAGGAAACTGGTCGGAAACTGGTCCCAGGCAGGAAACTGGTCCCAGACAGGAAACTGGTCGGAAACTGGTCCCAGAAATGGAAACTGGTCCCAGAAGGGAAACTGGTCCCAGACAGGAAACTGGTCCCAGGCAGGAAACTGGTCCCAGACAGGAAACTGGTCCCAGGCAGGAAACTGGTCCCAGGCAGGAAACTGGTCCCAGACAGGAAACTGGTCCCAGGCAGGAAACTGGTCCCAGGCAGGAAACTGGTCCCAGACAGGAAACTGGTCCCAGGCAGGAAACTGGTCCCAGGCAGGAAACTGGTCCCAGACAGGAAACTGGTCCCAGAATGGAAACTGGTCCCAGACAGGAAACTGGTCGGAAACTGGTCCCAGACAGGAAACTGGTCCCAGGCAGGAAACTGGTCCCAGACAGGAAACTGGTCCCAGAATGGAAACTGGTCCCAGGCAGGAAACTGGTCCCAGACAGGAAACTGGTCCCAGAATGGAAACTGGTCCCAGAATGGAAACTGGTCCCAGGCAGGAAACTGGTCCCAGACAGGAAACTGGTCCCAGAATGGAAACTGGTCCCAGGCAGGAAACTGGTCCCAGACAGGAAACTGGTCGGAAACTGGTCCCAGACAGGAAACTGGTCCCAGGCAGGAAACTGGTCCCAGGCAGGAAACTGGTCCCAGACAGGAAACTGGTCCCAGGCAGGAAACTGGTCCCAGACAGGAAACTGGTCGGAAACTGGTCCCAGACAGGAAACTGGTCCCAGACAGGAAACTGGTCCCAGAATGGAAACTGGTCCCAGGCAGGAAACTGGTCCCAGACAGGAAACTGGTCCCAGGCAGGAAACTGGTCACAGACAGGAAACTGGTCCCAGGCAGGAAACTGGTCCCAGACAGGAAACTGGTCCCAGGCAGGAAACTGGTCCCAGACAGGAAACTGGTCCCAGAAAGGAAACTGGTCCCAGGCGGGAAACTGGTCCCAGAAAGGAAACTGGTCCCAGGCAGGAAACTGGTCCCAGACAGGAAACTGGTCCCAGACAGGAAACTGGTCCCAGGCAGGAAACTGGTACCAGGCAGGAAACTGGTCCCAGGCAGGAAACTGGTCGGAAATTGGTCCCAGACAGGAAACTGGTCCCAGACAGGAAAATGGTCCCAGAAAGGAACCTGGTCCCAGAATGGAAACTGGTCCCAGAAAGGAAACTGGTCCCAGACAGGAAACTGGTCCCAGGCAGGAAACTGGTCCCAGAAAGGAAACTGGTCCCAGGCAGGAAACTGGTCCCAGGCAGGAAACTGGTACCAGGCAGGAAACTGGTCCCAGGCAGGAAACTGGTCGGAAATTGGTCCCAGACAGGAAACTGGTCCCAGACAGGAAACTGGTCCCAGAAAGGAAACTGGTCCCAGGCAGGAAACTGGTCCCAGACAGGAAACTGGTCCCAGGCAGGAAACTGGTCCCAGACAGGAAACTGGTCCCAGGCGGGAAACTGGTCCCAGACAGGAAACTGGTCCCAGGCGGGAAACTGGTCCCAGGCAGGAAACTGATCCCAGGCAGGAAACTGGTCCCAGGCAGGAAACTGGTCCCAGACAGGAAACTGGTCGGAAACTGGTCCCAGACAGGAACCTGGTCCCAGGCGGGAAACTGGTCCCAGGCAGGAAACTGGTCCCAGGCAGGAAACTGGTCCCAGACAGGAAACTGGTCCCAGGCAGGAAACTGGTCCCAGACAGGAAACTGGTCCCAGAATGGAAACTGGTCCCAGGCAGGAAACTGGTCCCAGACAGGAAACTGGTCGGAAACTGGTCCCAGACAGGAAACTGGTCCCAGAAAGGAAACTGGTCCCAGAAAGGAAACTGGTCCCAGACAGGAAACTGGTCCCAGGCAGGAAACTGGTCCCAGGCAGGAAACTGGTCCCAGGCAGGAAACTGGTCGGAAACTGGTCCCAGACAGGAAACTGGTCCCAGACAGGAAACTGGTCCCAGGCAGGAAACTGGTCCGAAACTGGTCCCAGACAGGAAACTGGTCCCAGGCGGGAAACTGGTCCCAGACAGGAAACTGGTCCCAGGCAGGAAACTGGTCCCAGGCAGGAAACTGGTCCCAGGCAGGAAACTGGTCGGAAACTGGTCCCAGACAGGAAACTGGTCCCAGACAGGAAACTGGTCGGAAACTGGTCCCAGACAGGAAACTGGTCCCAGACAGGAAACTGGTCCCAGGCAGGAAACTGGTCCCAGACAGGAAACTGGTCCCAGGCAGGAAACTGGTCCCAGAAAGGAAACTGGTCCCAGGCAGGAAACTGGTCCCAGACAGGAAACTGGTCCCAGGCAGGAAACTGGTCCCAGGCAGGAAACTGGTCCCAGACAGGAAACTGGTCGGAAACTGGTCCCAGAAATGGAAACTGGTCCCAGAAGGGAAACTGGTCCCAGACAGGAAACTGGTCCCAGGCAGGAAACTGGTCCCAGACAGGAAACTGGTCGGAAACTGGTCCCAGGCAGGAAACTGGTCCCAGAAAGGAAACTGGTCCCAGACAGGAAACTGGTCCCAGGCAGGAAACTGGTCCCAGACAGGAAACTGGTCCCAGGCAGGAAACTGGTCCCAGGCAGGAAACTGGTCCCAGACAGGAAACTGGTCCCAGAATGGAAACTGGTCCCAGACAGGAAACTGGTCGGAAACTGGTCCCAGACAGGAAACTGGTCCCAGGCAGGAAACTGGTCAGAAACAGGTCCCAGGCAGGAAACTGGTCCCAGGTGGGAAACTGGTCCCAGACAGGAAACTGGTCCCAGGCAGGAAACTGGTCCCAGACAGGAAACTGGTCCCAGAATGGAAACTGGTCCCAGGCAGGAAACTGGTCCCAGACAGGAAACTGGTCCCAGAATGGAAACTGGTCCCAGAATGGAAACTGGTCCCAGGCAGGAAACTGGTCCCAGACAGGAAACTGGTCCCAGAATGGAAACTGGTCCCAGGCAGGAAACTGGTCCCAGACAGGAAACTGGTCGGAAACTGGTCCCAGACAGGAAACTGGTCCCAGAAAGGAAACTGGTCCCAGGCAGGAAACTGGTCCCAGACAGGAAACTGGTCCCAGGCAGGAAACTGGTCCCAGACAGGAAACTGGTCCCAGAAAGGAAACTGGTCCCAGGCAGGAAACTGGTCCCAGACAGGAAACTGGTCCCAGGCAGGAAACTGGTCCCAGACAGGAAACTGGTCCCAGAATGGAAACTGGTCCCAGGCAGGAAACTGGTCCCAGACAGGAAACTGGTCGGAAACTGGTCCCAGACAGGAAACTGGTCCCAGAATGGAAACTGGTCCCAGGCAGGAACCTGGTCCCAGAATGGAAACTGGTCCCAGAAAGGAAACTGGTCCCAGGCAGGAAACTGGTCCCAGACAGGAAACTGGTCCCAGACAGGAAACTGGTCCCAGAAAGGAAACTGGTCCCAGGCAGGAAACTGGTCCCAGACAGGAAACTGGTCCCAGACAGGAAACTGGTCCCAGACAGGAAACTGGTCCCAGGCAGGAAACTGGTCCCAGATAGGAAACTGGTCCCAGGCGGGAAACTGGTCCCAGACAGGAAACTGGTCCCAGACAGGAATCTGGTCCCAGGCAGGAAACTGGTCCCAGGCAGGAAACTGGTCGGAAACTGGTCCCAGGCAGGAAACTGGTCCCAGATAGGAAACTGGTCCCAGGCGGGAAACTGGTCCCAGACAGGAAACTGGTCCCAGACAGGAATCTGGTCCCAGGCAGGAAACTGGTCCCAGGCAGGAAACTGGTCGGAAACTGGTCCCAGACAGGAAACTGGTCCCAGACAGGAAACTGGTCCCAGAAAGGAAATTGGTCCCAGGCAGGAAACTGGTCCCAGGCAGGAAACTGGTCCCAGACAGGAAACTGGTCCCAGGCAGGAAACTGGTCCCAGATAGGAAACTGGTCCCAGGCGGGAAACTGGTCCCAGGCAGGAAACTGGTCCCAGGCAGGAAACTGGTCCCAGGCAGGAAACTGGTCCCAGACAGGAAACTGGTCGGAAACTGGTCCCAGACAGGAATCTGGTCCCAGAATGGAAACTGGTCCCAGGCAGGAAACTGGTCCCAGGCAGGAAACTGGTCCCAGACAGGAAACTGGTCCCAGACAGGAATCTGGTCCCAGACAGGAATCTGGTCCCAGAATGGAAACTGGTCCCAGGCAGGAAACTGGTCCCAGAATGGAAACTGGTCCCAGGCAGGAAACTGGTCCCAGACAGGAAACTGGTCCCAGGCAGGAAACTGGTCCCAGACAGGAAACTGGTCGGAAACTGGTCCCAGGCAGGAAACTGGTCCCAGAAAGGAAACTGGTCCCAGGCAGGAAACTGGTCCCAGACAGGAAACTGGTCCCAGACAGGAAACTGGTCCCAGGCAGGAAACTGGTCCCAGGCAGGAAACTGGTCCCAGAATGGAAACTGGTCCCAGAATGGAAACTGGTCCCAGAATGGAAACTGGTCGGAAACTGGTCCCAGGCAGGAAACTGGTCAGAAACAGGTCCCAGGCAGGAAACTGGTCCCAGGTGGGAAACTGGTCCCAGACAGGAAACTGGTCCCAGGCAGGAAACTGGTCCCAGACAGGAAACTGGTCCCAGAATGGAAACTGGTCCCAGGCAGGAAACTGGTCCCAGAATGGAAACTGGTCCCAGGCAGGAACCTGGTCCCAGGCAGGAAACTGGTCCCAGAAAGGAAACTGGTCCCAGGCAGGAAACTGGTCCCAGACAGGAAACTGGTCCCAGACAGGAAACTGGTCCCAGAAAGGAAACTGGTCCCAGGCAGGAAACTGGTCCCAGACAGGAAACTGGTCCCAGACAGGAAACTGGTCCCAGACAGGAAACTGGTCCCAGGCAGGAAACTGGTCCCAGATAGGAAACTGGTCCCAGGCGGGAAACTGGTCCCAGACAGGAAACTGGTCCCAGACAGGAATCTGGTCCCAGGCAGGAAACTGGTCCCAGGCAGGAAACTGGTCGGAAACTGGTCCCAGGCAGGAAACTGGTCCCAGATAGGAAACTGGTCCCAGGCGGGAAACTGGTCCCAGGCAGGAAACTGGTCCCAGACAGGAAACTGGTCCCAGGAAGGAAACTGGTCCCAGGCGGGAAACTGGTCCCAGACAGGAAACTGGTCCCAGGCAGGAAACTGGTCCCAGGCAGGAAACTGGTCCCAGGCAGGAAACTGGTCGGAAACTGGTCCCAGACAGGAAACTGGTCCCAGACAGGAAACTGGTCGGAAACTGGTCCCAGACAGGAAACTGGTCCCAGGCAGGAAACTGGTCCCAAAAAGGAAACTGGTCCCAGAAAGGAAACTGGTCCCAGGCAGGAAACTGGTCCCAGACAGGAAACTGGTCCCAGGCAGGAAACTGGTCCCAGGCAGGAAACTGGTCCCAGACAGGAAACTGGTCGGAAACTGGTGACAGAAATGGAAACTGGTCCCAGAAGGGAAACTGGTCCCAGACAGGAAACTGGTCCCAGGCAGGAAACTGGTCCCAGAAAGGAAACTGGTCGGAAACTGGTCCCAGGCAGGAAACTGGTCCCAGACAGGAAACTGGTCCCAGGCAGGAAACTGGTCCCAGGCAGGAAACTGGTCCCAGACAGGAAACTGGTCCCAGGCAGGAAACTGGTCCCAGGCAGGAAACTGGTCCCAGACAGGAAACTGGTCCCAGGCAGGAAACTGGTCCCAGACAGGAAACTGGTCCCAGGAAGGAAACTGGTCCCAGGCGGGAAACTGGTCCCAGACAGGAAACTGGTCCCAGGCAGGAAACTGGTCCCAGGCAGGAAACTGGTCGGAAACTGGTCCCAGGCAGGAAACTGGTCCCAGACAGGAAACTGGTCGGAAACTGGTCCCAGAAATGGAAACTGGTCCCAGAAGGGAAACTGGTCCCAGACAGGAAACTGGTCCCAGGCAGGAAACTGGTCCCAGACAGGAAACTGGTCCCAGAATGGAAACTGGTCCCAGGCAGGAAACTGGTCCCAGACAGGAAACTGGTCCCAGGCAGGAAACTGGTCCCAGACAGGAAACTGGTCCCAGAAAGGAAACTGGTCCCAGGCGGGAAACTAGTCCCAGGCAGGAAACTAGTCCCAGACAGGAAACTGGTCCCAGGCAGGAAACTGGTCC
The DNA here is from genome assembly GCF_933228915.1 of Telmatherina bonti. Taxonomy (NCBI): domain Eukaryota; kingdom Metazoa; phylum Chordata; class Actinopteri; order Atheriniformes; family Telmatherinidae; genus Telmatherina; species Telmatherina bonti. Next base: position 39,528,189 of record NC_136622.1, read on the forward strand.
CAGACAGGAAACTGGTCCCAGGCAGGAAACTGGTCCCAGACAGGAAACTGGTCCCAGGCAGGAAACTGGTCCCAGACAGGAAACTGGTCCCAGACAGGAAACTGGTCCCAGGCAGGAAACTGGTCCCAGACAGGAAACTGGTCGGAAACTGGTCCCAGACAGGAAACTGGTCCCAGACGGGAAACTGGTCCCAGGCGGGAAACTGGTCCCAGGCGGGAAACTGGTCCCAGGCGGGAAACTGGTCCCAGACAGGAAACTGGTCCCAGGAAGGAAACTGGTCCCAGGCGGGAAACTGGTCCCAGACAGGAAACTGGTCCCAGGCAGGAAACTGGTCCCAGGCAGGAAACTGGTCGGAAACTGGTCCCAGGCAGGAAACTGGTCCCAGACAGGAAACTGGTCGGAAACTGGTCCCAGAAATGGAAACTGGTCCCAGAAGGGAAACTGGTCCCAGACAGGAAACTGGTCCCAGGCAGGAAACTGGTCCCAGACAGGAAACTGGTCCCAGGCAGGAAACTGGTCCCAGGCAGGAAACTGGTCCCAGACAGGAAACTGGTCCCAGGCAGGAAACTGGTCCCAGGCAGGAAACTGGTCCCAGACAGGAAACTGGTCCCAGGCAGGAAACTGGTCCCAGGCAGGAAACTGGTCCCAGACAGGAAACTGGTCCCAGAATGGAAACTGGTCCCAGACAGGAAACTGGTCGGAAACTGGTCCCAGACAGGAAACTGGTCCCAGGCAGGAAACTGGTCCCAGACAGGAAACTGGTCCCAGAATGGAAACTGGTCCCAGGCAGGAAACTGGTCCCAGACAGGAAACTGGTCCCAGAATGGAAACTGGTCCCAGAATGGAAACTGGTCCCAGGCAGGAAACTGGTCCCAGACAGGAAACTGGTCCCAGAATGGAAACTGGTCCCAGGCAGGAAACTGGTCCCAGACAGGAAACTGGTCGGAAACTGGTCCCAGACAGGAAACTGGTCCCAGGCAGGAAACTGGTCCCAGGCAGGAAACTGGTCCCAGACAGGAAACTGGTCCCAGGCAGGAAACTGGTCCCAGACAGGAAACTGGTCGGAAACTGGTCCCAGGCAGGAAACTGGTCCCAGAAAGGAAACTGGTCCCAGAAAGGAAACTGGTCCCAGACAGGAAACTGGTCCCAGGCAGGAAACTGGTCCCAGGCAGGAAACTGGTCCCAGGCAGGAAACTGGTCGGAAACTGGTCCCAGACAGGAAACTGGTCCCAGACAGGAAACTGGTCCCAGGCAGGAAACTGGTCCGAAACTGGTCCCAGACAGGAAACTGGTCCCAGGCGGGAAACTGGTCCCAGACAGGAAACTGGTCCCAGGCAGGAAACTGGTCCCAGGCAGGAAACTGGTCCCAGGCAGGAAACTGGTCGGAAACTGGTCCCAGACAGGAAACTGGTCCCAGACAGGAAACTGGTCGGAAACTGGTCCCAGACAGGAAACTGGTCCCAGACAGGAAACTGGTCCCAGGCAGGAAACTGGTCCCAGACAGGAAACTGGTCCCAGGCAGGAAACTGGTCCCAGAAAGGAAACTGGTCCCAGGCAGGAAACTGGTCCCAGACAGGAAACTGGTCCCAGGCAGGAAACTGGTCCCAGGCAGGAAACTGGTCCCAGACAGGAAACTGGTCGGAAACTGGTCCCAGAAATGGAAACTGGTCCCAGAAGGGAAACTGGTCCCAGACAGGAAACTGGTCCCAGGCAGGAAACTGGTCCCAGACAGGAAACTGGTCGGAAACTGGTCCCAGGCAGGAAACTGGTCCCAGAAAGGAAACTGGTCCCAGACAGGAAACTGGTCCCAGGCAGGAAACTGGTCCCAGACAGGAAACTGGTCCCAGGCAGGAAACTGGTCCCAGGCAGGAAACTGGTCCCAGACAGGAAACTGGTCCCAGAATGGAAACTGGTCCCAGACAGGAAACTGGTCGGAAACTGGTCCCAGACAGGAAACTGGTCCCAGGCAGGAAACTGGTCAGAAACAGGTCCCAGGCAGGAAACTGGTCCCAGGTGGGAAACTGGTCCCAGACAGGAAACTGGTCCCAGGCAGGAAACTGGTCCCAGACAGGAAACTGGTCCCAGAATGGAAACTGGTCCCAGGCAGGAAACTGGTCCCAGACAGGAAACTGGTCCCAGAATGGAAACTGGTCCCAGAATGGAAACTGGTCCCAGGCAGGAAACTGGTCCCAGACAGGAAACTGGTCCCAGAATGGAAACTGGTCCCAGGCAGGAAACTGGTCCCAGACAGGAAACTGGTCCCAGGCAGGAAACTGGTCCCAGACAGGAAACTGGTCCCAGAATGGAAACTGGTCCCAGACAGGAAACTGGTCGGAAACTGGTCCCAGACAGGAAACTGGTCCCAGGCAGGAAACTGGTCAGAAACAGGTCCCAGGCAGGAAACTGGTCCCAGGTGGGAAACTGGTCCCAGACAGGAAACTGGTCCCAGGCAGGAAACTGGTCCCAGACAGGAAACTGGTCCCAGAATGGAAACTGGTCCCAGGCAGGAAACTGGTCCCAGACAGGAAACTGGTCCCAGAATGGAAACTGGTCCCAGAATGGAAACTGGTCCCAGGCAGGAAACTGGTCCCAGACAGGAAACTGGTCCCAGAATGGAAACTGGTCCCAGGCAGGAAACTGGTCCCAGACAGGAAACTGGTCGGAAACTGGTCCCAGACAGGAAACTGGTCCCAGAAAGGAAACTGGTCCCAGGCAGGAAACTGGTCCCAGACAGGAAACTGGTCCCAGGCAGGAAACTGGTCCCAGACAGGAAACTGGTCCCAGAAAGGAAACTGGTCCCAGGCAGGAAACTGGTCCCAGACAGGAAACTGGTCCCAGGCAGGAAACTGGTCCCAGACAGGAAACTGGTCCCAGAATGGAAACTGGTCCCAGGCAGGAAACTGGTCCCAGACAGGAAACTGGTCGGAAACTGGTCCCAGACAGGAAACTGGTCCCAGAATGGAAACTGGTCCCAGGCAGGAACCTGGTCCCAGAATGGAAACTGGTCCCAGAAAGGAAACTGGTCCCAGGCAGGAAACTGGTCCCAGACAGGAAACTGGTCCCAGACAGGAAACTGGTCCCAGAAAGGAAACTGGTCCCAGGCAGGAAACTGGTCCCAGACAGGAAACTGGTCCCAGACAGGAAACTGGTCCCAGGCAGGAAACTGGTCCCAGATAGGAAACTGGTCCCAGGCGGGAAACTGGTCCCAGACAGGAAACTGGTCCCAGACAGGAATCTGGTCCCAGGCAGGAAACTGGTCCCAGGCAGGAAACAGGTCGGAAACTGGTCCCAGGCAGGAAACTGGTCCCAGATAGGAAACTGGTCCCAGACAGGAAACTGGTCCCAGACAGGAAACTGGTCCCAGAAAGGAAATTGGTCCCAGGCAGGAAACTGGTCCCAGGCAGGAAACTGGTCCCAGACAGGAAACTGGTCCCAGGCAGGAAACTGGTCCCAGATAGGAAACTGGTCCCAGGCGGGAAACTGGTCCCAGGCAGGAAACTGGTCCCAGGCAGGAAACTGGTCCCAGGCAGGAAACTGGTCCCAGACAGGAAACTGGTCGGAAACTGGTCCCAGACAGGAATCTGGTCCCAGAATGGAAACTGGTCCCAGGCAGGAAACTGGTCCCAGGCAGGAAACTGGTCCCAGACAGGAAACTGGTCCCAGACAGGAATCTGGTCCCAGACAGGAATCTGGTCCCAGAATGGAAACTGGTCCCAGGCAGGAAACTGGTCCCAGAATGGAAACTGGTCCCAGGCAGGAAACTGGTCCCAGACAGGAAACTGGTCCCAGGCAGGAAACTGGTCCCAGACAGGAAACTGGTCGGAAACTGGTCCCAGGCAGGAAACTGGTCCCAGAAAGGAAACTGGTCCCAGGCAGGAAACTGGTCCCAGACAGGAAACTGGTCCCAGACAGGAAACTGGTCCCAGGCAGGAAACTGGTCCCAGGCAGGAAACTGGTCCCAGAATGGAAACTGGTCCCAGAATGGAAACTGGTCCCAGAATGGAAACTGGTCGGAAACTGGTCCCAGGCAGGAAACTGGTCAGAAACAGGTCCCAGGCAGGAAACTGGTCCCAGGTGGGAAACTGGTCCCAGACAGGAAACTGGTCCCAGGCAGGAAACTGGTCCCAGACAGGAAACTGGTCCCAGAATGGAAACTGGTCCCAGGCAGGAAACTGGTCCCAGACAGGAAACTGGTCCCAGAATGGAAACTGGTCCCAGAATGGAAACTGGTCCCAGGCAGGAAACTGGTCCCAGACAGGAAACTGGTCCCAGAATGGAAACTGGTCCCAGGCAGGAAACTGGTCCCAGACAGGAAACTGGTCGGAAACTGGTCCCAGACAGGAAACTGGTCCCAGACAGGAAACTGGTACCAGACAGGAAACTGGTCCCAGAAAGGAAACTGGTCCCAGGCAGGAAACTGGTCCCAGACAGGAAACTGGTCCCAGACAGGAAACTGGTCCCAGGCAGGAAACTGGTCCCAGAAAGGAAACTGGTCCCAGGCAGGAAACTGGTCCCAGGCAGGAAACTGGTACCAGGCAGGAAACTGGTCCCAGGCAGGAAACTGGTCGGAAATTGGTCCCAGACAGGAAACTGGTCCCAGACAGGAAACTGGTCCCAGAAAGGAAACTGGTCCCAGGCAGGAAACTGGTCCCAGACAGGAAACTGGTCCCAGGCAGGAAACTGGTCCCAGATAGGAAACTGGTCCCAGGCGGGAAACTGGTCCCAGACAGGAAACTGGTCCCAGACAGGAATCTGGTCCCAGGCAGGAAACTGGTCCCAGGCAGGAAACTGGTCGGAAACTGGTCCCAGACAGGAAACTGGTCCCAGACAGGAAACTGGTCCCAGAAAGGAAATTGGTCCCAGGCAGGAAACTGGTCCCAGGCAGGAAACTGGTCCCAGACAGGAAACTGGTCCCAGGCAGGAAACTGGTCCCAGATAGGAAACTGGTCCCAGGCGGGAAACTGGTCCCAGGCAGGAAACTGGTCCCAGGCAGGAAACTGGTCCCAGGCAGGAAACTGGTCCCAGACAGGAAACTGGTCGGAAACTGGTCCCAGACAGGAACCTGGTCCCAGAATGGAAACTGGTCCCAGGCAGGAAACTGGTCCCAGGCAGGAAACTGGTCCCAGACAGGAAACTGGTCCCAGGCAGGAAACTGGTCCCAGACAGGAAACTGGTCCCAGAATGGAAACTGGTCCCAGGCAGGAAACTGGTCCCAGACAGGAAACTGGTCGGAAACTGGTCCCAGACAGGAAACTGGTCCCAGAAAGGAAACTGGTCCCAGAAAGGAAACTGGTCCCAGGCAGGAAACTGGTCCCAGACAGGAAACTGGTCCCAGGCAGGAAACTGGTCCCAGGCAGGAAACTGGTCCCAGGCAGGAAACTGGTCGGAAACTGGTCCCAGACAGGAAACTGGTCCCAGACAGGAAACTGGTCCCAGAAAGGAAATTGGTCCCAGGCAGGAAACTGGTCCCAGGCAGGAAACTGGTCCCAGACAGGAAACTGGTCCCAGACAGGAAACTGGTCCCAGAAAGGAAATTGGTCCCAGGCAGGAAACTGGTCCCAGGCAGGAAACTGGTCCCAGACAGGAAACTGGTCCCAGACAGGAAACTGGTCGGAAACTGGTCCCAGACAGGAAACTGGTCCCAGAAAGGAATCTGGTCCAAGACAGGAAACTGGTCCAAGACAGGAATCTGGTCCCAGAATGGAAACTGGTCCCAGGCAGGAAACTGGTCCCAGACAGGAAACTGGTCCCAGGCAGGAAACTGGTCCCAGACAGGAATCTGGTCCCAGAATGGAAACTGGTCCCAGGCAGGAAACTGGTCCCAGGCAGGAAACTGGTCCCAGACAGGAAACTGGTCCCAGACAGGAATCTGGTCCCAGACAGGAATCTGGTCCCAGAATGGAAACTGGTCCCAGGCAGGAAACTGGTCCCAGAATGGAAACTGGTCCCAGGCAGGAAACTGGTCCCAGACAGGAAACTGGTCCCAGGCAGGAAACTGGTCCCAGACAGGAAACTGGTCGGAAACTGGTCCCAGGCAGGAAACTGGTCCCAGAAAGGAAACTGGTCCCAGGCAGGAAACTGGTCCCAGACAGGAAACTGGTCCCAGACAGGAAACTGGTCCCAGGCAGGAAACTGGTCCCAGGCAGGAAACTGGTCCCAGAATGGAAACTGGTCCCAGAATGGAAACTGGTCCCAGAATGGAAACTGGTCGGAAACTGGTCCCAGGCAGGAAACTGGTCAGAAACAGGTCCCAGGCAGGAAACTGGTCCCAGGTGGGAAACTGGTCCCAGACAGGAAACTGGTCCCAGGCAGGAAACTGGTCCCAGACAGGAAACTGGTCCCAGAATGGAAACTGGTCCCAGGCAGGAAACTGGTCCCAGACAGGAAACTGGTCCCAGAATGGAAACTGGTCCCAGAATGGAAACTGGTCCCAGGCAGGAAACTGGTCCCAGACAGGAAACTGGTCCCAGAATGGAAACTGGTCCCAGGCAGGAAACTGGTCCCAGACAGGAAACTGGTCGGAAACTGGTCCCAGACAGGAAACTGGTCCCAGAAAGGAAACTGGTCCCAGGCAGGAAACTGGTCCCAGACAGGAAACTGGTCCCAGGCAGGAAACTGGTCCCAGACAGGAAACTGGTCCCAGAAAGGAAACTGGTCCCAGGCAGGAAACTGGTCCCAGACAGGAAACTGGTCCCAGGCAGGAAACTGGTCCCAGACAGGAAACTGGTCCCAGAATGGAAACTGGTCCCGGGCAGGAAACTGGTCCCAGACAGGAAACTGGTCGGAAACTGGTCCCAGAAAGGAAACTGGTCCCAGAAAGGAAACTGGTCCCAGGCAGGAAACTGGTCCCAGACAGGAAACTGGTCCCAGGCAGGAAACTGGTCCCAGGCAGGAAACTGGTCCCAGACACGAAACTGGTCCCAGACAGGAAACTGGTCCCAGAAAGGAAACTGGTCCCAGGCAGGAAACTGGTCCCAGACAGGAAACTGGTCCCAGGCAGGAAACTGGTCCCAGAAAGGAAACTGGTCCCAGGCAGGAAACTGGTCCCAGGCAGGAAACTGGTACCAGGCAGGAAACTGGTCCCAGGCAGGAAACTGGTCGGAAATTGGTCCCAGACAGGAAACTGGTCCCAGACAGGAAACTGGTCCCAGAAAGGAAACTGGTCCCAGGCAGGAAACTGGTCCCAGACAGGAAACTGGTCCCAGGCAGGAAACTGGTCCCAGATAGGAAACTGGTCCCAGGCGGGAAACTGGTCCCAGACAGGAAACTGGTCCCATGCGGGAAACTGGTCCCAGGCAGGAAACTGGTCCCAGGCAGGAAACTGGTCCCAGGCAGGAAACTGGTCCCAGGCAGGAAACTGGTCGGAAACTGGTCCCAGACAGGAACCTGGTCCCAGAATGGAAACTGGTCCCAGGCAGGAAACTGGTCGGAAACTGGTCCCAGACAGGAACCTGGTCCCAGAATGGAAACTGGTCCCAGGCAGGAAACTGGTCCCAGGCAGGAAACTGGTCCCAGACAGGAAACTGGTCCCAGGCAGGAAACTGGTCCCAGACAGGAAACTGGTCCCAGAATGGAAACTGGTCCCAGGCAGGAAACTGGTCCCAGACAGGAAACTGGTCCCAGACAGGAAACTGGTCGGAAACTGGTCCCAGACAGGAAACTGGTCCAAGAAAGGAAACTGGTCCCAGAAAGGAAACTGGTCCCAGACAGGAAACTGGTCCCAGACAGGAAACTGGTCCCAGGCAGGAAACTGGTCCCAGGCAGGAAACTGGTCGGAAACTGGTCCCAGACAGGAAACTGGTCCAAGAAAGGAAACTGGTCCCAGAAAGGAAACTGGTCCCAGGCAGGAAACTGGTCCCAGACAGGAAACTGGTCCCAGGCAGGAAACTGGTCCCAGGCAGGAAACTGGTCGGAAACTGGTCCCAGACAGGAAACTGGTCCCAGACAGGAAACTGGTCCCAGAAAGGAAATTGGTCCCAGGCAGGAAACTGGTCCCAGGCAGGAAACTGGTCCCAGACAGGAAACTGGTCCCAGGCAGGAAACTGGTCGGAAACTGGTCCCAGACAGGAAACTGGTCCCAGACAGGAAACTGGTCGGAAACTGGTCCCAGACAGGAAACTGGTCCCAGAAAGGAATCTGGTCCAAGACAGGAAACTGGTCCAAGACAGGAATCTGGTCCCAGAATGGAAACTGGTCCCAGGCAGGAAACTGGTCCCAGACAGGAAACTGGTCCCAGGCAGGAAACTGGTCCCAGACAGGAATCTGGTCCCAGAATGGAAACTGGTCCCAGGCAGGAAACTGGTCCCAGGCAGGAAACTGGTCCCAGACAGGAAACTGGTCCCAGACAGGAATCTGGTCCCAGACAGGAATCTGGTCCCAGAATGGAAACTGGTCCCAGGCAGGAAACTGGTCCCAGACAGGAAACTGGTCCCAGGCACGAAACTGGTCCCAGACAGGAAACTGGTCCCAGACAGGAAACTGGTCCCAGACAGGAAACTGGTCCCAGAAAGGAATCTGGTCCCAGACAGGAATCTGGTCCCAGACAGGAAACTGGTCCAAGACAGGAATCTGGTCCCAGAATGGAAACTGGTCCCAGGCAGGAAACTGGTCCCAGACAGGAAACTGGTCCCAGAATGGAAACTGGTCCCAGACAGGAATCTGGTCCCAGAATGGAAACTGGTCCCAGACAGGAAACTGGTCCCAGGCAGGAAACTGGTCCCAGACAGGAAACTGGTCCCAGACAGGAATCTGGTCCCAGACAGGAAACTGGTCCCAGGCAGGAAACTGGTCCCAGGCAGGAAACTGGTCCCAGACAGGAATCTGGTCCCAGGCAGGAAACTGGTCCCAGGCAGGAAACTGGTCCCAGACAGGAAACTGGTCCCAGACAGGAAACTGGTCCCAGGCAGGAAACTGGTCGGAAACTGGTCCCAGACAGGAAACTGGTCCCAGACAGGAAACTGGTCCCAGGCAGGAAACTGGTCCCAGGCAGGAAACTGGTCCCAGACAGGAATCTGGTCCCAGACAGGAATCTGGTCCCAGAATGGAAACTGGTCCCAGGCAGGAAACTGGTCCCAGGCAGGAAACTGGTCCCAGACAGGAAACTGGTCCCAGACAGGAAACTGGTCCCAGACAGGAAACTGGTCCCAGAAAGGAAACTGGTCCCAGACAGGAAACTGGTCCCAGACAGGAAACTGGTCCCAGGCAGGAAACTGGTCCCAGAATGGAAATTAGTCCCAGGCAGGAAACTAGTCCCAGACAGGAAACTGGTCCCAGACAGGAAACTGGTCCCAGGCAGGAAACTGGTCCCAGACAGGAAACTGGTCCCAGGCAGGAAACTGGTCCCAGACAGGAAACTGGTCCCAGACAGGAAACTGGTCCCAGACAGGAAACTGGTCCCAGAATGGAAACTAGTCCCAGGCAGGAAACTAGTCCCAGACAGGAAACTGGTCCCAGACAGGAAACTGGTCCCAGACAGGAAACTGGTCCCAGGCAGGAAACTGGTCCCAGACAGGAAACTGGTCCCAGGCAGGAAACTGGTCCCAGACAGGAAACTGGTCCCAGGCAGGAAACTGGTCCCAGGCAGGAAACTGGTCCCAGACAGGAAACTGGTCCCAGACAGGAAACTGGTCCCAGGCAGGAAACTGGTCCCAGACAGGAAACTGGTCCCAGACAGGAAACTGGTCCCAGAATGGAAACTAGTCCCAGGCAGGAAACTAGTCCCAGACAGGAAACTGGTCCCAGACAGGAAACTGGTCCCAGGCAGGAAACTGGTCCCAGACAGGAAACTGGTCCCAGGCAGGAAACTGGTCCCAGGTGGGAAACTGGTCCCAGACAGGAAACTGGTCCCAGGCAGGAAACTGGTCCCAGGCAGGAAACTGGTCCCAGGCAGGAAACTGGTCCCAGACCGGAAACTGGTCCCAGGCAGGAAACTGGTCCCAGACAGGAAACTGGTCGGAAACTGGTCCCAGACAGGAAACTGGTCCCAGGCAGGAAACTGGTCCCAGGCAGGAAACTGGTCCCAGACAGGAAACTGGTCCCAGGCAGGAAACTGGTCCCAGACAGGAATCTGGTCCCAGAATGGAAACTGGTCCCAGGCAGGAAACTGGTCCCAGGCAGGAAACTGGTCCCAGACAGGAAACTGGTCCCAGACAGGAATCTGGTCCCAGACAGGAATCTGGTCCCAGAATGGAAACTGGTCCCAGGCAGGAAACTGGTCCCAGGCAGGAAACTGGTCCCAGACAGGAAACTGGTCCCAGGCAGGAAACTGGTCCCAGAATGGAAACTGGTCCCAGACAGGAAACTGGTCCCAGACAGGAAACTGGTCCCAGACAGGAAACTGGTCCCAGACAGGAATCTGGTCCCAGACAGGAAACTGGTCCAAGACAGGAATCTGGTCCCAGAATGGAAACTGGTCCCAGGCAGGGAACTGGTCCCAGACAGGAAACTGGTCCCAGAATGGAAACTGGTCCCAGACAGGAATCTGGTCCCAGAATGGAAACTGGTCCCAGGCAGGAAACTGGTCCCAGGTAGGAAACTGGTCCCAGACAGGAAACAGGTCCCAGACAGGAATCTGGTCCCAGACAGGAAACTGGTCCCAGCCAGGAAACTGGTCCCAGGCAGGAAACTGGTCCCTGACAGGAATCTGGTCCCAGACAGGAAACTGGTCCCAGGCAGGAAACTGGTCCCAGACAGGAAACTGGTCCCAGGCAGGAAACTGGTCCCAGACAGGAAACTGGTCCCAGGCAGGAAACTGGTCCCAGACAGGAAACTGGTCCTAGACAGGAAACTGGTCACAGACAGGAAACTGGTCCCAGGCAGGAAACTGGTCCCAGAATGGAAACTAGTCCCAGGCAGGAAACTAGTCCCAGACAGGAAACTGGTCCCAGACAGGAAACTGGTCCCAGGCAGGAAACTGGTCCCAGGCAGGAAACTGGTCCCAGACAGGAAACTGGTCCCAGGCAGGAAACTGGTCCCAGACAGGAAACTGGTCCCAGACAGGAAACTGGTCCCAGAATGGAAACTAGTCCCAGGCAGGAAACTAGTCCCAGACAGGAAACTGGTCCCAGACAGGAAACTGGTCCCAGGCAGGAAACTGGTCCCAGGCAGGAAACTGGTCCCAGACAGGAAACTGGTCCCAGACAGGAAACTGGTCCCAGACAGGAAACTGGTCCCAGGCAGGAAACTGGTCCCAGACAGGAATCTGGTCCCAGACAGGAAACTGGTCCCAGACAGGAAACTGGTCCCAGACAGGAAACTGGTCGGAAACTGGTCCCAGACAGGAAACTGGTCCCAGACAGGAAACTGGTCCCAGGCAGGAAACTGGTCCCAGACAGGAAACTGGTCCCAGACAGGAAACTGGTCGGAAACTGGTCCCAGACAGGAAACTGGTCCCAGACAGGAAACTGGTCCCAGGCAGGAAACTGGTCCCAGGCGGGAAACTGGTCTCAGGTGGGAAACTGGTCCCAGGCGGGAAACTGGTCCCAGGCAGGAAACTGGTCCCAGACAGGAAACTGGTCCCAGACAGGAAACTGGTCCCAGGCGGGAAACTGGTCCCAGACAGGAAACTGGTCCCAGAAAGGAAACTGGTCCCAGGCGGGAAACTGGTCCCAGACAGGAAACTGGTCCCAGGCAGGAAACTGGTCCCAGGCAGGAAACTGGTCGGAAACTGGTCCCAGACAGGAAACTGGTCCCAGACAGGAAACTGGTCCCAGACAGGAAACTGGTCCCAGGCAGGAAACTGGTCCCAGAAAGGAAACTGGTCCCAGGCAGGAAACTGGTCCCAGACAGGAAACTGGTCCCAGGCAGGAAACTGGTCCCAGAATGGAAACTAGTCCCAGGCAGGAAACTAGTCCCAGACAGGAAACTGGTCCCAGACAGGAAACTGGTCCCAGGCAGGAAACTGGTCCCAGACAGGAAACTGGTCCCAGGCAGGAAACTGGTCCCAGACAGGAAACTGGTCCCAGACAGGAAACTGGTCCCAGAATAAAAACTAGTCCCAGGCAGGAAACTAGTCCCAGACAGGAAACTGGTTCCAGACAGGAAACTGGTCCCAGGCAGGAAACTGGTCCCAGACAGGAAACTGGTCCCAGGCAGGAAACTGGTCCCAGACAGGAAACTGGTCCCAGGCAGGAAACTGGTCCCAGACAGGAAACTGGTCCCAGGCAGGAAACTGGTCCCAGACAGGAAACTGGTCCCAGACAGGAAACTGGTCCCAGAATGGAAACTAGTCCCAGGCAGGAAACTAGTCCCAGACAGGAAACTGGTCCCAGGCAGGAAACTGGTCCCAGACAGGAAACTGGTCCCAGGCAGGAAACTGGTCCCAGACAGGAAACTGGTCGGAAACTGGTCCCAGACAGGAAACTGGTCCCAGGCAGGAAACTGGTCCCAGGCAGGAAACTGGTCCCAGACAGGAAACTGGTCCCAGGCAGGAAACTGGTCCCAGACAGGAAACTGGTCCCAGAATGGAAACTGGTCCCAGGCAGGAAACTGGTCCCAGGCAGGAAACTGGTCCCAGACAGGAAACTGGTCCCAGACAGGAATCTGGTCCCAGAATGGAAACTGGTCCCAGGCAGGAAACTGGTCCCAGGCAGGAAACTGGTCCCAGACAGGAAACTGGTCCCAGACAGGAATCTGGTCCCAGACAGGAATCTGGTCCCAGAATGGAAACTGGTCCCAGACAGGAAACTGGTCGGAAACTGGTCCCAGACAGGAAACTGGTCCCAGAATGGAAACTGGTCCCAGGCAGGAAACTGGTCCCAGGCAGGAAACTGGTCCCAGACAGGAAACTGGTCCCAGACAGGAATCTGGTCCCAGAATGGAAACTGGTCCCAGGCAGGAAACTGGTCCCAGGCAGGAAACAGGTCCCAGACAGGAAACTGGTCCCAGACAGGAATCTGGTCCCAGAATGGAAACTGGTCCCAGGCAGGAAACTGGTCCCAGGCAGGAAACTGGTCCCAGACAGGAATCTGGTCCCAGAATGGAAACTGGTCCCAGGCAGGAAACTGGTCCCAGGTAGGAAACTGGTCCCAGACAGGAAACAGGTCCCAGACAGGAATCTGGTCCCAGACAGGAAACTGGTCCCAGGCAGGAAACTGGTCCCAGACAGGAATCTGGTCCCAGGCAGGAAACTGGTCCCAGACAGGAAACTGGTCCCAGACAGGAAACTGGTCCCAGGCAGGAAACTGGTCGGAAACTGGTCCCAGACAGGAAACTGGTCCCAGACAGGAAACTGGTCCCAGACAGGAAACTGGTCCCAGGCAGGAAACTGGTCCCAGACAGGAATCTGGTCCCAGACAGGAAACTGGTCCCAGAATGGAAACTGGTCCCAGGCAGGAAACTGGTCCCAGACAGGAAACTGGTCCCAGGCAGGAAACTGGTCCCAGACAGGAAACTGGTCCCAGACAGGAAACTGGTCCCAGAAAGGAAACTGGTCCCAGACAGGAAACTGGTCCCAGACAGGAAACTGGTCCCAGGCAGGAAACTGGTCCCAGAATGGAAACTAGTCCCAGGCAGGAAACTAGTCCCAGACAGGAAACTGGTCCCAGACAGGAAACTGGTCCCAGGCAGGAAACTGGTCCCAGACAGGAAACTGGTCCCAGGCAGGAAACTGGTCCCAGACAGGAAACTGGTCCCAGACAGGAAACTGGTCCCAGGCAGGAAACTGGTCCCAGACAGGAAACTGGTCCCAGACAGGAAACTGGTCCCAGAATGGAAACTAGTCCCAGACAGGAAACTGGTCCCAGACAGGAAACTGGTCCCAGGCAGGAAACTGGTCCCAGACAGGAAACTGGTCCCAGGCAGGAAACTGGTCCCAGGTGGGAAACTGGTCCCAGACAGGAAACTGGTCCCAGACAGGAAACTGGTCCCAGGCAGGAAACTGGTCCCAGACAGGAAACTGGTCCCAGACAGGAAACTGGTCCCAGACAGGAAACTGGTCCCAGACAGGAAACTGGTCCCAGGCAGGAAACTGGTCCCAGGCAGGAAACTGGTCCCAGGCAGGAAACTGGTCCCAGACCAGAAACTGGTCCCAGGCAGGAAACTGGTCCCAGACAGGAAACTGGTCGGAAACTGGTCCCAGACAGGAAACTGGTCCCAGGCAGGAAACTGGTCCCAGGCAGGAAACTGGTCCCAGACAGGAAACTGGTCCCAGGCAGGAAACTGGTCCCAGACAGGAATCTGGTCCCAGAATGGAAACTGGTCCCAGGCAGGAAACTGGTCCCAGGCAGGAAACTGGTCCCAGACAGGAAACTGGTCCCAGACAGGAATCTGGTCCCAGACAGGAATCTGGTCACAGAATGGAAACTGGTCCCAGGCAGGAAACTGGTCCCAGGCAGGAAACTGGTCCCAGACAGGAAACTGGTCCCAGACAGGAAACTGGTCCCAGGCAGGAAACTGGTCCCAGACAGGAAACTGGTCCCAGACAGGAAACTGGTCCCAGACAGGAAACTGGTCCCAGACAGGAATCTGGTCCCAGACAGGAAACTGGTCCAAGACAGGAATCTGGTCCCAGAATGGAAACTGGTCCCAGGCAGGGAACTGGTCCCAGACAGGAAACTGGTCCCAGAATGGAAACTGGTCCCAGACAGGAAACAGGTCCCAGACAGGAATCTGGTCCCAGACAGGAAACTGGTCCCAGCCAGGAAACTGGTCCCAGGCAGGAAACTGGTCCCAGACAGGAATCTGGTCCCAGACAGGAATCTGGTCCCAGAATGGAAACTGGTCCCAGGCAGGAAACTGGTCCCAGACAGGAAACTGGTCCTAGGCAGGAAACTGGTCCCAGGCAGGAAACTGGTCCCAGACAGGAATCTGGTCCCAGACAGGAATCTGGTCCCAGAATGGAAACTGGTCCCAGGCAGGAAACTGGTCCCAGGCAGGAAACTGGTCCCAGACAGGAAACTGGTCCCAGGCAGGAAACTGGTCCCAGACAGGAAACTGGTCCCAGGCAGGAAACTGGTCACAGACAGGAAACTGGTCCCAGGCAGGAAACTGGTCCCAGAATGGAAACTAGTCCCAGGCAGGAAACTAGTCCCAGACAGGAAACTGGTCCCAGACAGGAAACTGGTCCCAGGCAGGAAACTGGTCCCAGAAAGGAAACTGGTCCAAGGCAGGAAACTGGTCCCAGACAGGAAACTGGTCCCAGACAGGAAACTGGTCCCAGAATGGAAACTAGTCCCAGGCAGGAAACTAGTCCCAGACAGGAAACTGGTCCCAGACAGGAAACTGGTCCCAGGCAGGAAACTGGTCCCAGGCAGGAAACTGGTCCCAGACAGGAAACTGGTCCCAGGCAGGAAACTGGTCCCAGACAGGAAACTGGTCCCAGAAAGGAAACTGGTCCCAGAATGGAAACTAGTCCCAGGCAGGAAACTAGTCCCAGACAGGAAACTGGTCCCAGACAGGAAACTGGTCCCAGGCAGGAAACTGGTCCCAGGCAGGAAACTGGTCCCAGACAGGAAACTGGTCCCAGGCAGGAAACTGGTCCCAGACAGGAAACTGGTCCCAGACAGGAAACTGGTCCCAGGCAGGAAACTGGTCCCAGACAGGAATCTGGTCCCAGACAGGAAACTGGTCCCAGACAGGAAACTGGTCCCAGACAGGAAACTGGTCGGAAACTGGTCCCAGACAGGAAACTGGTCCCAGACAGGAAACTGGTCCCAGGCAGGAAACTGGTCCCAGACAGGAAACTGGTCCCAGACAGGAAACTGGTCGGAAACTGGTCCCAGACAGGAAACTGGTCCCAGACAGGAAACTGGTCCCAGGCAGGAAACTGGTCCCAGGCGGGAAACTGGTCTCAGGTGGGAAACTGGTCCCAGGCGGGAAACTGGTCCCAGGCAGGAAACTGGTCCCAGACAGGAAACTGGTCCCAGACAGGAAACTGGTCCCAGGCGGGAAACTGGTCCCAGACAGGAAAATGGTCCCAGAAAGGAAACTGGTCCCAGGCGGGAAACTGGTCCCAGACAGGAAACTGGTCCCAGGCAGGAAACTGGTCCCAGGCAGGAAACTGGTCGGAAACTGGTCCCAGACAGGAAACTGGTCCCAGACAGGAAACTGGTCCCAGACAGGAAACTGGTCCCAGGCAGGAAACTGGTCCCAGAAAGGAAACTGGTCCCAGGCAGGAAACTGGTCCCAGACAGGAAACTGGTCCCAGGCAGGAAACTGGTCCCAGAATGGAAACTAGTCCCAGGCAGGAAACTAGTCCCAGACAGGAAACTGGTCCCAGACAGGAAACTGGTCCCAGGCAGGAAACTGGTCCCAGACAGGAAACTGGTCCCAGGCAGGTAACTGGTCCCAGACAGGAAACTGGTCCCAGACAGGAAACTGGTCCCAGAATGGAAACTAGTCCCAGGCAGGAAACTAGTCCCAGACAGGAAACTGGTCCCAGACAGGAAACTGGTCCCAGGCAGGAAACTGGTCCCAGACAGGAAACTGGTCCCAGGCAGGAAACTGGTCCCAGACAGGAAACTGGTCCCAGACAGGAAACTGGTCCCAGAATGGAAACTAGTCCCAGGCAGGAAACTGGTCCCAGGCAGGAAACTGGTCCCAGACAGGAAACTGGTCCCAGACAGGAAACTGGTCCCAGGCAGGAAACTGGTCCCAGACAGGAAACTGGTCCCAGAATGGAAACTGGTCCCAGGCGGGAAACTGGTCCCAGACAGGAAACTGGTCCCAGGCAGGAAACTGGTCCCAGGCAGGAAACTGGTCCCAGACAGGAAACTGGTCCCAGGCAGGAAACTGGTCCCAGACAGGAAACTGGTCGGAAACTGGTCCCAGACAGGAAACTGGTCCCAGGCAGGAAACTGGTCCCAGGCAGGAAACTGGTCCCAGACAGGAAACTGGTCCCAGGCAGGAAACTGGTCCCAGACAGGAAACTGGTCCCAGAATGGAAACTGGTCCCAGGCAGGAAACTGGTCCCAGACAGGAAACTGGTCCCAGACAGGAATCTGGTCCCAGAATGGAAACTGGTCCCAGGAAGGAAACTGGTCCCAGGCAGGAAACTGGTCCCAGACAGGAAACTGGTCCCAGACAGGAATCTGGTCCCAGACAGGAATCTGGTCCCAGAATGGAAACTGGTCCCAGGCAGGAAACTGGTCCCAGGCAGGAAACTGGTCCCAGACAGGAAACTGGTCCCAGACAGGAATCTGGTCCCAGAATGGAAACTGGTCCCAGGCAGGAAACTGGTCCCAGGCAGGAAACTGGTCCCAGACAGGAATCTGGTCCCAGAATGGAAACTGGTCCCAGGCAGGAAACTGGTCCCAGGTAGGAAACTGGTCCCAGACAGGAAACAGGTCCCAGACAGGAATCTGGTCCCAGACAGGAAACTGGTCCCAGGCAGGAAACTGGTCCCAGACAGGAATCTGGTCCCAGGCAGGAAACTGGTCCCAGGCAGGAAACTGGTCCCAGACAGGAAACTGGTCCCAGACAGGAAACTGGTCCCAGGCAGGAAACTGGTCGGAAACTGGTCCCAGACTTGAAACTGGTCCCAGACAGGAAACTGGTCCCAGACAGGAAACTGGTCCCAGACAGGAAACTGGTCCCAGGCAGGAAACTGGTCCCAGACAGGAATCTGGTCCCAGACAGGAAACTGGTCCCAGAATGGAAACTGGTCCCAGGCAGGAAACTGGTCCCAGACAGGAAACTGGTCCCAGGCAGGAAACTGGTCCCAGACAGGAAACTGGTCCCAGACAGGAAACTGGTCCCAGAAAGGAAACTGGTCCCAGACAGGAAACTGGTCCCAGACAGGAAACTGGTCCCAGGCAGGAAACTGGTCCCAGAATGGAAACTAGTCCCAGGCAGGAAACTAGTCCCAGACAGGAAACTGGTCCCAGACAGGAAACTGGTCCCAGGCAGGAAACTGGTCCCAGACAGGAAACTGGTCCCAGGCAGGAAACTGGTCCCAGACAGGAAACTGGTCCCAGACAGGAAACTGGTCCCAGACAGGGAACTGGTCCCAGAATGGAAACTAGTCCCAGGCAGGAAACTAGTCCCAGACAGGAAACTGGTCCCAGACAGGAAACTGGTCCCAGACAGGAAACTGGTCCCAGGCAGGAAACTGGTCCCAGACAGGAAACTGGTCCCAGGCAGGAAACTGGTCCCAGACAGGAAACTGGTCCCAGAAAGGAAACTGGTCCCAGAATGGAAACTAGTCCAAGGCAGGAAACTAGTCCCAGACAGGAAACTGGTCCCAGACAGGAAACTGGTCCCAGGCAGGAAACTGGTCCCAGACAGGAAACTGGTCCCAGGCAGGAAACTGGTCCCAGGTGGGAAACTGGTCCCAGACAGGAAACTGGTCCCAGGCAGGAAACTGGTCCCAGGCAGGAAACTGGTCCCAGGCAGGAAACTGGTCCCAGACAGGAAACTGGTCCCAGGCAGGAAACTGGTCCCAGACAGGAAACTGGTCGGAAACTGGTCCCAGACAGGAAACTGGTCCCAGGCAGGAAACTGGTCCCAGGCAGGAAACTGGTCCCAGACAGGAAACTGGTCCCAGGCAGGAAACTGGTCCCAGACAGGAATCTGGTCCCAGAATGGAAACTGGTCCCAGGCAGGAAACTGGTCCCAGACAGGAATCTGGTCCCAGACAGGAATCTGGTCCCAGAATGGAAACTGGTCCCAGGCAGGAAACTGGTCCCAGGCAGGAAACTGGTCCCAGACAGGAAACTGGTCCCAGACAGGAAACTGGTCCCAGGCAGGAAACTGGTCCCAGAATGGAAACTGGTCCCAGACAGGAAACTGGTCCCAGACAGGAAACTGGTCCCAGACAGGAATCTGGTCCAAGACAGGAAACTGGTCCCAGAATGGAAACTGGTCCCAGGCAGGAAACTGGTCCCAGGCAGGAAACTGGTCCCAGACAGGAAACTGGTCCCAGACAGGAAACTGGTCCCAGGCAGGAAACTGGTCCCAGAATGGAAACTGGTCCCAGACAGGAAACTGGTCCCAGACAGGAAACTGGTCCCAGAAGGGAATCTGGTCCCAGACAGGAATCTGGTCCCAGACAGGAAACTGGTCCAAGACAGGAATCTGGTCCCAGAATGGAAACTGGTCCCAGGCAGGTAACTGGTCCCAGACAGGAAACTGGTCCCAGAATGGAAACTGGTCCCAGAATGGAAACTGGTCCCAGGCAGGTAACTGGTCCCAGACAGGAAACTGGTCCCAGAATGGAAACTGGTCCCAGACAGGAATCTGGTCCCAGAATGGAAACTGGTCCCAGGCAGGAAACTGGTCCCAGGTAGGAAACTGGTCCCAGACAGGAAACAGGTCCCAGACAGGAATCTGGTCCCAGACAGGAAACTGGTCCCAGGCAGGAAACTGGTCCCAGGCAGGAAACTGGTCCCAGACAGGA
Source organism: Telmatherina bonti (assembly GCF_933228915.1). Classification (NCBI taxonomy): domain Eukaryota; kingdom Metazoa; phylum Chordata; class Actinopteri; order Atheriniformes; family Telmatherinidae; genus Telmatherina; species Telmatherina bonti. The sequence goes on from NC_136622.1 coordinate 39,547,522, forward strand.
ATCTGGTCCCAGACAGGAATCTGGTCCCAGAATGGAAACTGGTCCCAGGCAGGAAACTGGTCCCAGGCAGGAAACTGGGGCCAGACAGGAAACTGGTCCCAGACAGGAAACTGGTCCTAGGCAGGAAACTGGTCCCAGGCAGGAAACTGGTCCCAGACAGGAAACTGGTCCCAGACAGGAATCTGGTCCCAGACAGGAATCTGGTCCCAGAATGGAAACTGGTCCCAGGCAGGAAACTGGTCCCAGGCAGGAAACTGGTCCCAGACAGGAAACTGGTCCCAGGCAGGAAACTGGTCCCAGACAGGAAACTGGTCCCAGGCAGGAAACTGGTCCCAGACAGGAAACTGGTCCCAGGCAGGAAACTGGTCCCAGAATGGAAACTAGTCCCAGGCAGGAAACTAGTCCCAGACAGGAAACTGGTCCCAGACAGGAAACTGGTCCCAGGCAGGAAACTGGTCCCAGACAGGAAACTGGTCCAAGGCAGGAAACTGGTCCCAGACAGGAAACTGGTCCCAGACAGGAAACTGGTCCCAGAATGGAAACTAGTCCCAGGCAGGAAACTAGTCCCAGACAGGAAACTGGTCCCAGACAGGAAACTGGTCCCAGGCAGGAAACTTGTCCCAGGCAGGAAACTGGTCCCAGACAGGAAACTGGTCCCAGGCAGGAAACTGGTCCCAGACAGGAAACTGGTCCCAGACAGGAAACTGGTCCCAGAATGGAAACTAGTCCCAGGCAGGAAACTGGTCCCAGACAGGAAACTGGTCCCAGAATGGAAACTAGTCCCAGGCAGGAAACTGGTCCCAGACAGGAAACTGGTCCCAGACAGGAAACTGGTCCCAGGCAGGAAACTGGTCCCAGGCAGGAAACTGGTCCCAGACAGGAAACTGGTCCCAGGCAGGAAACTGGTCCCAGACAGGAAACTGGTCCCAGACAGGAAACTGGTCCCAGACAGGAATCTGGTCCCAGACAGGAATCTGGTCCCAGAATGGAAACTGGTCCCAGGCAGGAAACTGGTCCCAGGCAGGAAACTGGTCCCAGACAGGAAACTGGTCCCAGACAGGAAACTGGTCCCAGGCAGGAAACTGGTCCCAGAATGGAAACTGGTCCCAGACAGGAAACTGGTCCCAGACAGGAAACTGGTCCCAGACAGGAATCTGGTCCAAGACAGGAATCTGGTCCCAGAATGGAAACTGGTCCCAGGCAGGAAACTGGTCCCAGGCAGGAAACTGGTCCCAGACAGGAAACTGGTCCCAGACAGGAAACTGGTCCCAGGCAGGAAACTGGTCCCAGAATGGAAACTGGTCCCAGACAGGAAACTGGTCCCAGACAGGAAACTGGTCCCAGAAGGGAATCTGGTCCCAGACAGGAATCTGGTCCCAGACAGGAAACTGGTCCAAGACAGGAATCTGGTCCCAGAATGGAAACTGGTCCCAGGCAGGGAACTGGTCCCAGACAGGAAACTGGTCCCAGAATGGAAACTGGTCCCAGACAGGAATCTGGTCCCAGAATGGAAACTGGTCCCAGGCAGGAAACTGGTCCCAGACAGGAAACTGGTCCCAGGCAGGAATCTGGTCCCAGACAGGAAACTGGTCCCAGGCAGGAAACTGGTCCCAGACAGGAATCTGGTCCCAGAATGGAAACTGGTCCCAGACAGGAATCTGGTCCCAGAATGGAAACTGGTCCCAGACAGGAAACTGGTCCCAGACAGGTAACTGGTCCCAGACAGGAAACTGGTCCCAGGCAGGAAACTGGTCCCAGACAGGAAACTGGTCCCAGACAGGAAACTGGTCGGAAACTGGTCCCAGGCAGGAAACTGGTCCCAGACAGGAAACTGGTCCAAGAAAGGAAACTGGTCCAAGGCGGGAAACTGGTCTCAGGTGGGAAACTGGTCCCAGGCGGGAAACTGGTCCCAGGCAGGAAACTGGTCCCAGACAGGAAACTGGTCCCAGACAGGAAACTGGTCCCAGGCGGGAAACTGGTCCCAGACAGGAAACTGGTCCCAGAAAGGAAACTGGTCCCAGGCGGGAAACTGGTCCCAGACAGGAAACTGGTCCCAGGCAGGAAACTGGTCCCAGGCAGGAAACTGGTCGGAAACTGGTCCCAGACAGGAAACTGGTCCCAGACAGGAAACTGGTCCCAGACAGGAAACTGGTCCCAGGCAGGAAACTGGTCCCAGGCAGGAAACTGGTCCCAGAATGGAAACTAGTCCCAGGCAGGAAACTAGTCCCAGACAGGAAACTGGTCCCAGACAGGAAACTGGTCCCAGGCAGGAAACTGGTCCCAGACAGGAAACTGGTCCCAGGCAGGAAACTGGTCCCAGACAGGAAACTGGTCCCAGAATGGAAACTAGTCCCAGGCAGGAAACTAGTCCCAGACAGGAAACTGGTCCCAGACAGGAAACTGGTCCCAGACAGGAAACTGGTCCCAGGCAGGAAACTGGTCCCAGACAGGAAACTGGTCCCAGGCAGGAAACTGGTCCCAGACAGGAAACTGGTCCCAGACAGGAAACTGGTCCCAGGCAGGAAACTGGTCCCAGGTGGGAAACTGGTCCCAGACAGGAAACTGGTCCCAGGCAGGAAACTGGTCCCAGGCAGGAAACTGGTCCCAGACAGGAAACTGGTCCCAGGCAGGAAACTGGTCCCAGAATGGAAACTGGTCCCAGACAGGAAACTGGTCCCAGACAGGAAACTGGTCCCAGACAGGAATCTGGTCCAAGACAGGAATCTGGTCCCAGAATGGAAACTGGTCCCAGGCAGGAAACTGGTCCCAGGCAGGAAACTGGTCCCAGACAGGAAACTGGTCCCAGAAAGGAAACTGGTCCCAGGCGGGAAACTGGTCCCAGACAGGAAACTGGTCCCAGGCAGGAAACTGGTCCCAGGCAGGAAACTGGTCGGAAACTGGTCCCAGACAGGAAACTGGTCCCAGACAGGAAACTGGTCCCAGACAGGAAACTGGTCCCAGGCAGGAAACTGGTCCCAGGCAGGAAACTGGTCCCAGAATGGAAACTAGTCCCAGGCAGGAAACTAGTCCCAGACAGGAAACTGGTCCCAGACAGGAAACTGGTCCCAGGCAGGAAACTGGTCCCAGACAGGAAACTGGTCCCAGGCAGGAAACTGGTCCCAGAATGGAAACTAGTCCCAGGCAGGAAACTAGTCCCAGACAGGAAACTGGTCCCAGACAGGAAACTGGTCCCAGGCAGGAAACTGGTCCCAGAAAGGAAACTGGTCCAAGGCAGGAAACTGGTCCCAGACAGGAAACTGGTCCCAGACAGGAAACTGGTCCCAGAATGGAAACTAGTCCCAGGCAGGAAACTAGTCCCAGACAGGAAACTGGTCCCAGACAGGAAACTGGTCCCAGGCAGGAAACTGGTCCCAGGCAGGAAACTGGTCCCAGAATGGAAACTGGTCCCAGGCAGGAAACTGGTCCCAGACAGGAAACTGGTCCCAGACAGGAAACTGGTCCCAGAATGGAAACTAGTCCCAGGCAGGAAACTAGTCCCAGACAGGAAACTGGTCCCAGACAGGAAACTGGTCCCAGGCAGGAAACTGGTCCCAGACAGGAAACTGGTCCCAGACAGGAAACTGGTCCCAGAATGGAAACTAGTCCCAGGCAGGAAACTGGTCCCAGACAGGAAACTGGTCCCAGAATGGAAACTAGTCCCAGGCAGGAAACTGGTCCCAGACAGGAAACTGGTCCCAGGCAGGAAACTGGTCCCAGGCAGGAAACTGGTCCCAGACAGGAAACTGGTCCCAGGCAGGAAACTGGTCCCAGACAGGAAACTGGTCCCAGACAGGAAACTGGTCCCAGACAGGAATCTGGTCCCAGACAGGAATCTGGTCCCAGAATGGAAACTGGTCCCAGGCAGGAAACTGGTCCCAGGCAGGAAACTGGTCCCAGACAGGAAACTGGTCCCAGACAGGAAACTGGTCCCAGGCAGGAAACTGGTCCCAGAATGGAAACTGGTCCCAGACAGGAAACTGGTCCCAGACAGGAATCTGGTCCAAGACAGGAATCTGGTCCCAGAATGGAAACTGGTCCCAGGCAGGAAACTGGTCCCAGGCAGGAAACTGGTCCCAGACAGGAAACTGGTCCCAGACAGGAAACTGGTCCCAGGCAGGAAACTGGTCCCAGAATGGAAACTGGTCCCAGACAGGAAACTGGTCCCAGACAGGAAACTGGTCCCAGAAGGGAATCTGGTCCCAGACAGGAATCTGGTCCCAGACAGGAAACTGGTCCAAGACAGGAATCTGGTCCCAGAATGGAAACTGGTCCCAGGCAGGGAACTGGTCCCAGACAGGAAACTGGTCCCAGAATGGAAACTGGTCCCAGACAGGAATCTGGTCCCAGAATGGAAACTGGTCCCAGGCAGGAAACTGGTCCCAGACAGGAAACTGGTCCCAGGCAGGAATCTGGTCCCAGACAGGAAACTGGTCCCAGGCAGGAAACTGGTCCCAGACAGGAATCTGGTCCCAGAATGGAAACTGGTCCCAGACAGGAATCTGGTCCCAGAATGGAAACTGGTCCCAGAAGGGAATCTGGTCCCAGACAGGAATCTGGTCCCAGACAGGAAACTGGTCCAAGACAGGAATCTGGTCCCAGAATGGAAACTGGTCCCAGGCAGGGAACTGGTCCCAGACAGGAAACTGGTCCCAGAATGGAAACTGGTCCCAGACAGGAATCTGGTCCCAGAATGGAAACTGGTCCCAGGCAGGAAACTGGTCCCAGACAGGAAACTGGTCCCAGGCAGGAATCTGGTCCCAGACAGGAAACTGGTCCCAGGCAGGAAACTGGTCCCAGAAAGGAATCTGGTCCCAGAATGGAAACTGGTCCCAGACAGGAATCTGGTCCCAGAATGGAAACTGGTCCCAGACAGGAAACTGGTCCCAGACAGGTAACTGGTCCCAGACAGGAAACTGGTCCCAGGCAGGAAACTGGTCCCAGACAGGAAACTGGTCCCAGACAGGAAACTGGTCGGAAACTGGTCCCAGGCAGGAAACTGGTCCCAGACAGGAAACTGGTCCCAGAAAGGAAACTGGTCCAAGGCGGGAAACTGGTCTCAGGTGGGAAACTGGTCCCAGGCGGGAAACTGGTCCCAGACAGGAAACTGGTCCCAGACAGGAAACTGGTCCCAGGCAGGAAACTGGTCCCAGACAGGAAACTGGTCCCAGACAGGAAACTGGTCCCAGAAAGGAAACTGGTCCCAGACAGGAAACTGGTCCCAGACAGGAAACTGGTCCCAGGCAGGAAACTGGTCCCAGAATGGAAACTAGTCCCAGGCAGGAAACTAGTCCCAGACAGGAAACTGGTCCCAGACAGGAAACTGGTCCCAGGCAGGAAACTGGTCCCAGACAGGAAACTGGTCCCAGGCAGGAAACTGGTCCCAGACAGGAAACTGGTCCCAGACAGGAAACTGGTCCCAGACAGGGAACTGGTCCCAGAATGGAAACTAGTCCCAGGCAGGAAACTAGTCCCAGACAGGAAACTGGTCCCAGACAGGAAACTGGTCCCAGACAGGAAACTGGTCCCAGGCAGGAAACTGGTCCCAGACAGGAAACTGGTCCCAGGCAGGAAACTGGTCCCAGACAGGAAACTGGTCCCAGAAAGGAAACTGGTCCCAGAATGGAAACTAGTCCAAGGCAGGAAACTAGTCCCAGACAGGAAACTGGTCCCAGACAGGAAACTGGTCCCAGGCAGGAAACTGGTCCCAGACAGGAAACTGGTCCCAGGCAGGAAACTGGTCCCAGGTGGGAAACTGGTCCCAGACAGGAAACTGGTCCCAGGCAGGAAACTGGTCCCAGGCAGGAAACTGGTCCCAGGCAGGAAACTGGTCCCAGACAGGAAACTGGTCCCAGGCAGGAAACTGGTCCCAGACAGGAAACTGGTCGGAAACTGGTCCCAGACAGGAAACTGGTCCCAGGCAGGAAACTGGTCCCAGGCAGGAAACTGGTCCCAGACAGGAAACTGGTCCCAGGCAGGAAACTGGTCCCAGACAGGAATCTGGTCCCAGAATGGAAACTGGTCCCAGGCAGGAAACTGGTCCCAGACAGGAATCTGGTCCCAGACAGGAATCTGGTCCCAGAATGGAAACTGGTCCCAGGCAGGAAACTGGTCCCAGGCAGGAAACTGGTCCCAGACAGGAAACTGGTCCCAGACAGGAAACTGGTCCCAGGCAGGAAACTGGTCCCAGAATGGAAACTGGTCCCAGACAGGAAACTGGTCCCAGACAGGAAACTGGTCCCAGACAGGAATCTGGTCCAAGACAGGAAACTGGTCCCAGAATGGAAACTGGTCCCAGGCAGGAAACTGGTCCCAGGCAGGAAACTGGTCCCAGACAGGAAACTGGTCCCAGACAGGAAACTGGTCCCAGGCAGGAAACTGGTCCCAGAATGGAAACTGGTCCCAGACAGGAAACTGGTCCCAGACAGGAAACTGGTCCCAGAAGGGAATCTGGTCCCAGACAGGAATCTGGTCCCAGACAGGAAACTGGTCCAAGACAGGAATCTGGTCCCAGAATGGAAACTGGTCCCAGGCAGGTAACTGGTCCCAGACAGGAAACTGGTCCCAGAATGGAAACTGGTCCCAGAATGGAAACTGGTCCCAGGCAGGTAACTGGTCCCAGACAGGAAACTGGTCCCAGAATGGAAACTGGTCCCAGACAGGAATCTGGTCCCAGAATGGAAACTGGTCCCAGGCAGGAAACTGGTCCCAGGTAGGAAACTGGTCCCAGACAGGAAACAGGTCCCAGACAGGAATCTGGTCCCAGACAGGAAACTGGTCCCAGGCAGGAAACTGGTCCCAGGCAGGAAACTGGTCCCAGACAGGAATCTGGTCCCAGACAGGAATCTGGTCCCAGAATGGAAACTGGTCCCAGGCAGGAAACTGGTCCCAGGCAGGAAACTGGGGCCAGACAGGAAACTGGTCCCAGACAGGAAACTGGTCCTAGGCAGGAAACTGGTCCCAGGCAGGAAACTGGTCCCAGACAGGAAACTGGTCCCAGACAGGAATCTGGTCCCAGACAGGAATCTGGTCCCAGAATGGAAACTGGTCCCAGGCAGGAAACTGGTCCCAGGCAGGAAACTGGTCCCAGACAGGAAACTGGTCCCAGGCAGGAAACTGGTCCCAGACAGGAAACTGGTCCCAGGCAGGAAACTGGTCCCAGACAGGAAACTGGTCCCAGGCAGGAAACTGGTCCCAGAATGGAAACTAGTCCCAGGCAGGAAACTAGTCCCAGACAGGAAACTGGTCCCAGACAGGAAACTGGTCCCAGGCAGGAAACTGGTCCCAGAAAGGAAACTGGTCCAAGGCAGGAAACTGGTCCCAGACAGGAAACTGGTCCCAGACAGGAAACTGGTCCCAGAATGGAAACTAGTCCCAGGCAGGAAACTAGTCCCAGACAGGAAACTGGTCCCAGACAGGAAACTGGTCCCAGGCAGGAAACTTGTCCCAGGCAGGAAACTGGTCCCAGACAGGAAACTGGTCCCAGGCAGGAAACTGGTCCCAGACAGGAAACTGGTCCCAGACAGGAAACTGGTCCCAGAATGGAAACTAGTCCCAGGCAGGAAACTGGTCCCAGACAGGAAACTGGTCCCAGAATGGAAACTAGTCCCAGGCAGGAAACTGGTCCCAGACAGGAAACTGGTCCCAGACAGGAAACTGGTCCCAGGCAGGAAACTGGTCCCAGGCAGGAAACTGGTCCCAGACAGGAAACTGGTCCCAGGCAGGAAACTGGTCCCAGACAGGAAACTGGTCCCAGACAGGAAACTGGTCCCAGACAGGAATCTGGTCCCAGACAGGAATCTGGTCCCAGAATGGAAACTGGTCCCAGACAGGAAACTGGTCCCAGGCAGGAAACTGGTCCCAGGCAGGAAACTGGTCCCAGACAGGAAACTGGTCCCAGGCAGGAAACTGGTCCCAGGTGGGAAACTGGTCCCAGACAGGAAACTGGTCCCAGGCAGGAAACTGGTCCCAGGCAGGAAACTGGTCCCAGGCAGGAAACTGGTCCCAGACAGGAAACTGGTCCCAGGCAGGAAACTGGTCCCAGACAGGAAACTGGTCGGAAACTGGTCCCAGACAGGAAACTGGTCCCAGGCAGGAAACTGGTCCCAGGCAGGAAACTGGTCCCAGACAGGAAACTGGTCCCAGGCAGGAAACTGGTCCCAGACAGGAATCTGGTCCCAGAATGGAAACTGGTCCCAGGCAGGAAACTGGTCCCAGACAGGAATCTGGTCCCAGACAGGAATCTGGTCCCAGAATGGAAACTGGTCCCAGGCAGGAAACTGGTCCCAGGCAGGAAACTGGTCCCAGACAGGAAACTGGTCCCAGACAGGAAACTGGTCCCAGGCAGGAAACTGGTCCCAGACAGGAAACTGGTCCCAGACAGGAAACTGGTCCCAGACAGGAAACTGGTCCCAGACAGGAATCTGGTCCAAGACAGGAAACTGGTCCCAGAATGGAAACTGGTCCCAGGCAGGAAACTGGTCCCAGGCAGGAAACTGGTCCCAGACAGGAAACTGGTCCCAGACAGGAAACTGGTCCCAGGCAGGAAACTGGTCCCAGAATGGAAACTGGTCCCAGACAGGAAACTGGTCCCAGACAGGAAACTGGTCCCAGAAGGGAATCTGGTCCCAGACAGGAATCTGGTCCCAGACAGGAAACTGGTCCAAGACAGGAATCTGGTCCCAGAATGGAAACTGGTCCCAGGCAGGTAACTGGTCCCAGACAGGAAACTGGTCCCAGAATGGAAACTGGTCCCAGAATGGAAACTGGTCCCAGGCAGGTAACTGGTCCCAGACAGGAAACTGGTCCCAGAATGGAAACTGGTCCCAGACAGGAATCTGGTCCCAGAATGGAAACTGGTCCCAGGCAGGAAACTGGTCCCAGGTAGGAAACTGGTCCCAGACAGGAAACAGGTCCCAGACAGGAATCTGGTCCCAGACAGGAAACTGGTCCCAGGCAGGAAACTGGTCCCAGGCAGGAAACTGGTCCCAGACAGGAATCTGGTCCCAGACAGGAATCTGGTCCCAGAATGGAAACTGGTCCCAGGCAGGAAACTGGTCCCAGGCAGGAAACTGGGGCCAGACAGGAAACTGGTCCCAGACAGGAAACTGGTCCTAGGCAGGAAACTGGTCCCAGGCAGGAAACTGGTCCCAGACAGGAAACTGGTCCCAGACAGGAATCTGGTCCCAGACAGGAATCTGGTCCCAGAATGGAAACTGGTCCCAGGCAGGAAACTGGTCCCAGGCAGGAAACTGGTCCCAGACAGGAAACTGGTCCCAGGCAGGAAACTGGTCCCAGACAGGAAACTGGTCCCAGGCAGGAAACTGGTCCCAGACAGGAAACTGGTCCCAGGCAGGAAACTGGTCCCAGAATGGAAACTAGTCCCAGGCAGGAAACTAGTCCCAGACAGGAAACTGGTCCCAGACAGGAAACTGGTCCCAGGCAGGAAACTGGTCCCAGAAAGGAAACTGGTCCAAGGCAGGAAACTGGTCCCAGACAGGAAACTGGTCCCAGACAGGAAACTGGTCCCAGAATGGAAACTAGTCCCAGGCAGGAAACTAGTCCCAGACAGGAAACTGGTCCCAGACAGGAAACTGGTCCCAGGCAGGAAACTTGTCCCAGGCAGGAAACTGGTCCCAGACAGGAAACTGGTCCCAGGCAGGAAACTGGTCCCAGACAGGAAACTGGTCCCAGACAGGAAACTGGTCCCAGAATGGAAACTAGTCCCAGGCAGGAAACTGGTCCCAGACAGGAAACTGGTCCCAGAATGGAAACTAGTCCCAGGCAGGAAACTGGTCCCAGACAGGAAACTGGTCCCAGACAGGAAACTGGTCCCAGGCAGGAAACTGGTCCCAGGCAGGAAACTGGTCCCAGACAGGAAACTGGTCCCAGGCAGGAAACTGGTCCCAGACAGGAAACTGGTCCCAGACAGGAAACTGGTCCCAGACAGGAATCTGGTCCCAGACAGGAATCTGGTCCCAGAATGGAAACTGGTCCCAGGCAGGAAACTGGTCCCAGGCAGGAAACTGGTCCCAGACAGGAAACTGGTCCCAGACAGGAAACTGGTCCCAGGCAGGAAACTGGTCCCAGAATGGAAACTGGTCCCAGACAGGAAACTGGTCCCAGACAGGAAACTGGTCCCAGACAGGAATCTGGTCCAAGACAGGAATCTGGTCCCAGAATGGAAACTGGTCCCAGGCAGGAAACTGGTCCCAGGCAGGAAACTGGTCCCAGACAGGAAACTGGTCCCAGACAGGAAACTGGTCCCAGGCAGGAAACTGGTCCCAGAATGGAAACTGGTCCCAGACAGGAAACTGGTCCCAGACAGGAAACTGGTCCCAGAAGGGAATCTGGTCCCAGACAGGAATCTGGTCCCAGACAGGAAACTGGTCCAAGACAGGAATCTGGTCCCAGAATGGAAACTGGTCCCAGGCAGGGAACTGGTCCCAGACAGGAAACTGGTCCCAGAATGGAAACTGGTCCCAGACAGGAATCTGGTCCCAGAATGGAAACTGGTCCCAGGCAGGAAACTGGTCCCAGACAGGAAACTGGTCCCAGGCAGGAATCTGGTCCCAGACAGGAAACTGGTCCCAGGCAGGAAACTGGTCCCAGACAGGAATCTGGTCCCAGAATGGAAACTGGTCCCAGACAGGAATCTGGTCCCAGAATGGAAACTGGTCCCAGACAGGAAACTGGTCCCAGACAGGTAACTGGTCCCAGACAGGAAACTGGTCCCAGGCAGGAAACTGGTCCCAGACAGGAAACTGGTCCCAGACAGGAAACTGGTCGGAAACTGGTCCCAGGCAGGAAACTGGTCCCAGACAGGAAACTGGTCCCAGAAAGGAAACTGGTCCAAGGCGGGAAACTGGTCTCAGGTGGGAAACTGGTCCCAGGCGGGAAACTGGTCCCAGGCAGGAAACTGGTCCCAGACAGGAAACTGGTCCCAGACAGGAAACTGGTCCCAGGCGGGAAACTGGTCCCAGACAGGAAACTGGTCCCAGAAAGGAAACTGGTCCCAGGCGGGAAACTGGTCCCAGACAGGAAACTGGTCCCAGGCAGGAAACTGGTCCCAGGCAGGAAACTGGTCGGAAACTGGTCCCAGACAGGAAACTGGTCCCAGACAGGAAACTGGTCCCAGACAGGAAACTGGTCCCAGGCAGGAAACTGGTCCCAGGCAGGAAACTGGTCCCAGAATGGAAACTAGTCCCAGGCAGGAAACTAGTCCCAGACAGGAAACTGGTCCCAGACAGGAAACTGGTCCCAGGCAGGAAACTGGTCCCAGACAGGAAACTGGTCCCAGGCAGGAAACTGGTCCCAGACAGGAAACTGGTCCCAGAATGGAAACTAGTCCCAGGCAGGAAACTAGTCCCAGACAGGAAACTGGTCCCAGACAGGAAACTGGTCCCAGACAGGAAACTGGTCCCAGGCAGGAAACTGGTCCCAGACAGGAAACTGGTCCCAGGCAGGAAACTGGTCCCAGACAGGAAACTGGTCCCAGACAGGAAACTGGTCCCAGGCAGGAAACTGGTCCCAGGTGGGAAACTGGTCCCAGACAGGAAACTGGTCCCAGGCAGGAAACTGGTCCCAGGCAGGAAACTGGTCCCAGACAGGAAACTGGTCCCAGGCAGGAAACTGGTCCCAGAATGGAAACTGGTCCCAGACAGGAAACTGGTCCCAGACAGGAAACTGGTCCCAGACAGGAATCTGGTCCAAGACAGGAATCTGGTCCCAGAATGGAAACTGGTCCCAGGCAGGAAACTGGTCCCAGGCAGGAAACTGGTCCCAGACAGGAAACTGGTCCCAGAAAGGAAACTGGTCCCAGGCGGGAAACTGGTCCCAGACAGGAAACTGGTCCCAGGCAGGAAACTGGTCCCAGGCAGGAAACTGGTCGGAAACTGGTCCCAGACAGGAAACTGGTCCCAGACAGGAAACTGGTCCCAGACAGGAAACTGGTCCCAGGCAGGAAACTGGTCCCAGGCAGGAAACTGGTCCCAGAATGGAAACTAGTCCCAGGCAGGAAACTAGTCCCAGACAGGAAACTGGTCCCAGACAGGAAACTGGTCCCAGGCAGGAAACTGGTCCCAGACAGGAAACTGGTCCCAGGCAGGAAACTGGTCCCAGAATGGAAACTAGTCCCAGGCAGGAAACTAGTCCCAGACAGGAAACTGGTCCCAGACAGGAAACTGGTCCCAGGCAGGAAACTGGTCCCAGAAAGGAAACTGGTCCAAGGCAGGAAACTGGTCCCAGACAGGAAACTGGTCCCAGACAGGAAACTGGTCCCAGAATGGAAACTAGTCCCAGGCAGGAAACTAGTCCCAGACAGGAAACTGGTCCCAGACAGGAAACTGGTCCCAGGCAGGAAACTGGTCCCAGGCAGGAAACTGGTCCCAGAATGGAAACTGGTCCCAGGCAGGAAACTGGTCCCAGACAGGAAACTGGTCCCAGACAGGAAACTGGTCCCAGAATGGAAACTAGTCCCAGGCAGGAAACTAGTCCCAGACAGGAAACTGGTCCCAGACAGGAAACTGGTCCCAGGCAGGAAACTGGTCCCAGACAGGAAACTGGTCCCAGACAGGAAACTGGTCCCAGAATGGAAACTAGTCCCAGGCAGGAAACTGGTCCCAGACAGGAAACTGGTCCCAGAATGGAAACTAGTCCCAGGCAGGAAACTGGTCCCAGACAGGAAACTGGTCCCAGGCAGGAAACTGGTCCCAGGCAGGAAACTGGTCCCAGACAGGAAACTGGTCCCAGGCAGGAAACTGGTCCCAGACAGGAAACTGGTCCCAGACAGGAAACTGGTCCCAGACAGGAATCTGGTCCCAGACAGGAATCTGGTCCCAGAATGGAAACTGGTCCCAGGCAGGAAACTGGTCCCAGGCAGGAAACTGGTCCCAGACAGGAAACTGGTCCCAGACAGGAAACTGGTCCCAGGCAGGAAACTGGTCCCAGAATGGAAACTGGTCCCAGACAGGAAACTGGTCCCAGACAGGAAACTGGTCCCAGACAGGAAACTGGTCCCAGAATGGAAACTAGTCCCAGACAGGAAACTGGTCCCAGACAGGAAACTGGTCCCAGAATGGAAACTAGTCCAAGACAGGAATCTGGTCCCAGAATGGAAACTGGTCCCAGGCAGGAAACTGGTCCCAGGCAGGAAACTGGTCCCAGACAGGAAACTGGTCCCAGACAGGAAACTGGTCCCAGGCAGGAAACTGGTCCCAGAATGGAAACTGGTCCCAGACAGGAAACTGGTCCCAGACAGGAAACTGGTCCCAGAAGGGAATCTGGTCCCAGACAGGAATCTGGTCCCAGACAGGAATCTGGTCCCAGAATGGAAACTGGTCCCAGGCAGGAAACTGGTCCCAGGCAGGAAACTGGTCCCAGACAGGAAACTGGTCCCAGACAGGAAACTGGTCCCAGGCAGGAAACTGGTCCCAGAATGGAAACTGGTCCCAGACAGGAAACTGGTCCCAGGCAGGGAACTGGTCCCAGGCAGGAAACTGGTCCCAGACAGGAAACTGGTCCCAGGCAGGAAACTGGTCCCAGAATGGAAACTAGTCCCAGGCAGGAAACTAGTCCCAGACAGGAAACTGGTCCCAGACAGGAAACTGGTCCCAGGCAGGAAACTGGTCCCAGAAAGGAAACTGGTCCAAGGCAGGAAACTGGTCCCAGACAGGAAACTGGTCCCAGACAGGAAACTGGTCCCAGAATGGAAACTAGTCCCAGGCAGGAAACTAGTCCCAGACAGGAAACTGGTCCCAGACAGGAAACTGGTCCCAGGCAGGAAACTGGTCCCAGGCAGGAAACTGGTCCCAGAATGGAAACTGGTCCCAGGCAGGAAACTGGTCCCAGACAGGAAACTGGTCCCAGACAGGAAACTGGTCCCAGAATGGAAACTAGTCCCAGGCAGGAAACTAGTCCCAGACAGGAAACTGGTCCCAGACAGGAAACTGGTCCCAGGCAGGAAACTGGTCCCAGACAGGAAACTGGTCCCAGACAGGAAACTGGTCCCAGAATGGAAACTAGTCCCAGGCAGGAAACTGGTCCCAGACAGGAAACTGGTCCCAGAATGGAAACTAGTCCCAGGCAGGAAACTGGTCCCAGACAGGAAACTGGTCCCAGGCAGGAAACTGGTCCCAGGCAGGAAACTGGTCCCAGACAGGAAACTGGTCCCAGGCAGGAAACTGGTCCCAGACAGGAAACTGGTCCCAGACAGGAAACTGGTCCCAGACAGGAATCTGGTCCCAGACAGGAATCTGGTCCCAGAATGGAAACTGGTCCCAGGCAGGAAACTGGTCCCAGGCAGGAAACTGGTCCCAGACAGGAAACTGGTCCCAGACAGGAAACTGGTCCCAGGCAGGAAACTGGTCCCAGAATGGAAACTGGTCCCAGACAGGAAACTGGTCCCAGACAGGAAACTGGTCCCAGACAGGAATCTGGTCCAAGACAGGAATCTGGTCCCAGAATGGAAACTGGTCCCAGGCAGGAAACTGGTCCCAGGCAGGAAACTGGTCCCAGACAGGAAACTGGTCCCAGACAGGAAACTGGTCCCAGGCAGGAAACTGGTCCCAGAATGGAAACTGGTCCCAGACAGGAAACTGGTCCCAGACAGGAAACTGGTCCCAGAAGGGAATCTGGTCCCAGACAGGAATCTGGTCCCAGACAGGAAACTGGTCCAAGACAGGAATCTGGTCCCAGAATGGAAACTGGTCCCAGGCAGGGAACTGGTCCCAGACAGGAAACTGGTCCCAGAATGGAAACTGGTCCCAGACAGGAATCTGGTCCCAGAATGGAAACTGGTCCCAGGCAGGAAACTGGTCCCAGACAGGAAACTGGTCCCAGGCAGGAATCTGGTCCCAGACAGGAAACTGGTCCCAGGCAGGAAACTGGTCCCAGACAGGAATCTGGTCCCAGAATGGAAACTGGTCCCAGACAGGAATCTGGTCCCAGAATGGAAACTGGTCCCAGACAGGAAACTGGTCCCAGACAGGTAACTGGTCCCAGACAGGAAACTGGTCCCAGGCAGGAAACTGGTCCCAGACAGGAAACTGGTCCCAGACAGGAAACTGGTCGGAAACTGGTCCCAGGCAGGAAACTGGTCCCAGACAGGAAACTGGTCCCAGAAAGGAAACTGGTCCAAGGCGGGAAACTGGTCTCAGGTGGGAAACTGGTCCCAGGCGGGAAACTGGTCCCAGGCAGGAAACTGGTCCCAGACAGGAAACTGGTCCCAGACAGGAAACTGGTCCCAGGCGGGAAACTGGTCCCAGACAGGAAACTGGTCCCAGAAAGGAAACTGGTCCCAGGCGGGAAACTGGTCCCAGACAGGAAACTGGTCCCAGGCAGGAAACTGGTCCCAGGCAGGAAACTGGTCGGAAACTGGTCCCAGACAGGAAACTGGTCCCAGACAGGAAACTGGTCCCAGACAGGAAACTGGTCCCAGGCAGGAAACTGGTCCCAGGCAGGAAACTGGTCCCAGAATGGAAACTAGTCCCAGGCAGGAAACTAGTCCCAGACAGGAAACTGGTCCCAGACAGGAAACTGGTCCCAGGCAGGAAACTGGTCCCAGACAGGAAACTGGTCCCAGGCAGGAAACTGGTCCCAGACAGGAAACTGGTCCCAGAATGGAAACTAGTCCCAGGCAGGAAACTAGTCCCAGACAGGAAACTGGTCCCAGACAGGAAACTGGTCCCAGACAGGAAACTGGTCCCAGGCAGGAAACTGGTCCCAGACAGGAAACTGGTCCCAGGCAGGAAACTGGTCCCAGACAGGAAACTGGTCCCAGACAGGAAACTGGTCCCAGGCAGGAAACTGGTCCCAGGTGGGAAACTGGTCCCAGACAGGAAACTGGTCCCAGGCAGGAAACTGGTCCCAGGCAGGAAACTGGTCCCAGACAGGAAACTGGTCCCAGGCAGGAAACTGGTCCCAGAATGTAAACTGGTCCCAGACAGGAAACTGGTCCCAGACAGGAAACTGGTCCCAGACAGGAATCTGGTCCAAGACAGGAATCTGGTCCCAGAATGGAAACTGGTCCCAGGCAGGAAACTGGTCCCAGGCAGGAAACTGGTCCCAGACAGGAAACTGGTCCCAGAAAGGAAACTGGTCCCAGACAGGAAACTAGTCCCAGACAGGAAACTGGTCCCAGACAGGAAACTGGTCCCAGACAGGAAACTGGTCCCAGAATGGAAACTAGTCCCAGGCAGGAAACTGGTCCCAGGCAGGAAACTGGTCCCAGGCAGGAAACTGGTCGGAAACTGGTCCCAGACAGGAAACTGGTCCCAGACAGGAAACTGGTCCCAGGCAGGAAACTGGTCCCAGGCAGGAAACTGGTCCCAGAATGGAAACTAGTCCCAGGCAGGAAACTAGTCCCAGACAGGAAACTGGTCCCAGACAGGAAACTGGTCCCAGGCAGGAAACTGGTCCCAGACAGGAAACTGGTCCCAGGCAGGAAACTGGTCCCAGAATGGAAACTAGTCCCAGGCAGGAAACTAGTCCCAGACAGGAAACTGGTCCCAGACAGGAAACTGGTCCCAGGCAGGAAACTGGTCCCAGAAAGGAAACTGGTCCAAGGCAGGAAACTGGTCCCAGACAGGAAACTGGTCCCAGACAGGAAACTGGTCCCAGAATGGAAACTAGTCCCAGGCAGGAAACTAGTCCCAGACAGGAAACTGGTCCCAGACAGGAAACTGGTCCCAGGCAGGAAACTGGTCCCAGGCAGGAAACTGGTCCCAGAATGGAAACTGGTCCCAGGCAGGAAACTGGTCCCAGACAGGAAACTGGTCCCAGACAGGAAACTGGTCCCAGAATGGAAACTAGTCCCAGGCAGGAAACTAGTCCCAGACAGGAAACTGGTCCCAGACAGGAATCTGGTCCCAGAATGGAAACTGGTCTCAGGCAGGAAACTGGTCCCAGGTAGGAAACTGGTCCCAGGCAGGAAACTGGTCCCAGACAGGAAACTGGTCCCAGACAGGAAACTGGTCCCAGAATGGAAACTAGTCCCAGGCAGGAAACTGGTCCCAGGCAGGAAACTGGTCCCAGGCAGGAAACTGGTCCCAGACAGGAAACTTGTCCCAGAATGGAAACTAGTCCCAGGCAGGAAACTGGTCCCAGGCAGGAAACTGGTCCCAGGCAGGAAACTGGTCCCAGACAGGAAACTGGTCCCAGGCAGGAAACTGGTCCCAGACAGGAAACTGGTCCCAGACAGGAATCTGGTCCCAGACAGGAAACTGGTCCCAGACAGGAAACTGGTCCCAGACAGGAAACTGGTCGGAAACTGGTCCCAGACAGGAAACTGGTCCCAGACAGGTAACTGGTCCCAGACAGGAAACTGGTCCCAGGCAGGAAACTGGTCCCAGACAGGAAACTGGTCCCAGACAGGAAACTGGTCGGAAACTGGTCCCAGGCAGGAAACTGGTCCCAGACAGGAAACTGGTCCCAGAAAGGAAACTGGTCCAAGGCGGGAAACTGGTCTCAGGTGGGAAACTGGTCCCAGGCGGGAAACTGGTCCCAGGCAGGAAACTGGTCCCAGACAGGAAACTGGTCCCAGACAGGAAACTGGTCCCAGGCGGGAAACTGGTCCCAGACAGGAAACTGGTCCCAGAAAGGAAACTGGTCCCAGGCGGGAAACTGGTCCCAGACAGGAAACTGGTCCCAGGCAGGAAACTGGTCCCAGGCAGGAAACTGGTCGGAAACTGGTCCCAGACAGGAAACTGGTCCCAGACAGGAAACTGGTCCCAGACAGGAAACTGGTCCCAGGCAGGAAACTGGTCCCAGGCAGGAAACTGGTCCCAGAATGGAAACTAGTCCCAGGCAGGAAACTAGTCCCAGACAGGAAACTGGTCCCAGACAGGAAACTGGTCCCAGACAGGAAACTGGTCCCAGGCAGGAAACTGGTCCCAGACAGGAAACTGGTCCCAGGCAGGAAACTGGTCCCAGACAGGAAACTGGTCCCAGAATGGAAACTAGTCCCAGGCAGGAAACTAGTCCCAGACAGGAAACTGGTCCCAGACAGGAAACTGGTCCCAGACAGGAAACTGGTCCCAGGCAGGAAACTGGTCCCAGACAGGAAACTGGTCCCAGGCAGGAAACTGGTCCCAGACAGGAAACTGGTCCCAGACAGGAAACTGGTCCCAGGCAGGAAACTGGTCCCAGGTGGGAAACTGGTCCCAGACAGGAAACTGGTCCCAGGCAGGAAACTGGTCCCAGGCAGGAAACTGGTCCCAGACAGGAAACTGGTCCCAGACAGGAAACTGGTCCCAGAATGGAAACTAGTCCCAGGCAGGAAACTAGACCCAGGCAGGAAACTGGTCCCAGACAGGAAACTGGTCCCAGGCAGGAAACTGGTCCCAGACAGGAAACTGGTCCCAGGCAGGAAACTGGTCCCAGACAGGAAACTGGTCCCAGAATGGAAACTAGTCCCAGGCAGGAAACTAGTCCCAGACAGGAAACTGGTCCCAGACAGGAAACTGGTCCCAGACAGGAAACTGGTCCCAGGCAGGAAACTGGTCCCAGACAGGAAACTGGTCCCAGGCAGGAAACTGGTCCCAGACAGGAAACTGGTCCCAGACAGGAAACTGGTCCCAGGCAGGAAACTGGTCCCAGGTGGGAAACTGTTCCCAGACAGGAAACTGGTCCCAGGCAGGAAACTGGTCCCAGGCAGGAAACTGGTCCCAGACAGGAAACTGGTCCCAGGCAGGAAACTGGTCCCAGAATGGAAACTGGTCCCAGACAGGAAACTGGTCCCAGACAGGAAACTGGTCCCAGACAGGAATCTGGTCCAAGACAGGAATCTGGTCCCAGAATGGAAACTGGTCCCAGGCAGGAAACTGGTCCCAGGCAGGAAACTGGTCCCAGACAGGAAACTGGTCCCAGAAAGGAAACTGGTCCCAGGCGGGAAACTGGTCCCAGACAGGAAACTGGTCCCAGGCAGGAAACTGGTCCCAGGCAGGAAACTGGTCGGAAACTGGTCCCAGACAGGAAACTGGTCCCAGACAGGAAACTGGTCCCAGACAGGAAACTGGTCCCAGGCAGGAAACTGGTCCCAGGCAGGAAACTGGTCCCAGAATGGAAACTAGTCCCAGGCAGGAAACTAGTCCCAGACAGGAAACTGGTCCCAGACAGGAAACTGGTCCCAGGCAGGAAACTGGTCCCAGACAGGAAACTGGTCCCAGGCAGGAAACTGGTCCCAGAATGGAAACTAGTCCCAGGCAGGAAACTAGTCCCAGACAGGAAACTGGTCCCAGACAGGAAACTGGTCCCAGGCAGGAAACTGGTCCCAGGCAGGAAACTGGTCCCAGAAAGGAAACTGGTCCAAGGCAGGAAACTGGTCCCAGACAGGAAACTGGTCCCAGACAGGAAACTGGTCCCAGAATGGAAACTAGTCCCAGGCAGGAAACTAGTCCCAGACAGGAAACTGGTCCCAGACAGGAAACTGGTCCCAGGCAGGAAACTGGTCCCAGGCAGGAAACTGGTCCCAGAATGGAAACTGGTCCCAGGCAGGAAACTGGTCCCAGACAGGAAACTGGTCCCAGACAGGAAACTGGTCCCAGAATGGAAACTAGTCCCAGGCAGGAAACTAGTCCCAGACAGGAAACTGGTCCCAGACAGGAATCTGGTCCCAGAATGGAAACTGGTCTCAGGCAGGAAACTGGTCCCAGGTAGGAAACTGGTCCCAGGCAGGAAACTGGTCCCAGACAGGAAACTGGTCCCAGACAGGAAACTGGTCCCAGAATGGAAACTAGTCCCAGGCAGGAAACTGGTCCCAGGCAGGAAACTGGTCCCAGGCAGGAAACTGGTCCCAGACAGGAAACTTGTCCCAGAATGGAAACTAGTCCCAGGCAGGAAACTGGTCCCAGGCAGGAAACTGGTCCCAGGCAGGAAACTGGTCCCAGACAGGAAACTGGTCCCAGGCAGGAAACTGGTCCCAGACAGGAAACTGGTCCCAGACAGGAATCTGGTCCCAGACAGGAAACTGGTCCCAGACAGGAAACTGGTCCCAGACAGGAAACTGGTCGGAAACTGGTCCCAGACAGGAAACTGGTCCCAGACAGGTAACTGGTCCCAGACAGGAAACTGGTCCCAGGCAGGAAACTGGTCCCAGACAGGAAACTGGTCCCAGACAGGAAACTGGTCGGAAACTGGTCCCAGGCAGGAAACTGGTCCCAGACAGGAAACTGGTCCCAGACAGGAAACTGGTCCCAGAAAGGAAACTGGTCCAAGGCGGGAAACTGGTCTCAGGTGGGAAACTGGTCCCAGGCGGGAAACTGGTCCCAGGCAGGAAACTGGTCCCAGACAGGAAACTGGTCCCAGACAGGAAACTGGTCCCAGGCGGGAAACTGGTCCCAGACAGGAAACTGGTCCCAGAAAGGAAACTGGTCCCAGGCGGGAAACTGGTCCCAGACAGGAAACTGGTCCCAGGCAGGAAACTGGTCCCAGGCAGGAAACTGGTCGGAAACTGGTCCCAGACAGGAAACTGGTCCCAGACAGGAAACTGGTCCCAGACAGGAAACTGGTCCCAGGCAGGAAACTGGTCCCAGGCAGGAAACTGGTCCCAGAATGGAAACTAGTCCCAGGCAGGAAACTAGTCCCAGACAGGAAACTGGTCCCAGACAGGAAACTGGTCCCAGGCAGGAAACTGGTCCCAGACAGGAAACTGGTCCCAGGCAGGAAACTGGTCCCAGACAGGAAACTGGTCCCAGAATGGAAACTAGTCCCAGGCAGGAAACTAGTCCCAGACAGGAAACTGGTCCCAGACAGGAAACTGGTCCCAGGCAGGAAACTGGTCCCAGACAGGAAACTGGTCCCAGGCAGGAAACTGGTCCCAGACAGGAAACTGGTCCCAGACAGGAAACTGGTCCCAGGCAGGAAACTGGTCCCAGGTGGGAAACTGGTCCCAGACAGGAAACTGGTCCCAGGCAGGAAACTGGTCCCAGGCAGGAAACTGGTCCCAGACAGGAAACTGGTCCCAGGCAGGAAACTGGTCCCAGAATGGAAACTGGTCCCAGACAGGAAACTGGTCCCAGACAGGAAACTGGTCCCAGACAGGAATCTGGTCCAAGACAGGAATCTGGTCCCAGAATGGAAACTGGTCCCAGGCAGGAAACTGGTCCCAGGCAGGAAACTGGTCCCAGACAGGAAACTGGTCCCAGAAAGGAAACTGGTCCCAGGCGGGAAACTGGTCCCAGACAGGAAACTGGTCCCAGGCAGGAAACTGGTCCCAGGCAGGAAACTGGTCGGAAACTGGTCCCAGACAGGAAACTGGTCCCAGACAGGAAACTGGTCCCAGACAGGAAACTGGTCCCAGGCAGGAAACTGGTCCCAGGCAGGAAACTGGTCCCAGAATGGAAACTAGTCCCAGGCAGGAAACTAGTCCCAGACAGGAAACTGGTCCCAGACAGGAAACTGGTCCCAGGCAGGAAACTGGTCCCAGAAAGGAAACTGGTCCCAGGCAGGAAACTGGTCCCAGACAGGAAACTGGTCCCAGAATGGAAACTAGTCCCAGGCAGGAAACTAGTCCCAGACAGGAAACTGGTCCCAGACAGGAAACTGGTCCCAGGCAGGAAACTGGTCCCAGACAGGAAACTGGTCCCAGGCAGGAAACTGGTCCCAGACAGGAAACTGGTCCCAGACAGGAAACTGGTCCCAGGCAGGAAACTGGTCCCAGGTGGGAAACTGGTCCCAGACAGGAAACTGGTCCCAGGCAGGAAACTGGTCCCAGGCAGGAAACTGGTCCCAGACAGGAAACTGGTCCCAGGCAGGAAACTGGTCCCAGACAGGAAACTGGTCCCAGACAGGAAACTGGTCCCAGACAGGAATCTGGTCCAAGACAGGAATCTGGTCCCAGAATGGAAACTGGTCCCAGGCAGGAAACTGGTCCCAGGCAGGAAACTGGTCCCAGACAGGAAACTGGTCCCAGACAGGAAACTGGTCCCAGGCAGGAAACTGGTCCCAGAATGGAAACTGGTCCCAGACAGGAAACTGGTCCCAGACAGGAAACTGGTCCCAGAAGGGAATCTGGTCCCACACAGGAATCTGGTCCCAGACAGGAAACTGGTCCAAGACAGGAATCTGGTCCCAGAATGGAAACTGGTCCAAGACAGGAATCTGGTCCCAGAATGGAAACTGGTCCCAGGCAGGAAACTGGTCCCAGGTAGGAAACTGGTCCCAGACAGGAAACAGGTCCCAGACAGGAATCTGGTCCCAGACAGGAAACTGGTCCCAGGCAGGAAACTGGTCCCAGGCAGGAAACTGGTCCCAGACAGGAATCTGGTCCCAGACAGGAATCTGGTCCCAGAATGGAAACTGGTCCCAGGCAGGAAACTGGTCCCAGGCAGGAAACTGGGGACAGACAGGAAACTGGTCCCAGACAGGAAACTGGTCCTAGGCAGGAAACTGGTCCCAGGCAGGAAACTGGTCCCAGACAGGAATCTGGTCCCAGACAGGAATCTGGTCCCAGAATGGAAACTGGTCCCAGGCAGGAAACTGGTCCCAGGCAGGAAACTGGTCCCAGACAGGAAACTGGTCCCAGGCAGGAAACTGGTCCCAGACAGGAAACTGGTCCCAGGCAGGAAACTGGTCCCAGACAGGAAACTGGTCCCAGGCAGGAAACTGGTCCCAGACAGGAAACTGGTCCCAGACAGGAAACTGGTCCCAGGCAGGAAACTAGTCCCAGGCAGGAAACTAGTCCCAGACAGGAAACTGGTCCCAGACAGGAAACTGGTCCCAGGCAGGAAACTGGTCCCAGAAAGGAAACTGGTCCAAGGCAGGAAACTGGTCCCAGACAGGAAACTGGTCCCAGACAGGAAACTGGTCCCAGAATGGAAACTAGTCCCAGGCAGGAAACTGGTCCCAGACAGGATACTGGTCCCAGGCAGGAAACTGGTCCCAGACAGGAAACTGGTCCCAGACAGGAAACTGGTCCCAGAATGGAAACTAGTCCCAGGCAGGAAACTAGTCCCAGACAGGAAACTGGTCCCAGACAGGAAACTGGTCCCAGGCAGGAAACTGGTCCCAGGCAGGAAACTGGTCCCAGACAGGAAACTGGTCCCAGGCAGGAAACTGGTCCCAGGCAGGAAACTGGTCCCAGACAGGAAACTGGTCCCAGGCAGGAAACTGGTCCCAGACAGGAAACTGGTCCCAGACAGGAAACTGGTCCCAGACAGGAATCTGGTCCCAGACAGGAATCTGGTCCCAGAATGGAAACTGGTCCCAGGCAGGAAACTGGTCCCAGACAGGAAACTGGTCCCAGACAGGAATCTGGTCCCAGAATGGAAACTGGTCCCAGACAGGAAACTGGTCCCAGACAGGAAACTGGTCCCAGACAGGAATCTGGTCCCAGACAGGAAACTGGTCCCAGACAGGAAACTGGTCCCAGACAGGAAACTGGTCGGAAACTGGTCCCAGACAGGAAACTGGTCCCAGACAGGAAACTGGTCCCAGGCAGGAAACTGGTCCCAGACAGGAAACTGGTCCCAGACAGGAAACTGGTCGGAAACTGGTCCCAGACAGGAAACTGGTCCCAGACAGGAAACTGGTCCCAGAAAGGAAACTGGTCCAAGGCGGGAAACTGGTCTCAGGTGGGAAACTGGTCCCAGGCGGGAAACTGGTCCCAGGCAGGAAACTGGTCCCAGACAGGAAACTGGTCCCAGACAGGAAACTGGTCCCAGGCGGGAAACTGGTCCCAGACAGGAAACTGGTCCCAGAAAGGAAACTGGTCCCAGGCGGGAAACTGGTCCCAGACAGGAAACTGGTCCCAGGCAGGAAACTGGTCCCAGGCAGGAAACTGGTCGGAAACTGGTCCCAGACATGAAACTGGTCCCAGACAGGAAACTGGTCCCAGACAGGAAACTGGTCCCAGGCAGGAAACTGGTCCCAGGCAGGAAACTGGTCCCAGAATGGAAACTAGTCCCAGGCAGGAAACTAGTCCCAGACAGGAAACTGGTCCCAGACAGGAAACTGGTCCCAGGCAGGAAACTGGTCCCAGACAGGAAACTGGTCCCAGGCAGGAAAATGGTCCCAGACAGGAAACTGGTCCCAGAATGGAAACTAGTCCCAGGCAGGAAACTAGTCCCAGACAGGAAACTGGTCCCAGACAGGAAACTGGTCCCAGACAGGAAACTGGTCCCAGGCAGGAAACTGGTCCCAGACAGGAAACTGGTCCCAGGCAGGAAACTGGTCCCAGACAGGAAACTGGTCCCAGACAGGAAACTGGTCCCAGGTGGGAAACTGGTCCCAGACAGGAAACTGGTCCCAGGCAGGAAACTGGTCCCAGGCAGGAAACTGGTCCCAGACAGGAAACTGGTCCCAGGCAGGAAACTGGTCCCAGACAGGAAACTGGTCGGAAACTGGTCCCAGGCAGGAAACTGGTCCCAGGCAGGAAACTGGTCCCAGACAGGAAACTGGTCCCAGGCAGGAAACTGGTCCCAGGCAGGAAACTGGTCCCAGACAGGAAACTGGTCCCAGGCAGGAAACTGGTCCCAGACAGGAAACTGGTCCCAGGCAGGAAACTGGTCCCAGACAGGAAACTGGTCCCAGGCAGGAAACTGGTCCCAGAATGGAAACTAGTCCCAGGCAGGAAACTAGTCCCAGACAGGAAACTGGTCCCAGACAGGAAACTGGTCCCAGGCAGGAAACTGGTCCCAGAAAGGAAACTGGTCCAAGGCAGGAAACTGGTCCCAGAAAGGAAACTGGTCCCAGACAGGAAACTGGTCCCAGAATGGAAACTAGTCCCAGGCAGGAAACTAGTCCCAGACAGGAAACTGGTCCCAGACAGGAAACTGGTCCCAGGCAGGAAACTGGTCCCAGGCAGGAAACTGGTCCCAGACAGGAAACTGGTCCCAGGCAGGAAACTGGTCCCAGACAGGAAACTGGTCCCAGACAGGAAACTGGTCCCAGAATGGAAACTAGTCCCAGGCAGGAAACTGGTCCCAGACAGGAAACTGGTCCCAGACAGGAAACTGGTCCCAGACAGGAAACTGGTCCCAGACAGGAAACTGGTCGGAAACTGGTCCCAGACAGGAAACTGGTCCCAGACAGGAAACTGGTCCCAGACAGGAAACTGGTCCCAGGCAGGAAACTGGTCCCAGGCAGGAAACTGGTCCCAGAATGGAAACTAGTCCCAGGCAGGAAACTAGTCCCAGACAGGAAACTGGTCCCAGACAGGAAACTGGTCCCAGGCAGGAAACTGGTCCCAGACAGGAAACTGGTCCCAGGCAGGAAAATGGTCCCAGAATGGAAACTGGTCCCAGAATGGAAACTAGTCCCAGGCAGGAAACTAGTCCCAGACAGGAAACTGGTCCCAGACAGGAAACTGGTCCCAGACAGGAAACTGGTCCCAGGCAGGAAACTGGTCCCAGACAGGAAACTGGTCCCAGGCAGGAAACTGGTCCCAGACAGGAAACTGGTCCCAGACAGGAAACTGGTCCCAGGTGGGAAACTGGTCCCAGACAGGAAACTGGTCCCAGGCAGGAAACTGGTCCCAGGCAGGAAACTGGTCCCAGACAGGAAACTGGTCCCAGGCAGGAAACTGGTCCCAGACAGGAAACTGGTCGGAAACTGGTCCCAGGCAGGAAACTGGTCCCAGGCAGGAAACTGGTCCCAGACAGGAAACTGGTCCCAGGCAGGAAACTGGTCCCAGGCAGGAAACTGGTCCCAGACAGGAAACTGGTCCCAGGCAGGAAACTGGTCCCAGACAGGAAACTGGTCCCAGGCAGGAAACTGGTCCCAGACAGGAAACTGGTCCCAGGCAGGAAACTGGTCCCAGAATGGAAACTAGTCCCAGGCAGGAAACTAGTCCCAGACAGGAAACTGGTCCCAGACAGGAAACTGGTCCCAGGCAGGAAACTGGTCCCAGAAAGGAAACTGGTCCAAGGCAGGAAACTGGTCCCAGAAAGGAAACTGGTCCCAGACAGGAAACTGGTCCCAGAATGGAAACTAGTCCCAGGCAGGAAACTAGTCCCAGACAGGAAACTGGTCCCAGACAGGAAACTGGTCCCAGGCAGGAAACTGGTCCCAGGCAGGAAACTGGTCCCAGACAGGAAACTGGTCCCAGGCAGGAAACTGGTCCCAGACAGGAAACTGGTCCCAGACAGGAAACTAGTCCCAGAATGGAAACTAGTCCCAGGCAGGAAACTGGTCCCAGACAGGAAACTGGTCCCAGACAGGAAACTGGTCCCAGGCAGGAAACTGGTCCCAGGCAGGAAACTGGTCCCAGACAGGAAACTGGTCCCAGGCAGGAAACTGGTCCCAGACAGGAAACTGGTCCCAGACAGGAATCTGGTCCCAGACAGGAAACTGGTCCCAGACAGGAAACTGGTCCCAGACAGGAAACTGGTCGGAAACTGGTCCCAGACAGGAAACTGGTCCCAGACAGGAAACTGGTCCCAGGCAGGAAACTGGTCCCAGACAGGAAACTGGTCCCAGACAGGAAACTGGTCGGAAACTGGTCCCAGACAGGAAACTGGTCCCAGACAGGAAACTGGTCCCAGAAAGGAAACTGGTCCAAGGCGGGAAACTGGTCCCAGGCAGGAAACTGGTCCCAGACAGGAAACTGGTCCCAGACAGGAAACTGGTCCCAGGCGGGAAACTGGTCCCAGACAGGAAACTGGTCCCAGAAAGGAAACTGGTCCCAGGCGGGAAACTGGTCCCAGAATGGAAACTAGTCCCAGGCAGGAAACTAGTCCCAGACAGGAAACTGGTCCCAGACAGGAAACTGGTCCCAGGCAGGAAACTGGTCCCAGACAGGAAACTGGTCCCAGGCAGGAAACTGGTCCCAGACAGGAAACTGGTCCCAGAATGGAAACTAGTCCCAGGCAGGAAACTAGTCCCAGACAGGAAACTGGTCCCAGACAGGAAACTGGTCCCAGACAGGAAACTGGTCCCAGGCAGGAAACTGGTCCCAGGCAGGAAACTGGTCCCAGGCAGGAAACTGGTCCCAGACAGGAAACTGGTCCCAGGCAGGAAACTGGTCCCAGACAGGAATCTGGTCCCAGAATGGAAACTTGTCCCAGGCAGGAAACTGGTCCCAGAATGGAAACTGGTCCCAGACAGGAAACTGGTCCCAGACAGGAATCTGGTCCCAGACAGGAATCTGGTCCCAGAATGGAAACTGGTCCCAGGCAGGAAACTGGTCCCAGGCAGGAAACTGGTCCCAGGCAGGAAACTGGTCCCAGACAGGAAACTGGTCCCAGGCAGGAAACTGGTCCCAGACAGGAAACTGGTCCCAGGCAGGAAACTAGTCCCAGGCAGGAAACTAGTCCCAGGCAGGAAACTAGTCCCAGACAGGAAACTGGTCCCAGACAGGAAACTGGTCCCAGGCAGGAAACTGGTCCCAGAAAGGAAACTGGTCCAAGGCAGGAAACTGGTCCCAGACAGGAAACTGGTCCCAGACAGGAAACTGGTCCCAGAATGGAAACTAGTCCCAGGCAGGAAACTAGTCCCAGACAGGAAACTGGTCCCAGGCAGGAAACTGGTCCCAGGCAGGAAACTGGTCCCAGACAGGAAACTGGTCCCAGGCAGGAAACTGGTCCCAGACAGGAAACTGGTCCCAGACAGGAAACTGGTCCCAGAATGGAAACTAGTCCCAGGCAGGAAACTAGTCCCAGACAGGAAACTGGTCCCAGACAGGAAACTGGTCCCAGGCAGGAAACTGGTCCCAGGCAGGAAACTGGTCCCAGGCAGGAAACTGGTCCCAGACAGGAAACTGGTCCCAGGCAGGAAACTGGTCCCAGACAGGAAACTGGTCCCAGACAGGAATCTGGTCCCAGACAGGAAACTGGTCCCAGACAGGAAACTGGTCCCAGACAGGAAACTGGTCGGAAACTGGTCCCAGACAGGAAACTGGTCCCAGACAGGAAACTGGTCCCAGGCAGGAAACTGGTCCCAGACAGGAAACTGGTCCCAGACAGGAAACTGGTCGGAAACTGGTCCCAGACAGGAAACTGGTCCCAGACAGGAAACTGGTCCCAGAAAGGAAACTGGTCCAAGGCGGGAAACTGGTCTCAGGTGGGAAACTGGTCCCAGGCGGGAAACTGGTCCCAGGCAGGAAACTGGTCCCAGACAGGAAACTGGTCCCAGACAGGAAACTGGTCCCAGGCGGGAAACTGGTCCCAGACAGGAAACTGGTCCCAGAAAGGAAACTGGTCCCAGGCGGGAAACTGGTCCCAGACAGGAAACTGGTCCCAGGCAGGAAACTGGTCCCAGGCAGGAAACTGGTCGGAAACTGGTCCCAGACATGAAACTGGTCCCAGACAGGAAACTGGTCCCAGACAGGAAACTGGTCCCAGGCAGGAAACTGGTCCCAGGCAGGAAACTGGTCCCAGAATGGAAACTAGTCCCAGGCAGGAAACTAGTCCCAGACAGGAAACTGGTCCCAGACAGGAAACTGGTCCCAGGCAGGAAACTGGTCCCAGACAGGAAACTGGTCCCAGGCAGGAAAATGGTCCCAGACAGGAAACTGGTCCCAGAATGGAAACTAGTCCCAGGCAGGAAACTAGTCACAGACAGGAAACTGGTCCCAGACAGGAAACTGGTCCCAGACAGGAAACTGGTCCCAGGCAGGAAACTGGTCCCAGACAGGAAACTGGTCCCAGGCAGGAAACTGGTCCCAGACAGGAAACTGGTCCCAGACAGGAAACTGGTCCCAGGCAGGAAACTGGTCCCAGGTGGGAAACTGGTCCCAGACAGGAAACTGGTCCCAGGCAGGAAACTGGTCCCAGGCAGGAAACTGGTCCCAGACAGGAAACTGGTCCCAGGCAGGAAACTGGTCCCAGACAGGAAACTGGTCGGAAACTGGTCCCAGGCAGGAAACTGGTCCCAGGCAGGAAACTGGTCCCAGACAGGAAACTGGTCCCAGGCAGGAAACTGGTCCCAGACAGGAAACTGGTCCCAGAATGGAAACTGGTCCCAGACAGGAAACTGGTCCCAGACAGGAAACTGGTCCCAGACAGGAATCTGGTCCAAGACAGGAATCTGGTCCCAGAATGGAAACTGGTCCCAGGCAGGAAACTGGTCCCAGGCAGGAAACTGGTCCCAGACAGGAAACTGGTCCCAGACAGGAAACTGGTCCCAGGCAGGAAACTGGTCCCAGAATGGAAACTGGTCCCAGACAGGAAACTGGTCCCAGACAGGAAACTGGTCCCAGAAGGGAATCTGGTCCCAGACAGGAATCTGGTCCCAGACAGGAAACTGGTCCAAGACAGGAATCTGGTCCCAGAATGGAAACTGGTCCCAGGCAGGGAACTGGTCCCAGACAGGAAACTGGTCCCAGAATGGAAACTGGTCCCAGACAGGAATCTGGTCCCAGAATGGAAACTGGTCCCAGGCAGGAAACTGGTCCCAGGTAGGAAACTGGTCCCAGACAGGAAACAGGTCCCAGACAGGAATCTGGTCCCAGACAGGAAACTGGTCCCTGGCAGGAAACTGGTCCCAGGCAGGAAACTGGTCCCAGACAGGAATCTGGTCCCAGACAGGAATCTGGTCCCAGAATGGAAACTGGTCCCAGGCAGGAAACTGGTCCCAGGCAGGAAACTGGGGACAGACAGGAAACTGGTCCCAGACAGGAAACTGGTCCTAGGCAGGAAACTGGTCCCAGGCAGGAAACTGGTCCCAGACAGGAATCTGGTCCCAGACAGGAATCTGGTCCCAGAATGGAAACTGGTCCCAGGCAGGAAACTGGTCCCAGGCAGGAAACTGGTCCCAGACAGGAAACTGGTCCCAGGCAGGAAACTGGTCCCAGACAGGAAACTGGTCCCAGGCAGGAAACTGGTCCCAGACAGGAAACTGGTCCCAGGCAGGAAACTGGTCCCAGAATGGAAACTAGTCCCAGGCAGGAAACTAGTCCCAGACAGGAAACTGGTCCCAGACAGGAAACTGGTCCCAGGCAGGAAACTGGTCCCAGAAAGGAAACTGGTCCAAGGCAGGAAACTGGTCCCAGACAGGAAACTGGTCCCAGACAGGAAACTGGTCCCAGAATGGAAACTAGTCCCAGGCAGGAAACTAGTCCCAGACAGGAAACTGGTCCCAGACAGGAAACTGGTCCCAGGCAGGAAACTGGTCCCAGGCAGGAAACTGGTCCCAGACAGGAAACTGGTCCCAGGCAGGAAACTGGTCCCAGACAGGAAACTGGTCCCAGACAGGAAACTGGTCCCAGAATGGAAACTAGTCCCAGGCAGGAAACTGGTCCCAGACAGGAAACTGGTCCCAGACAGGAAACTGGTCCCAGGCAGGAAACTGGTCCCAGGCAGGAAACTGGTCCCAGGCAGGAAACTGGTCCCAGACAGGAAACTGGTCCCAGGCAGGAAACTGGTCCCAGACAGGAAACTGGTCCCAGACAGGAATCTGGTCCCAGACAGGAAACTGGTCCCAGACAGGAAACTGGTCCCAGACAGGAAACTGGTCGGAAACTGGTCCCAGACAGGAAACTGGTCCCAGACAGGAAACTGGTCCCAGGCAGGAAACTGGTCCCAGACAGGAAACTGGTCCCAGACAGGAAACTGGTCGGAAACTGGTCCCAGACAGGAAACTGGTCCCAGAAAGGAAACTGGTCCAAGGTGGGAAACTGGTCTCAGGTGGGAAACTGGTCCCAGGCGGGAAACTGGTCCCAGGCAGGAAACTGGTCCCAGACAGGAAACTGGTCCCAGACAGGAAACTGGTCCCAGGCGGGAAACTGGTCCCAGACAGGAAACTGGTCCCAGAAAGGAAACTGGTCCCAGGCGGGAAACTGGTCTCAGAATGGAAACTAGTCCCAGGCAGGAAACTAGTCCCAGACAGGAAACTGGTCCCAGACAGGAAACTGGTCCCAGGCAGGAAACTGGTCCCAGACAGGAAACTGGTCCCAGGCAGGAAACTGGTCCCAGACAGGAAACTGGTCCCAGAATGGAAACTAGTCCCAGGCAGGAAACTAGTCCCAGACAGGAAACTGGTCCCAGACTGGAAACTGGTCCCAGACAGGAAACTGGTCCCAGGCAGGAAACTGGTCCCAGACAGGAAACTGGTCCCAGGCAGGAAACTGGTCCCAGGCAGGAAACTGGTCCCAGACAGGAAACTGGTCCCAGGCAGGAAACTGGTCCCAGACAGGAATCTGGTCCCAGAATGGAAACTTGTCCCAGGCAGGAAACTGGTCCCAGGCAGGAAACTGGTCCCAGACAGGAAACTGGTCCCAGACAGGAATCTGGTCCCAGACAGGAATCTGGTCCCAGAATGGAAACTGGTCCCAGGCAGGAAACTGGTCCCAGGCAGGAAACTGGTCCCAGACAGGAATCTGGTCCCAGAATGGAAACTGGTCCCAGGCAGGAAACTGGTCCCAGGCAGGAAACTGGTCCCAGACAGGAATCTGGTCCCAGAATGGAAACTGGTCCCAGGCAGGGAACTGGTCCCAGACAGGAAACTGGTCCCAGACAGGAAACTGGTCCCAGACAGGAATCTGGTCCCAGACAGGAAACTGGTCCCAGGCAGGAAACTGGTCCCAGGCAGGAAACTGGTCCCAGACAGGAATCTGGTCCCAGACAGGAATCTGGTCCCAGAATGGAAACTGGTCCCAGGCAGGAAACTGGTCCCAGGCAGGAAACTGGTCCCAGACAGGAAACTGGTCCCAGACAGGAAACTGGTCCTAGGCAGGAAACTGGTCCCAGGCAGGAAACTGGTCCCAGACAGGAATCTGGTCCCAGACAGGAATCTGGTCCCAGAATGGAAACTGGTCCCAGGCAGGAAACTGGTCCCAGGCAGGAAACTGGTCCCAGACAGGAAACTGGTCCCAGACAGGAAACTGGTCCTAGGCAGGAAACTGGTCCCAGGCAGGAAACTGGTCCCAGACAGGAATCTGGTCCCAGACAGGAATCTGGTCCCAGAATGGAAACTGGTCCCAGGCAGGAAACTGGTCCCAGGCAGGAAACTGGTCCCAGACAGGAAACTGGTCCCAGGCAGGAAACTGGTCCCAGACAGGAAACTGGTCCCAGGCAGGAAACTGGTCCCAGACAGGAAACTGGTCCCAGGCAGGAAACTGGTCCCAGGCAGGAAACTAGTCCCAGGCAGGAAACTGGTCCCAGGCAGGAAACTGGTCCCAGACAGGAAACTGGTCCCAGGCAGGAAACTGGTCCCAGACAGGAAACTGGTCCCAGACAGGAATCTGGTCCCAGACAGGAAACTGGTCCCAGACAGGAAACTGGTCCCAGACAGGAAACTGGTCGGAAACTGGTCCCAGACAGGAAACTGGTCCCAGACAGGAAACTGGTCCCAGGCAGGAAACTGGTCCCAGACAGGAAACTGGTCCCAGACAGGAAACTGGTCGGAAACTGGTCCCAGACAGGAAACTGGTCAAGGACAGGAAACTGGTCCCAGAAAGGAAACTGGTCCAAGGCGGGAAACTGGTCTCAGGTGGGAAACTGGTCCCAGGCGGGAAACTGGTCCCAGGCAGGAAACTGGTCCCAGACAGGAAACTGGTCCCAGACAGGAAACTGGTCCCAGGCGGGAAACTGGTCCCAGACAGGAAACTGGTCCCAGAAAGGAAACTGGTCCCAGGCGGGAAACTGGTCCCAGACAGGAAACTGGTCCCAGGCAGGAAACTGGTCCCAGACAGGAAACTGGTCCCAGACAGGAAACTGGTCCCAGGCGGGAAACTGGTCCCAGACAGGAAACTGGTCCCAGAAAGGAAACTGGTCCCAGGCGGGAAACTGGTCCCAGACAGGAAACTGGTCCCAGAAAGGAAACTGGTCCCAGGCGGGAAACTGGTCCCAGACAGGAAACTGGTCCCAGACATGAAACTGGTCCCAGACAGGAAACTGGTCCCAGACAGGAAACTGGTCCCAGGCAGGAAACTGGTCCCAGGCAGGAAACTGGTCCCAGAATGGAAACTAGTCCCAGGCAGGAAACTAGTCCCAGACAGGAAACTGGTCCCAGACAGGAAACTGGTCCCAGGAAGGAAACTGGTCCCAGACAGGAAACTGGTCCCAGGCAGGAAAATGGTCCCAGACAGGAAACTGGTCCCAGAATGGAAACGAGTCCCAGGCAGGAAACTAGTCCCAGACAGGAAACTGGTCCCAGACAGGAAACTGGTCCCAGACAGGAAACTGGTCCCAGGCAGGAAACTGGTCCCAGACAGGAAACTGGTCCCAGGCAGGAAACTGGTCCCAGACAGGAAACTGGTCCCAGACAGGAAACTGGTCCCAGGCAGGAAACTGGTCCCAGGTGGGAAACTGGTCCCAGACAGGAAACTGGTCCCAGGCAGGAAACTGGTCCCAGGCAGGAAACTGGTCCCAGACAGGAAACTGGTCCCAGGCAGGAAACTGGTCCCAGACAGGAAACTGGTCGGAAACTGGTCCCAGGCAGGAAACTGGTCCCAGGCAGGAAACTGGTCCCAGACAGGAAACTGGTCCCAGGCAGGAAACTGGTCCCAGACAGGAAACTGGTCCCAGAATGGAAACTGGTCCCAGACAGGAAACTGGTCCCAGACAGGAAACTGGTCCCAGACAGGAATCTGGTCCAAGACAGGAATCTGGTCCCAGAATGGAAACTGGTCCCAGGCAGGAAACTGGTCCCAGACAGGAAACTGGTCCCAGACAGGAAACTGGTCCCAGGCAGGAAACTGGTCCCAGAATGGAAACTGGTCCCAGACAGGAAACTGGTCCCAGACAGGAAACTGGTCCCAGAAGGGAATCTGGTCCCAGACAGGAATCTGGTCCCAGACAGGAAACTGGTCCAAGACAGGAATCTGGTCCCAGAATGGAAACTGGTCCCAGGCAGGGAACTGGTCCCAGACAGGAAACTGGTCCCAGAATGGAAACTGGTCCCAGACAGGAATCTGGTCCCAGAATGGAAACTGGTCCCAGGCAGGAAACTGGTCCCAGGTAGGAAACTGGTCCCAGACAGGAAACAGGTCCCAGACAGGAATCTGGTCCCAGACAGGAAACTGGTCCCTGGCAGGAAACTGGTCCCAGGCAGGAAACTGGTCCCAGAAAGGAATCTGGTCCCAGACAGGAATCTGGTCCCAGAATGGAAACTGGTCCCAGGCAGGAAACTGGTCCCAGGCAGGAAACTGGTCCCAGACAGGAAACTGGTCCCAGGCAGGAAACTGGTCCCAGACAGGAATCTGGTCCCAGACAGGAATCTGGTCCCAGAATGGAAACTGGTCCCAGGCAGGAAACTGGTCCCAGGCAGGAAACTGGTCCCAGACAGGAAACTGGTCCCAGGCAGGAAACTGGTCCCAGACAGGAAACTGGTCCCAGGCAGGAAACTGGTCCCAGACAGGAAACTGGTCCCAGGCAGGAAACTGGTCCCAGAATGGAAACTAGTCCCAGGCAGGAAACTAGTCCCAGACAGGAAACTGGTCCCAGACAGGAAACTGGTCCCAGGCAGGAAACTGGTCCCAGAAAGGAAACTGGTCCAAGGCAGGAAACTGGTCCCAGACAGGAAACTGGTCCCAGACAGGAAACTGGTCCCAGAATGGAAACTAGTCCCAGGCAGGAAACTAGTCCCAGACAGGAAACTGGTCCCAGACAGGAAACTGGTCCCAGGCAGGAAACTGGTCCCAGGCAGGAAACTGGTCCCAGACAGGAAACTGGTCCCAGGCAGGAAACTGGTCCCAGACAGGAAACTGGTCCCAGACAGGAAACTGGTCCCAGAATGGAAACTAGTCCCAGGCAGGAAACTGGTCCCAGACAGGAAACTGGTCCCAGACAGGAAACTGGTCCCAGGCAGGAAACTGGTCCCAGGCAGGAAACTGGTCCCAGGCAGGAAACTGGTCCCAGACAGGAAACTGGTCCCAGGCAGGAAACTGGTCCCAGACAGGAAACTGGTCCCAGACAGGAAACTGGTCCCAGGCAGGAAACTGGTCCCAGACAGGAAACTGGTCCCAGGCAGGAAACTGGTCCCAGAATGGAAACTAGTCCCAGGCAGGAAACTAGTCCCAGACAGGAAACTGGTCCCAGACAGGAAACTGGTCCCAGGCAGGAAACTGGTCCCAGAAAGGAAACTGGTCCAAGGCAGGAAACTGGTCCCAGACAGGAAACTGGTCCCAGACAGGAAACTGGTCCCAGAATGGAAACTAGTCCCAGGCAGGAAACTAGTCCCAGACAGGAAACTGGTCCCAGACAGGAAACTGGTCCCAGGCAGGAAACTGGTCCCAGGCAGGAAACTGGTCCCAGGCAGGAAACTGGTCCCAGAAAGGAAACTGGTCCAAGGCAGGAAACTGGTCCCAGACAGGAAACTGGTCCCAGACAGGAAACTGGTCCCAGAAAGGAAA
The DNA here is from genome assembly GCF_933228915.1 of Telmatherina bonti. Classification (NCBI taxonomy): domain Eukaryota; kingdom Metazoa; phylum Chordata; class Actinopteri; order Atheriniformes; family Telmatherinidae; genus Telmatherina; species Telmatherina bonti. Next base: position 39,582,743 of record NC_136622.1, read on the forward strand.
CTGGTCCAAGGCAGGAAACTGGTCCCAGACAGGAAACTGGTCCCAGACAGGAAACTGGTCCCAGAATGGAAACTAGTCCCAGGCAGGAAACTAGTCCCAGACAGGAAACTGGTCCCAGACAGGAAACTGGTCCCAGGCAGGAAACTGGTCCCAGGCAGGAAACTGGTCCCAGACAGGAAACTGGTCCCAGGCAGGAAACTGGTCCCAGACAGGAAACTGGTCCCAGACAGGAAACTGGTCCCAGAATGGAAACTAGTCCCAGGCAGGAAACTGGTCCCAGACAGGAAACTGGTCCCAGACAGGAAACTGGTCCCAGGCAGGAAACTGGTCCCAGGCAGGAAACTGGTCCCAGGCAGGAAACTGGTCCCAGACAGGAAACTGGTCCCAGGCAGGAAACTGGTCCCAGACAGGAAACTGGTCCCATACAGGAATCTGGTCCCAGACAGGAAACTGGTCCCAGGCAGGAAACTGGTCCCAGACAGGAAACTGGTCCCAGACAGGAAACTGGTCCCAGAATGGAAACTAGTCCCAGGCAGGAAACTGGTCCCAGACAGGAAACTGGTCCCAGACAGGAAACTGGTCCCAGGCAGGAAACTGGTCCCAGGCAGGAAACTGGTCCCAGGCAGGAAACTGGTCCCAGGCAGGAAACTGGTCCCAGACAGGAAACTGGTCCCATACAGGAATCTGGTCCCAGACAGGAAACTGGTCCCAGACAGGAATCTGGTCCCAGAATGGAAACTGGTCCCAGGCAGGAAACTGGTCCCAGGCAGGAAACTGGTCCCAGACAGGAAACTGGTCCCAGACAGGAATCTGGTCCCAGAATGGAAACTGGTCCCAGGCAGGAAACTGGTCCCAGGCAGGAAACTGGTCCCAGACAGGAAACTGGTCCCAGGCAGGAAACTGGTCCCAGACAGGAAACTGGTCCCATACAGGAATCTGGTCCCAGACAGGAAACTGGTCCCAGACAGGAAACTGGTCCCAGACAGGAAACTGGTCGGAAACTGGTCCCAGACAGGAAACTGGTCCCAGACAGGAAACTGGTCCCAGGCAGGAAACTGGTCCCAGACAGGAAACTGGTCCCAGACAGGAAACTGGTCGGAAACTGGTCCCAGACAGGAAACTGGTCCCAGACAGGAAACTGGTCCCAGGCAGGAAACTGGTCCCAGGCAGGAAACTGGTCCCAGACAGGAAACTGGTCCCAGGCAGGAAACTGGTCCCAGACAGGAAACTGGTCCCAGACAGGAAACTGGTCCCAGAATGGAAACTAGTCCCAGGCAGGAAACTGGTCCCAGACAGGAAACTGGTCCCAGACAGGAAACTGGTCCCAGGCAGGAAACTGGTCCCAGGCAGGAAACTGGTCCCAGGCAGGAAACTGGTCCCAGACAGGAAACTGGTCCCAGGCAGGAAACTGGTCCCAGACAGGAAACTGGTCCCATACAGGAAACTGGTCCCAGACAGGAAACTGGTCCCAGACAGGAAACTGGTCGGAAACTGGTCCCAGACAGGAAACTGGTCCCAGACAGGAAACTGGTCCCAGGCAGGAAACTGGTCCCAGACAGGAAACTGGTCCCAGACAGGAAACTGGTCGGAAACTGGTCCCAGACAGGAAACTGGTCCCAGAAAGGAAACTGGTCCAAGGCGGGAAACTGGTCTCAGGTGGGAAACTGGTCCCAGGCGGGAAACTGGTCCCAGGCAGGAAACTGGTCCCAGACAGGAAACTGGTCCCAGACAGGAAACTGGTCCCAGGCGGGAAACTGGTCCCAGACAGGAAACTGGTCCCAGAAAGGAAACTGGTCCCAGGCGGGAAACTGGTCCCAGAATGGAAACTAGTCCCAGGCAGGAAACTAGTCCCAGACAGGAAACTGGTCCCAGACAGGAAACTGGTCCCAGGCAGGAAACTGGTCCCAGACAGGAAACTGGTCCCAGGCAGGAAACTGGTCCCAGACAGGAAACTGGTCCCAGAATGGAAACTAGTCCCAGGCAGGAAACTAGTCCCAGACAGGAAACTGGTCCCAGACAGGAAACTGGTCCCAGACAGGAAACTGGTCCCAGGCAGGAAACTGGTCCCAGACAGGAAACTGGTCCCAGGCAGGAAACTGGTCCCAGGCAGGAAACTGGTCCCAGACAGGAAACTGGTCCCAGGCAGGAAACTGGTCCCAGACAGGAATCTGGTCCCAGAATGGAAACTTGTCCCAGGCAGGAAACTGGTCCCAGGCAGGAAACTGGTCCCAGACAGGAAACTGGTCCCAGACAGGAATCTGGTCCCAGACAGGAATCTGGTCCCAGAATGGAAACTGGTCCCAGGCAGGAAACTGGTACCAGGCAGGAAACTGGTCCCAGACAGGAAACTGGTCCCAGACAGGAATCTGGTCCCAGAATGGAAACTGGTCCCAGGCAGGAAACTGGTCCCAGGCAGGAAACTGGTCCCAGACAGGAATCTGGTCCCAGAATGGAAACTGGTCCCAGGCAGGAAACTGGTCCCAGGTAGGAAACTGGTCCCAGACAGGAAACTGGTCCCAGACAGGAATCTGGTCCCAGACAGGAAACTGGTCCCAGGCAGGAAACTGGTCCCAGGCAGGAAACTGGTCCCAGACAGGAATCTGGTCCCAGACAGGAATCTGGTCCCAGAATGGAAACTGGTCCCAGGCAGGAAACTGGTCCCAGGCAGGAAACTGGTCCCAGACAGGAAACTGGTCCCAGACAGGAAACTGGTCCTAGGCAGGAAACTGGTCCCAGGCAGGAAACTGGTCCCAGACAGGAATCTGGTCCCAGACAGGAATCTGGTCCCAGAATGGAAACTGGTCCCAGGCAGGAAACTGGTCCCAGGCAGGAAACTGGTCCCAGACAGGAAACTGGTCCCAGACAGGAAACTGGTCCTAGGCAGGAAACTGGTCCCAGGCAGGAAACTGGTCCCAGACAGGAATCTGGTCCCAGACAGGAATCTGGTCCCAGAATGGAAACTGGTCCCAGGCAGGAAACTGGTCCCAGGCAGGAAACTGGTCCCAGACAGGAAACTGGTCCCAGGCAGGAAACTGGTCCCAGACAGGAAACTGGTCCCAGGCAGGAAACTGGTCCCAGACAGGAAACTGGTCCCAGGCAGGAAACTGGTCCCAGAATGGAAACTAGTCCCAGGCAGGAAACTAGTCCCAGACAGGAAACTGGTCCCAGACAGGAAACTGGTCCCAGGCAGGAAACTGGTCCCAGACAGGAAACTGGTCCCAGGCAGGAAACTGGTCCCAGACAGGAAACTGGTCCCAGACAGGAAACTGGTCCCAGAATGGAAACTAGTCCCAGACAGGAAACTGGTCCCAGACAGGAAACTGGTCCCAGGCAGGAAACTGGTCCCAGACAGGAAACTGGTCCCAGGCAGGAAACTGGTCCCAGACAGGAAACTGGTCCCAGACAGGAAACTGGTCCCAGAATGGAAACTAGTCCCAGGCAGGAAACTAGTCCCAGACAGGAAACTGGTCCCAGGCAGGAAACTGGTCCCAGGCAGGAAACTGGTCCCAGACAGGAAACTGGTCCCAGACAGGAAACTGGTCCCAGGCAGGAAACTGGTCCCAGACAGGAAACTGGTCCCAGACAGGAAACTGGTCCCAGAATGGAAACTAGTCCCAGACAGGAAACTGGTCCCAGACAGGAAACTGGTCCCAGGCAGGAAACTGGTCCCAGACAGGAAACTGGTCCCAGGCAGGAAACTGGTCCCAGACAGGAAACTGGTCCCAGACAGGAAACTGGTCCCAGAATGGAAACTAGTCCCAGGCAGGAAACTAGTCCCAGACAGGAAACTGGTCCCAGGCAGGAAACTGGTCCCAGGCAGGAAACTGGTCCCAGGCAGGAAACTGGTCCCAGACAGGAAACTGGTCCCAGGCAGGAAACTGGTCCCAGACAGGAAACTGGTCCCAGACAGGAAACTGGTCCCAGAATGGAAACTAGTCCCAGGCAGGAAACTAGTCCCAGACAGGAAACTGGTCCCAGACAGGAAACTGGTCCCAGGCAGGAAACTGGTCCCAGACAGGAAACTGGTCCCAGGCAGGAAACTGGTCCCAGGCAGGAAACTGGTCCCAGACAGGAAACTGGTCCCAGGCAGGAAACTGGTCCCAGACAGGAAACTGGTCCCAGAATGGAAACTAGTCCCAGGCAGGAAACTAGTCCCAGACAGGAAACTGGTCCCAGGCAGGAAACTGGTCCCAGGCAGGAAACTGGTCCCAGGCAGGAAACTGGTCCCAGACAGGAAACTGGTCCCAGACAGGAAACTGGTCCCAGACAGGAAACTGGTCCCAGGCAGGAAACTGGTCCCAGGCAGGAAACTGGTCCCAGACAGGAAACTGGTCCCAGGCAGGAAACTGGTCCCAGACAGGAAACTGGTCGGAAACTGGTCCCAGGCAGGAAACTGGTCCCAGGCAGGAAACTGGTCCCAGACAGGAAACTGGTCCCAGGCAGGAAACTGGTCCCAGACAGGAATCTGGTCCCAGAATGGAAACTGGTCCCAGGCAGGAAACTGGTCCCAGGCAGGAAACTGGTCCCAGACAGGAAACTGGTCCCAGACAGGAATCTGGTCCCAGACAGGAATCTGGTCCCAGAATGGAAACTGGTCCCAGGCAGGAAACTGGTCCCAGGCAGGAAACTGGTCCCAGACAGGAAACTGGTCCCAGACAGGAATCTGGTCCCAGAATGGAAACTGGTCCCAGGCAGGAAACTGGTCCCAGGCAGGAAACTGGTCCCAGACAGGAATCTGGTCCCAGAATGGAAACTGGTCCCAGGCAGGAAACTGGTCCCAGGTAGGAAACTGGTCCCAGACAGGAAACTGGTCCCAGACAGGAATCTGGTCCCAGACAGGAAACTGGTCCCAGGCAGGAAACTGGTCCCAGGCAGGAAACTGGTCCCAGACAGGAATCTGGTCCCAGACAGGAATCTGGTCCCAGAATGGAAACTGGTCCCAGGCAGGAAACTGGTCCCAGGCAGGAAACTGGTCCCAGACAGGAAACTGGTCCCAGACAGGAAACTGGTCCTAGGCAGGAAACTGGTCCCAGGCAGGAAACTGGTCCCAGACAGGAATCTGGTCCCAGACAGGAATCTGGTCCCAGAATGGAAACTGGTCCCAGGCAGGAAACTGGTCCCAGGCAGGAAACTGGTCCCAGACAGGAAACTGGTCCAGGACAGGAAACTGGTCCTAGGCAGGAAACTGGTCCCAGGCAGGAAACTGGTCCCAGACAGGAAACTGGTCCTAGGCAGGAAACTGGTCCCAGGCAGGAAACTGGTCCCAGGCAGGAAACTGGTCCCAGGCAGGAAACTGGTCCCAGACAGGAAACTGGTCCCAGACAGGAAACTGGTCCCAGGCAGGAAACTGGTCCCAGACAGGAAACTGGTCCCAGACAGGAAACTGGTCCCAGGCAGGAAACTGGTCCCAGACAGGAAACTGGTCCCAGAAAAGAAACTGGTCCCAGGCAGGAAACTGGTCCCAGACAGGAAACTGGTCCCAGAATGGAAACTAGTCCCAGGCAGGAAACCAGTCCCAGACAGGAAACTGGTCCCAGGCAGGAAACTGGTCCCAGGCAGGAAACTGGTCCCAGACAGGAAACTGGTCCCAGACAGGAAACTGGTCCCAGGCAGGAAACTGGTCCCAGACAGGAAACTGGTCCCAGGCAGGAAACTGGTCCCAGACAGGAAACTGGTCCCAGACAGGAAACTGGTCCCAGACAGGAAACTGGTCCCAGGCAGGAAACTGGTCCCAGACAGGAAACTGGTCCCAGACAGGAAACTGGTCCCAGAATGGAAACTGGTCCCAGACAGGAAACTGGTCCCAGAATGGAAACTAGTCCCAGGCAGGAAACTAGTCCCAGACAGGAAACTGGTCCCAGGCAGGAAACTGGTCCCAGGCAGGAAACTGGTCCCAGACAGGAAACTGGTCCCAGGCAGGAAACTGGTCCCAGACAGGAAACTGGTCCCAGACAGGAAACTGGTCACAGAAAGGAAACTGGTCACAGACAGGAAACTGGTCCCAGACAGGAAACTGGTCCCAGACAGGAAACTGGTCCTAGGCAGGAAACTGGTCCCAGGCAGGAAACTGGTCCCAGACAGGAATCTGGTCCCAGACAGGAATCTGGTCCCAGAATGGAAACTGGTCCCAGGCAGGAAACTGGTCCCAGGCAGGAAACTGGTCCCAGACAGGAAACTGGTCCCAGACAGGAAACTGGTCCTAGGCAGGAAACTGGTCCCAGGCAGGAAACTGGTCCCAGAAAGGAATCTGGTCCCAGACAGGAATCTGGTCCCAGAATGGAAACTGGTCCCAGGCAGGAAACTGGTCCCAGGCAGGAAACTGGTCCCAGACAGGAAACTGGTCCCAGGCAGGAAACTGGTCCCAGACAGGAAACTGGTCCCAGGCAGGAAACTGGTCCCAGACAGGAAACTGGTCCCAGGCAGGAAACTGGTCCCAGAATGGAAACTAGTCCCAGGCAGGAAACTAGTCCCAGACAGGAAACTGGTCCCAGACAGGAAACTGGTCCCAGGCAGGAAACTGGTCCCAGACAGGAAACTGGTCCCAGGCAGGAAACTGGTCCCAGACAGGAAACTGGTCCCAGACAGGAAACTGGTCCCAGAATGGAAACTAGTCCCAGACAGGAAACTGGTCCCAGACAGGAAACTGGTCCCAGGCAGGAAACTGGTCCCAGACAGGAAACTGGTCCCAGGCAGGAAACTGGTCCCAGACAGGAAACTGGTCCCAGACAGGAAACTGGTCCCAGAATGGAAACTAGTCCCAGGCAGGAAACTAGTCCCAGACAGGAAACTGGTCCCAGGCAGGAAACTGGTCCCAGGCAGGAAACTGGTCCCAGACAGGAAACTGGTCCCAGACAGGAAACTGGTCCCAGGCAGGAAACTGGTCCCAGGCAGGAAACTGGTCCCAGACAGGAAACTGGTCCCAGACAGGAAACTGGTCCCAGAATGGAAACTAGTCCCAGACAGGAAACTGGTCCCAGACAGGAAACTGGTCCCAGGCAGGAAACTGGTCCCAGACAGGAAACTGGTCCCAGGCAGGAAACTGGTCCCAGACAGGAAACTGGTCCCAGACAGGAAACTGGTCCCAGAATGGAAACTAGTCCCAGGCAGGAAACTAGTCCCAGACAGGAAACTGGTCCCAGGCAGGAAACTGGTCCCAGGCAGGAAACTGGTCCCAGGCAGGAAACTGGTCCCAGACAGGAAACTGGTCCCAGACAGGAAACTGGTCCCAGGCAGGAAACTGGTCCCAGACAGGAAACTGGTCCCAGACAGGAAACTGGTCCCAGAATGGAAACTAGTCCCAGGCAGGAAACTAGTCCCAGACAGGAAACTGGTCCCAGACAGGAAACTGGTCCCAGGCAGGAAACTGGTCCCAGACAGGAAACTGGTCCCAGGCAGGAAACTGGTCCCAGGCAGGAAACTGGTCCCAGACAGGAAACTGGTCCCAGGCAGGAAACTGGTCCCAGGCAGGAAACTGGTCCCAGACAGGAAACTGGTCCCAGGCAGGAAACTGGTCCCAGACAGGAAACTGGTCCCAGAATGGAAACTAGTCCCAGGCAGGAAACTAGTCCCAGACAGGAAACTGGTCCCAGGCAGGAAACTGGTCCCAGGCAGGAAACTGGTCCCAGGCAGGAAACTGGTCCCAGACAGGAAACTGGTCCCAGGCAGGAAACTGGTCCCAGACAGGAAACTGGTCCCAGACAGGAAACTGGTCCCAGGCAGGAAACTGGTCCCAGGCAGGAAACTGGTCCCAGACAGGAAACTGGTCCCAGGCAGGAAACTGGTCCCAGACAGGAAACTGGTCGGAAACTGGTCCCAGGCAGGAAACTGGTCCCAGGCAGGAAACTGGTCCCAGACAGGAAACTGGTCCCAGGCAGGAAACTGGTCCCAGACAGGAATCTGGTCCCAGAATGGAAACTGGTCCCAGGCAGGAAACTGGTCCCAGGCAGGAAACTGGTCCCAGACAGGAAACTGGTCCCAGACAGGAATCTGGTCCCAGACAGGAATCTGGTCCCAGAATGGAAACTGGTCCCAGGCAGGAAACTGGTCCCAGGCAGGAAACTGGTCCCAGACAGGAAACTGGTCCCAGGCAGGAAACTGGTCCCAGACAGGAAACTGGTCCCAGACAGGAAACTGGTCCCAGAATGGAAACTAGTCCCAGGCAGGAAACTAGTCCCAGACAGGAAACTGGTCCCAGGCAGGAAACTGGTCCCAGGCAGGAAACTGGTCCCAGACAGGAATCTGGTCCCAGACAGGAATCTGGTCCCAGAATGGAAACTGGTCCCAGGCAGGAAACTGGTCCCAGGCAGGAAACTGGTCCCAGACAGGAAACTGGTCCCAGACAGGAAACTGGTCCTAGGCAGGAAACTGGTCCCAGGCAGGAAACTGGTCCCAGACAGGAATCTGGTCCCAGACAGGAATCTGGTCCCAGAATGGAAACTGGTCCCAGGCAGGAAACTGGTCCCAGGCAGGAAACTGGTCCCAGACAGGAAACTGGTCCAGGACAGGAAACTGGTCCTAGGCAGGAAACTGGTCCCAGGCAGGAAACTGGTCCCAGACAGGAATCTGGTCCCAGACAGGAATCTGGTCCCAGAATGGAAACTGGTCCCAGGCAGGAAACTGGTCCCAGGCAGGAAACTGGTCCCAGGCAGGAAACTGGTCCAAGGCAGGAAACTGGTCCCAGGCAGGAAACTGGTCCCAGACAGGAAACTGGTCCCAGACAGGAAACTGGTCCCAGGCAGGAAACTGGTCCCAGACAGGAAACTGGTCCCAGACAGGAAACTGGTCCCAGGCAGGAAACTGGTCCCAGACAGGAAACTGGTCCCAGAAAAGAAACTGGTCCCAGGCAGGAAACTGGTCCCAGACAGGAAACTGGTCCCAGAATGGAAACTAGTCCCAGGCAGGAAACCAGTCCCAGACAGGAAACTGGTCCCAGGCAGGAAACTGGTCCCAGACAGGAAACTGGTCCCAGACAGGAAACTGGTCACAGAAAGGAAACTGGTCACAGACAGGAAACTGGTCCCAGACAGGAAACTGGTCGGAAACTGGTCCCAGACAGGAAACTGGTCCCAGACAGGAAACTGGTCCCAGAAAGGAAACTGGTCCCAGGCGGGAAACTGGTCTCAGGCGGGAAACTGGTCCCAGGCGGGAAACTGGTCCCAGGCAGGAAACTGGTCCCAGAAGGGAAACTGGTCCCAGAAAGGAAACTGGTCCCAGGCGGGAAACTGGTCCCAGAAAGGAAACCGGTCCCAGAAAGGAAACTGGTCCCAGGCGGGAAACTGGTCCCAGACAGGAAACTGGTCCCAGAAAAGAAACTGGTCCCAGGCAGGAAACTGGTCCCAGGCAGGAAACTGGTCCCAGACAGGAAACTGGTCCCAGACAGGAAACTGGTCCCAGGCAGGAAACTGGTCCCAGACAGGAAACTGGTCCCAGACAGGAAACTGGTCCCAGAATGGAAACTAGTCCCAGACAGGAAACTGGTCCCAGACAGGAAACTGGTCCCAGAATGGAAACTAGTCCCAGGCAGGAAACTGGTCCCAGGCAGGAAACTGGTCCCAGGCAGGAAACTGGTCCCAGGCAGGAAACTGGTCCCAGACAGGAAACTGGTCCCAGGCAGGAAACTGGTCCCAGACAGGAAACTGGTCCCAGACAGGAAACTGGTCCCAGGCAGGAAACTGGTCCCAGACAGGAAACTGGTCCCAGAAAAGAAACTGGTCCCAGGCAGGAAACTGGTCCCAGACAGGAAACTGGTCCCAGAATGGAAACTGGTCCCAGGCAGGAAACCAGTCCCAGACAGGAAACTGGTCCCAGGCAGGAAACTGGTCCCAGGCAGGAAACTGGTCCCAGACAGGAAACTGGTCCCAGACAGGAAACTGGTCCCAGGCAGGAAACTGGTCCCAGACAGGAAACTGGTCCCAGGCAGGAAACTGGTCCCAGACAGGAAACTGGTCCCAGACAGGAAATTGGTCCCAGACAGGAAACTGGTCCCAGGCAGGAAACTGGTCCCAGACAGGAAACTGGTCCCAGACAGGAAACTGGTCCCAGAATGGAAACTAGTCCCAGACAGGAAACTGGTCCCAGACAGGAAACTGGTCCCAGGCAGGAAACTGGTCCCAGACAGGAAACTGGTCCCAGGAAGGAAACTGGTCCCAGACAGGAAACTGGTCCCAGACAGGAAACTGGTCCCAGAATGGAAACTAGTCCCAGGCAGGAAACTAGTCCCAGACAGGAAACTGGTCCCAGGCAGGAAACTGGTCCCAGGCAGGAAACTGGTCCCAGGCAGGAAACTGGTCCCAGACAGGAAACTGGTCCCAGACAGGAAACTGGTCCCAGGCAGGAAACTGGTCCCAGACAGGAAACTGGTCCCAGACAGGAAACTGGTCCCAGACAGGAAACTGGTCCCAGAATGGAAACTAGTCCCAGGCAGGAAACTAGTCCCAGACAGGAAACTGGTCCCAGACAGGAAACTGGTCCCAGGCAGGAAACTGGTCCCAGACAGGAAACTGGTCCCAGGCAGGAAACTGGTCCCAGGCAGGAAACTGGTCCCAGACAGGAAACTGGTCCCAGAATGGAAACTAGTCCCAGGCAGGAAACTAGTCCCAGACAGGAAACTGGTCCCAGGCAGGAAACTGGTCCCAGGCAGGAAACTGGTCCCAGGCAGGAAACTGGTCCCAGACAGGAAACTGGTCCCAGACAGGAAACTGGTCCCAGGCAGGAAACTGGTCCCAGACAGGAAACTGGTCCCAGACAGGAAACTGGTCCCAGGCAGGAAACTGGTCCCAGACAGGAAACTGGTCCCAGACAGGAAACTGGTCACAGAAAGGAAACTGGTCACAGACAGGAAACTGGTCCCAGACAGGAAACTGGTCGGAAACTGGTCCCAGACAGGAAACTGGTCCCAGACTGGAAACTGGTCCCAGAAAGGAAACTGGTCCCAGGCGGGAAACTGGTCTCAGGCGGGAAACTGGTCCCAGGCGGGAAACTGGTCCCAGGCAGGAAACTGGTCCCAGAAGGGAAACTGGTCCCAGACAGGAAACTGGTCCCAGGCGGGAAACTGGTCCCAGAAAGGAAACTGGTCCCAGAAAGGAAACTGGTCCCAGGCGGGAAACTGGTCCCAGACAGGAAACTGGTCCCAGGCAGGAAACTGGTCCCAGGCAGGAAACTGGTCGGAAACTGGTCCCAGACAGGAAACTGGTCCCAGACAGGAAACTGGTCGGAAACTGGTCCCAGACAGGAAACTGGTCCCAGACAGGAAACTGGTCCCAGACAGGAAACTGGTCCCAGGCAGGAAACTGGTCCCAGAAAGGAAACTGGTCCCAGGCAGGAAACTGGTCCCAGACAGGAAACTGGTCCCAGAATGGAAACTAGTCCCAGGCAGGAAACTAGTCCCAGACAGGAAACTGGTCCCAGGCAGGAAACTGGTCCCAGGCAGGAAACTGGTCCCAGACAGGAAACTGGTCCCAGACAGGAAACTGGTCCCAGGCAGGAAACTGGTCCCAGGCAGGAAACTGGTCCCAGACAGGAAACTGGTCCCAGGCAGGAAACTGGTCCCAGGCAGGAAACTGGTCCCAGACAGGAAACTGGTCCCAGACAGGAAACTGGTCCCAGGCAGGAAACTGGTCCCAGACAGGAAACTGGTCCCAGGCAGGAAACTGGTCACAGACAGGAAACTGGTCACAGACAGGAAACTGGTCCCAGACAGGAAACTGGTCGGAAACTGGTCCCAGACAGGAAACTGGTCCCAGACAGGAAACTGGTCCCAGAAAGGAAACTGGTCCCAGGCGGGAAACTGGTCTCAGGCGGGAAACTGGTCCCAGGCGGGAAACTGGTCCCAGGCGGGAAACTGGTCCCAGAAGGGAAACTGGTCCCAGACAGGAAACTGGTCCCAGGCGGGAAACTGGTCCCAGAAAGGAAACTGGTCCCAGGCGGGAAACTGGTCCCAGACAGGAAACTGGTCCCAGGCAGGAAACTGGTCCCAGGCAGGAAACTGGTCGGAAACTGGTCCCAGACAGGAAACTGGTCCCAGACAGGAAACTGGTCGGAAACTGGTCCCAGACAGGAAACTGGTCCCAGACAGGAAACTGGTCCCAGACAGGAAACTGGTCCCAGGCAGGAAACTGGTCCCAGAATGGAAACTAGTCCCAGGCAGGAAACCAGTCCCAGACAGGAAACCGGTCCCAGGCAGGAAACTGGTCCCAGGCAGGAAACTGGTCCCAGACAGGAAACTGGTCCCAGGCAGGAAACTGGTCCCAGGCAGGAAACTGGTCGGAAACTGGTCCCAGACAGGAAACTGGTCCCAGGCAGGAAACTGGTCCCAGACAGGAAACTGGTCGGAAACTGGTCCCAGACAGGAAACTGGTCCCAGACAGGAAACTGGTCCCAGACAGGAAACTGGTCGGAAACTGGTCCCAGACAGGAAACTGGTCCCAGACAGGAAACTGGTCCCAGGCAGGAAACTGGTCCCAGACAGGGAACTGGTCCCAGAAAGGAAACTGGTCCCAGGCGGGAAACTAGTCCCAGGCAGGAAACTAGTCCCAGACAGGAAACTGGTCCCAGACAGGAAACTGGTCCCAGGCAGGAAACTGGTCCCAGACAGGAAACTGGTCCCAGGCAGGAAACTGGTCCCAGGCAGGAAACTGGTCCCAGACAGGAAACTGGTCCCAGGCAGGAAACTGGTCCCAGACAGGAAACTGGTCCCAGGCAGGAAACTGGTCCCAGACAGGAAACTGGTCCCAGACAGGAAACTGGTCCCAGGCAGGAAACTGGTCCCAGACAGGAAACTGGTTGGAAACTGGTCCCAGACAGGAAACTGGTCCCAGGCAGGAAACTGGTCGGAAACCGGTTTCCAAACAGGAAACTGGTCCCAGACAGGAAACTGGTCCCAGGCAGGAAACTGGTCCCAGGCAGGAAACTGGTCGGAAACTGGTCCCAGAGAGGAAACTGGTCCCAGACAGGAAACTGGTCCCAGGCAGGAAACTGGTCCCACACAGGAAACTGGTCCCAGACAGGAAACTGGTCCCAGACAGGAAACTGGTCGGAAACTGGTCCCAGACAGGAAACTGGTCCCAGACAGGAAACTGGTCCCAGACACGAAACTGGTCCCAGACAGGAAACTGGTCGGAAACTGGTCCCAGGCAGGAAACTGGTCCCAGACAGGAAACTGGTCCCAGACAGGAAACTGGTCCCAGAAAGGAAACTGGTCCCAGACAGGAAACTGGTCCCAGGCAGGAAACTGGTCCCAGGCAGGAAACTGGTCCCAGACAGGAAACTGGTCCCAGAAAGGAAAGTGGTCGGAAACTGGTCCCAGGCAGGAAACTGGTCCCAGGAAGGAAACTGGTCCCAGACAGGAAACTGGTCCCAGGCAGGAAACTGGTCGGAAACTGGTCCCAGACAGGAAACTGGTCCCAGGCAGGAAACTGGTCCCAGGCAGGAAACTGGTCGGAAACTGGTCCAGGGCAGGAAACTGGTCCCAGACAGGAAACTGGTCCCAGGCAGGAAACTGGTCCCAGGCTGGAAACTGGTCCCAGGCAGGAAACTGGTCGGAAACTGGTCCCAGACAGGAAACTGGTCCCAGGCAGGAAACTGGTCCCAGGCAGGAAACTGGTCCTAGACAGGAAACTGGTCCCAGGCAGGAAACTGGTCCCAGACAGGAAACTGGTCCCAGACAGGAAACTGGTCGGAAACTGGTCCTAGGCAGGAAACTGGTCCCAGACAGGAAACTGGTCCCAGGCAGGAAACTGGTCCCAGACAGGAAACTGGTCGGAAACTGGTCCCAGGCAGGAAACTGGTCCCAGGCAGGAAACTGGTCGGAAACTGGTCCCAGACAGGAAACTGGTCCCAGGCAGGAAACTGGTCGGAAACCGGTTTCCAGACAGGAAACTGGTCCCAGACAGGAAACTGGTCCCAGGCAGGAAACTGGTCCCACACAGGAAACTGGTCCCAGACAGGAAACTGGTCCCAGACAGGAAACTGGTCGGAAACTGGTCCCAGACAGGAAACTGGTCCCAGACAGGAAACTGGTCCCAGACACGAAACTGGTCCCAGACAGGAAACTGGTCGGAAACTGGTCCCAGGCAGGAAACTGGTCCCAGACAGGAAACTGGTCCCAGACAGGAAACTGGTCCCAGAAAGGAAACTGGTCCCAGACAGGAAACTGGTCCCAGGCAGGAAACTGGTCCCAGACAGGAAACTGGTCCCAGACAGGAAACTGGTCGGAAACTGGTCCCAGGCAGGAAACTGGTCCCAGGAAGGAAACTGGTCCCAGACAGGAAACTGGTCCCAGAAAGGAAACTGGTCCCAGACAGGAAACTGGTCCCAGGCAGGAAACTGGTCCCAGACAGGAAACTGGTCCCAGACAGGAAACTGGTCGGAAACTGGTCCCAGGCAGGAAACTGGTCCCAGGAAGGAAACTGGTCCCAGACAGGAAACTGGTCCCAGGCAGGAAACTGGTCGGAAACTGGTCCCAGACAGGAAACTGGTCCCAGGCAGGAAACTGGTCCCAGGCTGGAAACTGGTCCCAGGCAGGAAACTGGTCGGAAACTGGTCCCAGACAGGAAACTGGTCCCAGGCAGGAAACTGGTCCCAGGCAGGAAACTGGTCCCAGACAGGAAACTGGTCCCAGGAAGGAAACTGGTCCCAGGCAGGAAACTGGTCGGAAACTGGTCCCAGGCAGGAAACTGGTCCCAGACAGGAAACTGGTCCCAGGCAGGAAACTGGTCCCAGACAGGAAACTGATCCCAGGCAGGAAACTGGTCCCAGACAGGAAACTGGTCGGAAACTGGTCCCAGGCAGGAAACTGTTCCCAGGCAGGAAACTGGTCCCAGGCAGGAAACTGGTCCCAGGCAGGAAACTGGTCCCAGACAGGAAACTGATCCCAGGCAGGAAACTGGTCCCAGGCAGGAAACTGGTCCCAGGCAGGAAACTGGTCCCAGACAGGAAACTGATCCCAGGCAGGAAACTGGTCCCAGGAAGGAAACTGGTCCCAGACAGGAAACTGATCCCAGGCAGGAAACTGGTCCCAGACAGGAAACTGGTCGGAAACTGGTCCCAGGCAGGAAACTGGTCCCAGACAGGAAACTGGTCCCAGGCAGGAAACTGGTCCCAGACAGGAAACTGATCCCAGGCAGGAAACTGGTCCCAGACAGGAAACTGGTCGGAAACTGGTCCCAGGCAGGAAACTGGTCCCAGACAGGAAACTGGTCGGAAACTAGTCCCAGGCAGGAAACTGGTCGGAAACTGGTCCCAGGCAGGAAACTGGTCCCAGACAGGAAACTGGTCCCAGAAAGGAATCTGGTCCCAGGCAGGAAACTGGTCAGGAAACTGGTCCCAGACAGGAAACTGGTCCCAGACAGGAAACTGGTCCTTGGCAGGAAACTGGTCCCAGACAGGAAACTGGTCCCAGGCAGGAAACTGGTCGGAAACTGGTCCCAGACAGGAAACTGGTCCCAGGCAGGAAACTGGTCCCAGACAGGAAACTGGTCGGAAACTGGTCCCAGAAAGGAAACTGGTCCCAGAGAGGAAACTGGTCCCAGGCAGGAAACTGGTCCCAGACAGGAAACTGGTCGGAAACTGGTCCCAGGCAGGAAACTGGTCCCAGACAGGAAACTGGTCGGAAACTGGTCCCAGGCAGGAAACTGGTCCCAGACAGGAAACTGGTCCCAGGCAGGAAACTGGTCCCAGGCAGGAAACTGGTCAGGAAACTGGTCCCAGACAGGAAACTGGTCCCAGACAGGAAACTGGTCCCAGACAGGAAACTGGTCGGAAACTGGTCCCAGGCAGGAAACTGGTCCCAGACAGGAAACTGGTCCCAGACAGGAAACTGGTCCCAGACAGGAAACTGGTCGGAAACTGGTCCCAGGCAGGAAACTGGTCCCAGACAGGAAACTGGTCCCAGAAAGGAATCTGGTCCCAGGCAGGAAACTGGTCAGGAAACTGGTCCCAGACAGGAAACTGGTCCCAGACAGGAAACTGGTCCCAGACAGGAAACTGGTCCCAGGCAGGAAACTGGTCCCAGGCAGGAAACTGGTCCCAGACAGGAAACTGGTCCCAGGCAGGAAAGTGGTCCCAGGCAGGAAACTGGTCCCAGACAGGAAACTGGTCCAAGACAGGAAACTGGTCCCAGGCAGGAAACTGGTCCCAGACAGGAAACTGGTCCCAGGCAGGAAACTGGTCCCAGACAGGAAACTGGTCCCAGGCAGGAAACTGGTCCCAGACAGGAAACTGGTCCCAGGCAAGAAACTGGTCCCAGGCAGGAAACTGGTCCCAGACAGGAAACTGGTCGGAAACTGGTCCCAGACAGGAAACTGGTCCCAGACAGGAAACTGGTCGGAAACTGGTCCCAGACAGGAAACTGGTCCCAGGCAGGAAACTGGTCGGAAACTGGTCCCAGACAGGAAACTGGTCCCAGGCAGGAAACTGGTCGGAAACTGGTCCCAGACAGGAAACTGGTCGGAAACTGGTCCCAGGCAGGAAACTGGTCCCAGGCAGGAAACTGGTCGGAAACTGGTCCCAGGCAGGAAACTGGTCCCAGGCAGGAAACTGGTCCCAGGCAGGAAACTGGTCCCAGGCAGGAAACTGGTCCCAGGCAGGAAACTGGTCCCAGACAAGAAACTGGTCCCAGACAGGAAACTGGTCCCAGGCAGGAAACTGGTCCCAGGCAGGAAACTGGTCCCAGACAGGAACTGGTCCCAGACAGGAAACTGGTCGGAAACTGGTCCCAGACAGGAAACTGGTGCCAGGCAGGAAACTGGTCGGAAAATGGTCCCAGACAGGAAACTGGTCCCAGACAGGAAACTGGTCCCAGGCAGGAAACTGGTCCCAGGCAGGAAACTGGTCCCAGGCAGGAAACTGGTCCCAGACAGGAAACTGGTCCCAGGCAGGAAACTGGTCCCAGGCAGGAAACTGGTCCCAGGCAGGAAACTGGTCCCAGACAGGAAACTGGTCCCAGGCAGGAAACTGGTCCCAGGCAAGAAACTGGTCCCAGGCAGAAAACTGGTCCCAGACAGGAAACTGGTCCCAGACAGGAAACTGGTCCCAGAAAGGGAACTGGTCCCAGGCAGGAAACTGGTCCCAGACAGGAAACTGGTCCCAGGCAGGAAACTGGTCCCAGGCAGGAAACTGGTCCCAGACAGGAAACTGGTCCCAGACAGGAAACTGGTCCCAGGCAGGAAACTGGTCCCAGACAGGAAACTGGTCCCAGACAGGAAACTGGTCCCAGGCAGGAAACTGGTCCCAGACAGGAACCTGGTCCCAGACAGGAAACTGGTCCCAGGCAGGAAACTGGTCCCAGGCAGGAAACTGGTCCCAGGCAGGAAACTGGTCCCAGACAGGAAACTGGTCCCAGACAGGAAACTGGTCCCAGACAGGAAACTGGTCCCAGACAGGAAACTGGTCCCAGGCAGGAAACTGGTCCCAGACAGGAACCTGGTCCCAGACAGGAAACTAGTCCCAGGCAGAAAACTGGTCCCAGACAGGAAACTGGTCCCAGGCAGGAAACTGGTCCCAGACAGGAAACTGGTCCCAGACAGGAAACTGGTCCCAGGTAGGAAACAGGTCCCTGGCAGGAAACTGGTCCCAGACAGGAAACTGGTCCCAGGCAGGAAACTGGTCCCAGACAGGAAACTGGTCCCAGACAGGAAACTGGTCCCAGGCAGGAAACTGGTCCCAGGCAGGAAACCGGTCCCAGACTGGAAACTGTTCCCAGGCAGGAAACTGGTCCTAGACAGGAAACTGGTCCCAGACAGGAAACTGGTCCCAGGCAGGAAACTGGTCCCAGACAGGAAACTGGTCCCAGACAGGAAACTGGTCGGAAACTGGTCCTAGGCAGGAAACTGGTCCCAGACAGGAAACTGGTCGGAAACTGGTCCTAGGAAGGAAACTGGTCCCAGACAGGAAACTGGTCGGAAACTGGTCCCAGGCAGGAAACTGGTCCCAGACAGGAAACTGGTCCTAGGCAGGAAACTGGTCCCAGACAGGAAACTGGTCCCAGACAGGAAACTGGTCGGAAACTGGTCCTAGGCAGGAAACTGGTCCCAGGCAGGAAACTGGTCGGAAACTGGTCCCAGACAGGAAACTGGTCCCAGGCAGGAAACTGGTCCCAGGCAGGAAACAGGTCCCAGGCAGGAAACTGGTCCCAGGCAGGAAACTGGTCCCAGACAGGAAACTGGTCCCAGGCAGGAAACTGGTCGGAAACTGGTCCCAGACAGGAAACTAGTCGGAAACTGGTCCCAGGCAGGAAACTGGTCCCAGACAGGAAACTGGTCCCAGGCAGGAAACTGGTCCCAGGCAGGAAACTGGTCCCAGACAGGAAACTGGTCCCAGGCAGGAAACTGGTCCCAGACAGGAAACTGGTCCCAGGCAGGAAACTGGTCCCAGACAGGAAACTGGTCCCAGACAGGAAACTGGTCCCAGACAGGAAACTTGTCGGAAACTGGTCCCAGGCAGGAAACTGGTCCCAGACAGGAAACTGGTCCCAGGCAGAAAACTGGTCCCAGACAGGAAACTGGTCCCAGACAGGAAACTGGTCCCAGGCAGGAAACTGGTCCCAGACAGGAACCTGGTCCCAGGCAGGAAACTGGTCCCAGACAGGAAACTGGTCCCAGGCAGGAAATTGGTCCCAGGCAGGAAACAGGTCGGAAACTGGTCCCAGACAGGAAACTAGTCGGAAACTGGTCCCAGACAGGAAACTGGTCCCAGGCAGGAAACTGGTCGGAAACTGGTCCCAGACAGGAAACTGGTCGGAAACTGGTCCCAGGCAGGAAACTGGTCCCAGGCAGGAAACTGGTCGGAAACTGGTCCCAGGCAGGAAACTGGTCCGAGACAGGCAACTGGTCCCAGGCAGGAAACTGGTCCCAGACAGGAAACTGGTCCCAGGCAGGAAACTGGTCCCAGGCAGGAAACTGGTCCCAGGCAGGAAACTGGTCGGAAACTGGTCCCAGACAGGAAACTGGTCCCAGGCAGGAAACTGGTCCCAGGCAGGAAACCGGTCCCAGACCGGAAACTGTTCCCAGGCAGGAAACTGGTCCCAGACAGGAAACTGGTCCCAGACAGGAAACTGGTCCCAGGCAGGAAACTGGTCCCAGACAGGAAACTGGTCCCAGACAGGAAACTGGTCGGAAACTGGTCCTAGGCAGGAAACTGGTCCCAGACAGGAAACTGGTCGGAAACTGGTCCTAGGCAGGAAACTGGTCCCAGACAGGAAACTGGTCGGAAACTGGTCCCAGGCAGGAAACTGGTCCCAGACAGGAAACTGGTCCTAGGCAGGAAACTGGTCCCAGACAGGAAACTGGTCCCAGACAGGAAACTGGTCGGAAACTGGTCCTAGGCAGGAAACTGGTCCCAGACAGGAAACTGGTCCCAGGCAGGAAACTGGTCCCAGACAGGAAACTGGTCGGAAACTGGTCCCAGGCAGGAAACTGGTCCCAGGCAGGAAACTGGTCGGAAACTGGTCCCAGACAGGAAACTGGTCCCAGGCAGGAAACTGGTCGGAAACCGGTTTCCAGACAGGAAACTGGTCCCAGACAGGAATCTGGTCCCAGGCAGGAAACTGGTCCCACACAGGAAACTGGTCCCAGACAGGAAACCGGTCGGAAACTGGTCCCAGACAGGAAACTGGTCCCAGACAGGAAACTGGTCCCAGACACGAAACTGGTCCCAGACAGGAAACTGGTCGGAAACTGGTCCCAGGCAGGAAACTGGTCCCAGACAGGAAACTGGTCCCAGACAGGAAACTGGTCCCAGGCAGGAAACTGGTCCCAGGCAGGAAACTGGTCGGAAACTGGTCCCAGACAGGAAACTGGTCCCAGACAGGAAACTGGTCCCAGGCAGGAAACTGGTCCCAGACAGGAAACTGGTCCCAGGCAGGAAACTGGTCCCAGGCAGGAAACTGGTCCCAGACAGGAAACTGGTCCCAGGCAGGAAACTGGTCCCAGACAGGAAACTGGTCCCAGGCAGGAAACTGGTCCCAGACAGGAAACTGGTCCCAGACAGGAAACTGGTCCCAGACAGGAAACTTGTCGGAAACTGGTCCCAGGCAGGAAACTGGTCCCAGACAGGAAACTGGTCCCAGGCAGAAAACTGGTCCCAGACAGGAAACTGGTCCCAGAAAGGAAACTGGTCCCAGACAGGAAACTGGTCCCAGGCAGGAAATTGGTCCCAGGCAGGAAACAGGTCGGAAACTGGTCCCAGACAGGAAACTAGTCGGAAACTGGTCCCAGACAGGAAACTGGTCCCAGGCAGGAAACTTGTCGGAAACTGGTCCCAGACAGGAAACTGGTCGGAAACTGGTCCCAGGCAGGAAACTGGTCCCAGGCAGGAAACTGGTCGGAAACTGGTCCCAGACAGGCAACTGGTCCCAGGCCGGAAACTGGTCCCAGACAGGAAACTGGTCCCACACAGGAAACTGGTCCCAGGCAGGAAACTGGTCCCAGGCAGGAAACTGGTCCCAGGCAGGAAACTGGTCGGAAACTGGTCCCAGACAGGAAACTGGTCCCAGGCAGGAAACTGGTCCCAGGCAGGAAACTGGTCCCAGACAGGAAACTGGTCCCAGACAGGAAACTGGTCCTAGGCAGGAAACTGGTCCCAGACAGGAAACTGGTCCCAGACAGGAAACTGGTCGGAAACTGGTCCTAGGCAGGAAACTGGTCCCAGACAGGAAACTGGTCCCAGGCAGGAAACTGGTCCCAGACAGGAAACTGGTCGGAAACTGGTCCCAGGCAGGAAACTGGTCCCAGGCAGGAAACTGGTCGGAAACTGGTCCCAGACAGGAAACTGGTCCCAGGCAGGAAACTGGTCGGAAACCGGTTTCAAGACAGGAAACTGGTCGGAAACTGGTCCCAGGCAGGAAACTGGTCCCAGACAGGAAACTGGTCCCAGACAGGAAACTGGTCCCAGAAAGGAAACTGGTCCCAGACAGGAAACTGGTCCCAGGCAGGAAACTGGTCCCAGACAGGAAACTGGTCCCAGAAAGGAAACTGGTCGGAAACTGGTCCCAGGCAGGAAACTGGTCCCAGGAAGGAAACTGGTCCCAGACAGGAAACTGGTCCCAGGCAGGAAACTGGTCGGAAACTGGTCCCAGACAGGAAACTGGTCCCAGGCAGGAAACTGGTCCCAGGCTGGAAACTGGTCCCAGGCAGGAAACTGGTCGGAAACTGGTCCCAGACAGGAAACTGGTCCCAGGCAGGAAACTGGTCCCAGGCAGGAAACTGGTCCCAGACAGGAAACTGGTCCCAGGCAGGAAACTGGTCCCAGGCAGGAAACTGGTCGGAAACTGGTCCCAGGCAGGAAACTGGTCCCAGACAGGAAACTGTTCCCAGGCAGGAAACTGGTCCCAGGCAGGAAACTGGTCCCAGACAGGAAACTGGTCCCAGGCAGGAAACTGGTCGGAAACTGGTCCCAGACAGGAAACTGGTCCCAGGCAGGAAACTGGTCCCAGACAGGAAACTAGTCCCAGGCAGGAAACTGGTCCCAGACAGGAAACTGGTCCCAGACAGGAAACTGGTCGGAAACTGGTCCCAGGCAGGAAACTGGTCGGAAACTGGTCCCAGACAGGAAACTGGTCCCAGGCTGGAAACTGGTCCCAGGCAGGAAACTGGTCGGAAACTGGTCCCAGACAGGAAACTGGTCCCAGATAGGAAACTGGTCCCAGGCAGGAAACTGGTCCCAGACAGGAAACTGGTCCCACACAGGAAACTGGTCCCAGACAGGAAACTGGTCCCAGACAGGAAACTGGTCCCAGGCAGGAAACTGGTCCCAGACAGGAAACTGATCCCAGGCAGGAAACTGGTCCCAGACAGGAAACTGGTCGGAAACTGGTCCCAGGCAGGAAACTGGTCCCAGACAGGAAACTGGTCGGAAACTAGTCCCAGGCAGGAAACTGGTCCCAGACAGGAAACTGGTCCCAGGCAGGAAACTGGTCGGAAACTGGTCCCAGACAGGAAACTGGTCCCAGACAGGAAACTGGTCGGAAACTGGTCCCAGGCAGGAAACTGGTCGGAAACTGGTCCCAGACAGGAAACTGGTCCCAGGCTGGAAACTGGTCCCAGGCAGGAAACTGGTCGGAAACTGGTCCCAGACAGGAAACTGGTCCCAGGCAGGAAACTGGTCCCAGACAGGAAACTGGTCCCACACAGGAAACTGGTCCCAGACAGGAAACTGGTCCCAGACAGGAAACTGGTCCCAGGCAGGAAACTGGTCCCAGACAGGAAACTGATCCCAGGCAGGAAACTGGTCCCAGACAGGAAACTGGTCGGAAACTGGTCCCAGGCAGGAAACTGGTCCCAGACAGGAAACTGGTCGGAAACTAGTCCCAGGCAGGAAACTGGTCCCAGACAGGAAACTGGTCCCAGGCAGGAAACTGGTCGGAAACTGGTCCCAGACAGGAAACTGGTCCCAGGCAGGAAACTGGTCGGAAACTGGTCCCAGGCAGGAAACTGGTCCCAGGCAGGAAACTTGTACCAGGCAGGAAACTGGTCCCAGACAGGAAACTGGTCGGAAACTGGTCCCAGGCAGGAAACTGGTCCCAGACAGGAAACTGGTCCCAGGCAGGAAACTGGTCGGAAACTGGTCCCAGTCACGAAACTGGTCCCAGACAGGAAACTGGTCCCAGGCAGGAAACTGGTCCCAGGCAGGAAACTGGTCGGAAACTGGTCCCAGACAGGAAACTGGTCCCAGGCAGGAAACTGGTCCCAGGCAGGAAACTGGTCCCAGACAGGAAACTGGTCCCAGGCAGGAAACTGGTCCCAGGCAGGAAACTGGTCGGAAACTGGTCCCAGGCAGGAAACTGGTCCCAGACAGGAAACTGGTCCCAGGCAGGAACCTGGTCCCAGACAGGAAACTGGTCCCAGGCAGGAAACTGGTCCCAGACAGGAAACTGGTCCCAGGCAGGAAACTGGTCGGAAACTGGTCCCAGACAGGAAACTGGTCCCAGGCAGGAAACTCGTCCCAGGCAGGAAACTGGTCCAAGACAGGAAACTGGTCCCAGGCAGGAAACTGGTCCCAGACAGGAAACTGGTCCCAGGCAGGAAACTGGTCCCAGACAGGAATCTGGTCCATGGCAGGAAACTGGTCCCAGACAGGAAACTGGTCCCAGACAGGAAACTGGTCCCACACAGGAAACTGGTCCCAGACAGGAAGCTGGTCCCAGGCAGGAAACTGGTCCCAGGCAGGAAACTGGTCCCAGACAGGAAACTGGTCCAAGACAGGAAACTGGTCCCAGGCAGGAAACTGGTCCCAGACAGGAAACTGGTCCCAGGCAGGAAACTGGTCCCAGACAGGAAACTGGTCCCAGGCAAGAAACTGGTCCCAGGCAGGAAACTGGTCGGAAACTGGTCCCAGATAGGAAACTGGTCCCAGACAGGAAACTGGTCGGAAACTGGTCCCAGACAGGAAACTGGTCCCAGGCAGGAAACTGGTCGGAAACTGGTCCCAGACAGGAAACTGGTCCCAGGCAGGAAACTGGTCGGAAACTGGTCCCAGACAGGAAACTGGTCGGAAACTGGTCCCAGACAGGAAACTGGTCCCAGGCAGGAAACTGGTCCCAGACAGGAAACTGGTCCCAGGCAGGAAACTGGTCCCAGGCAGGAAACTGGTCGGAAACTGGTCCCAGGCAGGAAACTGGTCCCAGGCAGGAAACTGGTCCCAGGCAGAAAACTGGTCCCAGGCAGGAAACTGGTCCCAGGCAGAAAACTGGTCCCAGGCAGGAAACTGGTCCCAGACAGGAAACTGGTCGGAAACTGGTCCCAGGCAGGAAACTGGTCCCAGACAGGAAACTGGTCCCAGGCAGGAAACTGGTCCCTGCCTGGGAAACTGGTCCCAGGCAGGAAACTGGTCCCAGGTAGGAAACTGGTCCCAGACAGGAAACTGGTCCCAGGCAGGAAACTGGTCCCAGGCAGGAAACTGGTCCCAGGCAGGAACTGGTCCCAGACAGGAAACTGGTCGGAAACTGGTCCCAGACAGGAAACTGGTGCCAGGCAGGAAACTGGTCGGAAAATGGTCCCAGGCAGGAAACTGGTCCCATGCAGAAAACTGGTCCAGGACAAGGAACTGGTCCCAGACAGAGAACTGGTCCCAGGCAGGAAACTGGTCCCAGGCAGGAAACTGGTCCCAGACAGGAAACTGGTCCCAGGCAGGAAACTGGTCCCAGGCAAGAAACTGGTCCCAGGCAGAAAACTGGTCCCAGACAGGAAACTGGTCCTAGACAGGAAACTGGTCCCAGAAAGGGAACTGGTCCCAGGCAGGAAACTGGTCCCAGACAGGAAACTGGTCCCAGGCAGGAAACTGGTCCCAGGCAGGAAACTGGTCCCAGACAGGAAACTGGTCCCAGACAGGAAACTGGTCCCAGGCAGGAAACTGGTCCCAGGCAGGAAACTGGTCCCAGACAGGAAACTGGTCCCAGACAGGAAACTGGTCCCTGACAGGAAACTGGTCCTAGACAGGAAACTGGTCCCAGAGAGGAAACTGGTCCCTGGCAGGAAACTGGTCCCAGACAGGAAACTGGTCGGAAACTGGTCCCAGAAAGGAAACTGGTCCCAGACAGGAAACTGGTCCCAGGCAGGAAACTGGTCCCAGACAGGAAACTGGTCGGAAACTGGTCCCAGGCAGGAAACTGGTCCCAGACAGGAAACTGGTCCCAGGCAGGAAACTGGTCCCAGGCAGGAAACTGGTCAGGAAACTGGTCCCAGACAGGAAACTGGTCCCAGACAGGAAACTGGTCGGAAACTGGTCCCAGGCAGGAAACTGGTCCCAGACAGGAAACTGGTCCCAGAAAGGAATCTGGTCCCAGGCAGGAAACTGGTCCCAGACAGGAAACTGGTCCCAGACAGGAAACTGGTCCCAGACAGGAAACTGGTCGGAAACTGGTCCCAGGCAGGAAACTGGTCCCAGACAGGAAACTGGTCCCAGACAGGAATCTGGTCCCAGGCAGGAAACTGGTCCCAGACAGGAAACTGGTCCCAGACAGGAAACTGGTCCCAGGCAGGAAACTGGTCCCAGACAGGAAACTGGTCCCAGGCAGGAAACTGGTCGGAAACTGGTCCCAGACAGGAAACTGGTCCCAGGCAGGAAACTGGTCCCACACAGGAAACAGGTCCCAGACAGGAAGCTGGTCCCAGGCAGGAAACTGGTCCCAGGCAGGAAACTGGTCCCAGACAGGAAACTGGTCCGAGGCAGGAAACTGGTCCAAGACAGGAAACTGGTCCCAGGCAGGAATCTGGTCCCAGACAGGAAACTGGTCCCAGGCAGGAAACTGGTCCCAGACAGGAAACTGGTCCCAGGCAGGAAACTGGTCCCACACAGGAAACTGGTCCCAGACAGGAAGCTGGTCCCAGGCAGGAAACTGGTCCCAGGCAGGAAACTGGTCCCAGACAGGAAACTGGTCCAAGACAGGAAACTGGTCCCAGGCAGGAAACTGGTCCCAGACAGGAAACTGTTCCCAGGCAGGAAACTGGTCCCAGACAGGAAACTGGTCCCAGGCAGGAAACTGGTCCCAGACAGGAAACTGGTCCCAGGCAAGAAACTGGTCCCAGGCTGGAAACTGGTCCCTGACAGGAAACTGGTCCTAGACAGGAAACTGGTCCCAGAGAGGAAACTGGTCCCTGGCAGGAAACTGGTCCCAGACAGGAAACTGGTCGGAAACTGGTCCCAGAAAGGAAACTGGTCCCAGACAGGAAACTGGTCCCAGGCAGGAAACTGGTCCCAGACAGGAAACTGGTCGGAAACTGGTCCCAGGCAGGAAACTGGTCCCAGACAGGAAACTGGTCCCAGGCAGGAAACTGGTCCCAGGCAGGAAACTGGTCAGGAAACTGGTCCCAGACAGGAAACTGGTCCCAGACAGGAAACTGGTCGGAAACTGGTCCCAGGCAGGAAACTGGTCCCAGACAGGAAACTGGTCCCAGAAAGGAATCTGGTCCCAGGCAGGAAACTGGTCCCAGACAGGAAACTGGTCCCAGACAGGAAACTGGTCCCAGACAGGAAACTGGTCGGAAACTGGTCCCAGGCAGGAAACTGGTCCCAGACAGGAAACTGGTCCCAGACAGGAATCTGGTCCCAGGCAGGAAACTGGTCCCAGACAGGAAACTGGTCCCAGACAGGAAACTGGTCCCAGGCAGGAAACTGGTCCCAGACAGGAAACTGGTCCCAGGCAGGAAACTGGTCGGAAACTGGTCCCAGACAGGAAACTGGTCCCAGGCAGGAAACTGGTCCCACACAGGAAACAGGTCCCAGACAGGAAGCTGGTCCCAGGCAGGAAACTGGTCCCAGGCAGGAAACTGGTCCCAGACAGGAAACTGGTCCGAGGCAGGAAACTGGTCCAAGACAGGAAACTGGTCCCAGGCAGGAATCTGGTCCCAGACAGGAAACTGGTCCCAGGCAGGAAACTGGTCCCAGACAGGAAACTGGTCCCAGGCAGGAAACTGGTCCCACACAGGAAACTGGTCCCAGACAGGAAGCTGGTCCCAGGCAGGAAACTGGTCCCAGGCAGGAAACTGGTCCCAGACAGGAAACTGGTCCAAGACAGGAAACTGGTCCCAGGCAGGAAACTGGTCCCAGACAGGAAACTGTTCCCAGGCAGGAAACTGGTCCCAGACAGGAAACTGGTCCCAGGCAGGAAACTGGTCCCAGACAGGAAACTGGTCCCAGGCAAGAAACTGGTCCCAGGCTGGAAACTGGTCCCAGACAGGAAACTGGTCGGAAACTGGTCCCAGACAGGAAACTGGTCCACGACAGGAAACTGGTCGGAAACTGGTCCCAGACAGGAAACTGGTCCCAGGCAGGAAACTGGTCGGAAACTGGTCCCAGACAGGAAACTGGTCCCAGGCAGGAAACTGGTCGGAAACTGGTCCCAGACAGGAAACTGGTCGGAAACTGGTCCCAGGCAGGAAACTGGTCCCAGGCAGGAAACTGGTCGGAAACTGGTCCCAGGCAGGAAACTGGTCCCAGACAGGAAACTGGTCCCAGGCAGGAAACTGGTCCCAGGCAGGAAACTGGTCCCAGGCAGAAAACTGGTCCCAGGCAGGAAACTGGTCCCAGGCAGAAAACTGGTCCCAGGCAGGAAACTGGTCCCAGACAGGAAACTGGTCGGAAACTGGTCCCAGGCAGGAAACTGGTCCCAGACAGGAAACTGGTCCCAGGCAGGAAACTGGTCCCTGCCTGGGAAACTGGTCCCAGGCAGGAAACTGGTCCCAGGTAGGAAACTGGTCCCAGACAGGAAACTGGTCCCAGAAAGGGAAGTGGTCCCAGGCAGGAAACTGGTCCCAGACAGGAAACTGGTCCCAGGCAGGAAACTGGTCCCAGAAAGGAAACTGGTCCCAGACAGGAAACTGGTCCCAGGCAGGAAACTGGTCCCAGACAGGAAACTGGTCCCAGACAGGAAACTGGTCCCAGACAGGAAACTGGTCCCAGGCAAGAAAATGGTCCCAGGCAGAAAACTGGTCCCAGGCAGGA
The DNA here is from genome assembly GCF_933228915.1 of Telmatherina bonti. Lineage (NCBI taxonomy): Eukaryota > Metazoa > Chordata > Actinopteri > Atheriniformes > Telmatherinidae > Telmatherina > Telmatherina bonti. The sequence goes on from NC_136622.1 coordinate 39,610,175, forward strand.
AACTGGTCCCAGACAGGAAACTGGTCCCAGGCAGGAAACTGGTCCCAGGCAAGAAAATGGTCCCAGACAGGAAACTGGTCCCAGACAGGAAACTGGTCCCAGACAGGAAACTGGTCCCAGGCAGGAAACTGGTCCCAGACAGGAAACTGGTCCCAGACAGGAAACTGGTCCCAGGCAGGAAACTGGTCCCAGGCAGGAAACTGGTCCCAGAAAGGAAACTGGTCCCAGGCAGGAAACTGGTCCCAGGCAAGAAAATGGTCCCAGGCAGAAAACTGGTCCCAGACAGGAAACTGGTCCCAGACAGGAAACTGGTGCCAGGCAGGAAACTGGTCCCAGGCAAGAAACTGGTCCCAGGCAGAAAACTGGTCCCAGACAGGAAACTGGTCCCAGACAGGAAACTGGTCCCAGACAGGAAACTGGTCCCAGGTAGGAAACATGTCCCTGGCAGGAAACTGGTCCCAGACAGGAAACTGGTCCCAGGCAGGAAACTGGTCCCAGACAGGAAACTGGTCCCAGGCAGGAAACTGGTCCCAGGCAGGAAACGGGTCGGAAACTGGTCCCAGACAGGAAACTGGTCGGAAACTGGTCCCAGGCAGGAAACTGGTCCCAGACAGGAAATTGGTCCCAGACAGGAAACTGGTCCCAGGCAGAAAACTGGTCCCAGACAGGAAACTGGTCCCAGGCAGGAAACTGGTCCCAGAAAGGAACCTGGTCCCAGACAGGAAACTGGTCCCAGGCAGGAAACGGGTCGGAAACTGGTCCCAGACAGGAAACTGGTCGGAAACTGGTCCCAGGCAGGAAACTGGTCCCAGACAGGAAACTGGTCCAAGACAGGAAACTGGTCCCAGGCAGAAAACTGGTCCCAGACAGGAAACTGGTCCCAGACAGGAAACTGGTCCCAGGCAGGAAACTGGTCCCAGACAGGAACCTGGTCCCAGACAGGAAACTGGTCCCAGGCAGGAAACAGGTCCCTGGCAGGAAACTGGTCCCAGGCAGGAAACTGGTCCCAGGCAGGAAACTGGTCCCCGGCAGGAAACTGGTCGGAAACTGGTCCCAGACAGGAAACTAGTCGGAAACTGGTCCCAGGCAGGAAACTGGTCCCAGGCAGGAAACTGGTCCCAGACAGGAAACTGGTCCCAGACAGGAAACTGGTCCCAGGCAGGAAACTGGTCCCAGGCAGGAAACTGGTCCCAGACAGGAAACTGGTCCCAGACAGGAAACTGGTCCCAGGCAAGAAAATGGTCCCAGGCAGAAAACTGGTCCCAGACAGGAAACTGGTCCCAGACTGGAAACTGGTCCCAGGCAGGAAACTGGTCCCAGGCAAGAAACTGGTCCCAGGCAGAAAACTGGTCCCAGACAGGAAACTGGTCCCAGACAGGAAACTGGTCCCAGGCAGGAAACTGGTCCCAGACAGGAAACTGGTCCCAGACAGGAAACTGGTCCCAGGCAGGAAACTGGTCCCAGACAGGAAACTGGTCCCAGGCAGGAAACTGGTCCCAGACAGGAAACTGGTCCCAGACAGGAAACTGGTCCCAGGCAGGAAACTGGTCCCAGACAGGAAACTGGTCCCAGGCAGGAAACTGGTCCCAGACAGGAAACTGGTCCCAGGCAGGAAACTGGTCCCAGGCAGGAAACGGGTCGGAAACTGGTCCCAGACAGGAAACTGGTCGGAAACTGGTCCCAGGCAGGAAACTGGTCCCAGACAGGAAACTGGTCCCAGACAGGAAACTGGTCCCAGGCAGAAAACTGGTCCCAGACAGGAAACTGGTCCCAGACAGGAAACTGGTCCCAGGCAGGAAACTGGTCCCAGACAGGAACCTGGTCCCAGACAGGAAACTGGTCACAGGCAGGAAACAGGTCCCTGGCAGGAAACTGGTCCCAGGCAGGAAACTGGTCCCAGGCAGGAAACTGGTCCCAGACAGGAAACTGGTCCCAGGCAGGAAACTGGTCGGAAACTGGTCCCAGACAGGAAACTAGTCGGAAACTGGTCCCAGGCAGGAAACTGGTCCCAGACAGGAAACTGGTCCCAGGCAGGAAACTGGTCCCAGGCAGGAAACTGGTCCCAGACAGGAAACTGGTCCCAGGCAGGAAACTGGTCCCAGGCAGGAAACTGGTCCCAGACAGGAAACTGGTCCCAGGCAGGAAACTGGTCCCAGGCAGGAAACTGGTCCCAGACAGGAAACTGGTCCCAGACAGGAAACTGGTCCCAGGCAGGAAACTGGTCCCAGACAGGAAACTGGTCCCAGACAGGAAACTGGTCCCAGGCAAGAAAATGGTCCCAGGCAGAAAACTGGTCCCAGGCAGGAAACTGGTCCCAGACAGGAAACTGGTCCCAGGCAGGAAACTGGTCCCAGGCAAGAAAATGGTCCCAGACAGGAAACTGGTCCCAGACAGGAAACTGGTCCCAGACAGGAAACTGGTCCCAGGCAGGAAACTGGTCCCAGACAGGAAACTGGTCCCAGACAGGAAACTGGTCCCAGGCAGGAAACTGGTCCCAGGCAGGAAACTGGTCCCAGACAGGAAACTGGTCCCAGGCAGGAAACTGGTCCCAGGCAAGAAAATGGTCCCAGGCAGAAAACTGGTCCCAGACAGGAAACTGGTCCCAGACAGGAAACTGGTCCCAGGCAGGAAACTGGTCCCAGGCAAGAAACTGGTCCCAGGCAGAAAACTGGTCCCAGACAGGAAACTGGTCGGAAACTGGTCCCAGACAGAAAACTAGTCGGAAACTGGTCCCAGGCAGGAAACTGGTCCCAGACAGGAAACTGGTCCCAGGCAGGAAACTGGTCCCAGGCAGGAAACTGGTCCCAGACAGGAAACTGGTCCCAGGCAGGAAACTGGTCCCAGGCAGGAAACTGGTCCCAGACAGGAAACTGGTCCCAGGCAGGAAACTGGTCCCAGGCAGGAAACTGGTCCCAGACAGGAAACTGGTCCCAGACAGGAAACTGGTCCCAGGCAGGAAACTGGTCCCAGACAGGAAACTGGTCCCAGACAGGAAACTGGTCCCAGGCAAGAAAATGGTCCCAGACAGGAAACTGGTCCCAGGCAGGAAACTGGTCCCAGGCAGGAAACTGGTCCCAGACAGGAAACTGGTCCCAGACAGGAAACTGGTCCCAGGCAAGAAAATGGTCCCAGGCAGAAAACTGGTCCCAGACAGGAAACTGGTCCCAGACAGGAAACTGGTGCCAGGCAGGAAACTGGTCCCAGGCAAGAAACTGGTCCCACGCAGAAAACTGGTCCCAGACAGGAAACTGGTCCCAGACAGGAAACTGGTCCCAGGCAGGAAACTGGTCCCAGACAGGAAACTGGTCCCAGACAGGAAACTGGTCCCAGGTAGGAAACATGTCCCTGGCAGGAAACTGGTCCCAGACAGGAAACTGGTCCCAGGCAGGAAACTGGTCCCAGACAGGAAACTGGTCCCAGGCAGGAAACTGGTCCCAGACAGGAAACTGGTCGGAAACTGGTCCCAGACAGGAAACTGGTCCCAGGCAGGAAACTGGTCCCAGGCAGGAAACTGGTCCCAGGCAGGAAACTGGTCCCAGACAGGAAACTGGTCCCAGGCAGGAAAGTGGTCCCAGGCAGGAAACTGGTCGGAAACTGGTCCCAGGCAGGAAACTGGTCCCAGACAGGAAACTGGTCCCAGGCAGGAAACTGGTCCCAGACAGAAAACTGGTCCCAGACAGGAAACTGGTCCCAGGCAGGAAACTGGTCCCAGACAGGAACCTGGTCCCAGGCAGGAAACTGGTCCCAGACAGGAAACTGGTCCCAGGCAGGAAACTGGTCCCAGGCAGGAAACAGGTCCCAGACAGGAAACTGGTCCCAGACAGGAAACTAGTCGGAAACTGGTCCCAGACAGGAAACTGGTCCCAGGCAGGAAACTGGTCGGAAACTGGTCCCAGACAGGAAACTGGTCGGAAACTGGTCCCAGGCAGGAAACTGGTCCCAGGCAGGAAACTGGTCCCAGACAGGAAACTGGTCCCAGGCAGGAAACTGGTCCCAGACAGGAAACTGGTCCCAGGCAGGAAACTGGTCCCAGACAGGAAACAGGTCCCAGGCAGGAAACTGGTCCCAGGCAGGAAACTGGTCCCAGGCAGGAAACTGGTCGGAAACTGGTCCCAGACAGGAAACTGGTCCCAGGCAGGAAACTGGTCCCAGGCAGGAAACTGGTCCCAGACCGGAAACTGTTCCCAGGCAGGAAACTGGTCCCAGGCAGGAAACTGGTGCCAGGCAGGAAACTGGTCGGAAACTGGTCCCAGACAGGAAACTGGTCCCAGGCAGGAAACTGGTCGGAAACTGGTCCCAGACAGGAAACTGGTCCCAGGCAGGAAACTGGTCCCAGACAGGAAACTGGTCGGAAACTGGTCCCAGACAGGAAACTGGTCCCAAACAGGAAACTGGTCCTAGGTAGGAAACTGGTCCCAGACAGGAAACTGGTCCCAGGCAGGAAACTGGTCCCAGACAGGAAACTGGTCGGAAACTGGTCCCAGGCAGGAAACTGGTCCCAGACAGGAAACTGGTCCTAGGCAGGAAACTGGTCCCAGACAGGAAACTGGTCCCAGACAGGAAACTGGTCCCAGGCAGGAAACTGGTCCCAGACAGGAAACTGGTCCCAGGCAGGAAACTGGTCCCAGAAAGGAAACTGATCCCAGGCAGGAAACTGGTCCCAGACAGGAAACTGGTCCTAGGCAGGAAACTGGTCCCAGACAGGAAACTGGTCCCAGACAGGAAACTGGTCGGAAACTGGTCCTAGGCAGGAAACTGGTCCCAGACAGGAAACTGGTCCCAGGCAGGAAACTGGTCCCAGACAGGAAACTGATCCCAGGCAGGAAACTGGTCCCAGGCAGGAAACTGGTCCCAGACAGGAAACTGGTCGGAAACTGGTCCCAGGCAGGAAACTGGTCCCAGACAGGAAACTGGTCGGAAACTGGTCCCAGACAGGAAACTGGTCCCAGGCAGGAAACTGGTCCCAGGCAGGAAACTGGTCCCAGGCAGGAAACTGGTCCCAGACAGGAAACTGGTCCCAGGCAGGAAACTGGTCCCAGGCAGGAAACTGGTCGGAAACTGGTCCCAGGCAGGAAACTGGTCCCAGACAGGAAACTGGTCCCAGGCAGGAAACTGGTCCCAGGCTGGAAACTGGTCCCAGGCAGGAAACTGGTCGGAAACTGGTCCCAGACCGGAAACTGGTCCCAGGCAGGAAACTGGTCCCAGGCAGGAAACTGGTCCCAGACAGGAAACTGGTCCCAGGCAGGAAACTGGTCCCAGGCAGGAAACTGGTCGGAAACTGGTCCCAGGCAGGAAACTGGTCCCAGACAGGAAACTGTACCCAGGCAGGAAACTGGTCCCAGGCAGGAAACTGGTCCCAGGCAGGAAACTGGTCCCAGACAGGAAACTGGTCCCAGGCAGGAAACTGGTCCCAGGCAGGAAACTGGTCGGAAACTGGTCCCAGACAGGAAACTGGTCCCAGGCAGGAAACTGGTCCCAGACAGGAAACTGGTCCCAGGCAGGAAACTGGTCCCAGAAAGGAAACTGGTCCCAGACAGGAAACTGGTCGGAAACTGGTCCCAGGCAGGAAACTGGTCGGAAACTGGTCCCAGACAGGAAACTGGTCCCAGGCTGGAAACTGGTCCCAGGCAGGAAACTGGTCGGAAACTGGTCCCAGACAGGAAACTGGTCCCAGACAGGAAACTGGTCCCAGGCAGGAAACTGGTCCCAGACAGGAAACTGGTCCCAGGCAGGAAACTGGTCCCAGACAGGAATCTGGTCCCAGGCAGGAAACTGGTCGGAAACTGGTCCCAGACAGGAAACTGGTCCCAGACAGGAAACTGGTCCCAGGCAGGAAACTGGTCCCAGACAGGAAACTGATCCCAGGCAGGAAACTGGTCCCAGGCAGGAAACTGGTCGGAAACTGGTCCCAGGCAGGAAACTGGTCCCAGACAGGAAACTGTTCCCAGGCAGGAAACTGGTCCCAGGCAGGAAACTGGTCCCAGGCAGGAAACTGGTCCCAGACAGGAAACTGGTCCCAGGCAGGAAACTGGTCCCAGGCAGGAAACTGGTCCCAGAAAGGAGACTGGTCCCAGGCAGGAAACTGGTCCCAGACAGGAAACTGGTCCCAGGCAGGAAACTGGTCCCAGACAGGAAACTGGTCCCAGATTGGGAAACTGGTCGGAAACTGGTCCCAGGCAGGAAACTGGTCGGAAACTGGTCCCAGACAGGAAACTGGTCGGAAACTGGTCCCAGACAGGAAACTGGTCCCAGGCAGGAAACTGGTCCCAGGCAGGAAACTGGTCCCAGGCAGGAAACTGGTCCCAGACAGGAAACTGGTCCCAGGCAGGAAACTGGTCGGAAACTGGTCCCAGGCAGGAAACTGGTCCCAGACAGGAAACTGGTCCCAGGCAGGAAACTGGTCCCAGACAGAAAACTGGTCCCAGACAGGAAACTGGTCCCAGGCAGGAAACTGGTCCCAGACAGGAACCTGGTCCCAGGCAGGAAACTGGTCCCAGACAGGAAACTGGTCCCAGGCAGGAAACTGGTCCCAGGCAGGAAACAGGTCCCAGACAGGAAACTGGTCCCAGACAGGAAACTAGTCGGAAACTGGTCCCAGACAGGAAACTGGTCCCAGGCAGGAAACTGGTCGGAAACTGGTCCCAGACAGGAAACTGGTCGGAAACTGGTCCCAGGCAGGAAACTGGTCCCAGGCAGGAAACTGGTCCCAGACAGGAAACTGGTCCCAGGCAGGAAACTGGTCCCAGACAGGAAACTGGTCCCAGGCAGGAAACTGGTCCCAGACAGGAAACTGGTCCCAGGCAGGAAACTGGTCCCAGGCAGGAAACTGGTCCCAGGCAGGAAACTGGTCGGAAACTGGTCCCAGACAGGAAACTGGTCCCAGACCGGAAACTGTTCCCAGGCAGGAAACTGGTCCCAGGCAGGAAACTGGTCGGAAACTGGTCCCAGACAGGAAACTGGTCCCAGGCAGGAAACTGGTCGGAAACTGGTCCCAGACAGGAAACTGGTCCCAGGCAGGAAACTGGTCCCAGACAGGAAACTGGTCCCAGGCAGGAAACTGGTCCCAGACAGGAAACTGGTCGGAAACTGGTCCCAGGCAGGAAACTGGTCCCAGACAGGAAACTGGTCCTAGGCAGGAAACTGGTCCCAGACAGGAAACTGGTCCCAGACAGGAAACTGGTCCCAGGCAGGAAACTGGTCCCAGACAGGAAACTGGTCCCAGGCAGGAAACTGGTCCCAGACAGGAAACTGATCCCAGGCAGGAAACTGGTCCTAGGCAGGAAACTGGTCCCAGGCAGGAAACTGGTCCCAGGCAGGAAACTGGTCCCAGACAGGAAACTGGTCCCAGACAGGAAACTGGTCCCAGGCAGGAAACTGGTCCCAGACAGGAAACTGGTCCCAGGCAGGAAACTGGTCCCAGACAGGAAACTGGTCGGAAACTGGTCCCAGGCAGGAAACTGGTCCCAGACAGGAAACTGGTCCCAGGCAGGAAACTGGTCCCAGGCTGGAAACTGGTCCCAGGCAGGAAACTGGTCGGAAACTGGTCCCAGACAGGAAACTGGTCCCAGGCAGGAAACTGGTCCCAGGCAGGAAACTGGTCGGAAACTGGTCCCAGGCAGGAAACTGGTCCCAGACAGGAAACTGGTCCCAGGCAGGAAACTGGTCCCAGGCTGGAAACTGGTCCCAGGCAGGAAACTGGTCGGAAACTGGTCCCAGACCGGAAACTGGTCCCAGGCAGGAAACTGGTCCCAGGCAGGAAACTGGTCCCAGACAGGAAACTGGTCCCAGGCAGGAAACTGGTCCCAGGCAGGAAACTGGTCGGAAACTGGTCCCAGGCAGGAAACTGGTCCCAGACAGGAAACTGTACCCAGGCAGGAAACTGGTCCCAGGCAGGAAACTGGTCCCAGGCAGGAAACTGGTCCCAGACAGGAAACTGGTCCCAGGCAGGAAACTGGTCCCAGGCAGGAAACTGGTCGGAAACTGGTCCCAGACAGGAAACTGGTCCCAGGCAGGAAACTGGTCCCAGACAGGAAACTGGTCCCAGGCAGGAAACTGGTCCATGAAAGGAAACTGGTCCCAGACAGGAAACTGGTCGGAAACTGGTCCCAGGCAGGAAACTGGTCGGAAACTGGTCCCAGACAGGAAACTGGTCCCAGGCTGGAAACTGGTCCCAGGCAGGAAACTGGTCGGAAACTGGTCCCAGACAGGAAACTGGTCCCAGACAGGAAACTGGTCCCAGGCAGGAAACTGGTCCCAGATAGGAAACTGGTCCCAGGCAGGAAACTGGTCCCAGACAGGAAACTGATCCCAGGCAGGAAACTGGTCCCAGGCAGGAAACTGGTCGGAAACTGGTCCCAGGCAGGAAACTGGTCCCAGACAGGAAACTGTTCCCAGGCAGGAAACTGGTCCCAGGCAGGAAACTGGTCCCAGGCAGGAAACTGGTCCCAGACAGGAAACTGGTCCCAGGCAGGAAACTGGTCCCAGGCAGGAAACTGGTCGGAAACTGGTCCCAGACAGGAGACTGGTCCCAGGCAGGAAACTGGTCCCAGACAGGAAACTGGTCCCAGGCAGGAAACTGGTCCCAGACAGGAAACTGGTCCCAGATTGGGAAACTGGTCGGAAACTGGTCCCAGGCAGGAAACTGGTCGGAAACTGGTCCCAGACAGGAAACTGGTCCCAGGCTGGAAACTGGTCCCAGGCAGGAAACTGGTCGGAAACTGGTCCCAGACAGGAAAATGGTCCCAGACAGGAAACTGGTCCCAGGCAGGAAACTGGTCCCAGACAGGAAACTGGTCCCAGACAGGAAACTGGTCAGAAACTGGTCCCAGACAGGAAACTGGTCCCAGACAGGAAACTGGTCCCAGGCAGGAAACTGGTCCCAGACAGGAAACTGATCCCAGGCAGGAAACTGGTCCCAGGCAGGAAACTGGTCGGAAACTGGTCCCAGACAGGAAACTGGTCGGAAACGGGTCCCAGGCAGGAAACTGGTCCCAGACAGGAAACTGGTCCCAGGCAGGAAACTGGTCGGAAACTGGTCCCAGACAGGAAACTGGTCCCAGACAGGAAACTGGTCGGAAACTGGTCCCAGACAGGAAACTGGTCCCAGGCAGGAAACTGGTCGGAAACTGGTCCCAGACAGGAAACTGGTCCCAGGCAGGAAACTGGTCGGAAACTGGTCCCAGACAGGAAACTGGTCCCAGGCAGGAAACTGGTCCCAGACAGGAAACTGGTCCCAGACAGGAAACTGGTCCCAGACAGGAAACTGGTCGGAAACTGGTCCCAGGCAGGAAACTGGTCCCAGACAGGAAACTGGTCCCAGAAAGGAAACTGGTCGGAAACTGGTCCCAGACAGGAAACTGGTCCCAGGCAGGAAACTGGTCCCAGGCAGGAAACTGGTCCCAGACAGGAAACTGGTCCCAGGCAGGAAACTGGTCCCAGGCAGGAAACTGGTCGGAAACTGGTCCCAGGCAGGAAACTGGTCCCAGACAGGAAACTGGTCCCAGACAGGAAACTGGTCCCAGGCTGGAAACTGGTCCCAGGCAGGAAACTGGTCGGAAACTGGTCCCAGACCGGAAACTGGTCCCAGGCAGGAAACTGGTCCCAGGCAGGAAACTGGTCCCAGACAGGAAACTGGTCCCAGGCAGGAAACTGGTCCCAGGCAGGAACCTGGTCGGAAACTGGTCCCAGGCAGGAAACTGGTCCCAGACAGGAAACTGTTCCCAGGCAGGAAACTGGTCCCAGGCAGGAAACTGGTCCCAGGCAGGAAACTGGTCCCAGACAGGAAACTGGTCCCAGGCAGGAAACTGGTCCCAGGAAGGAAACTGGTCGGAAACTGGTCCCAGGCAGGAAACTGGTCCCAGACAGGAAACTGTACCCAGGCAGGAAACTGGTCCCAGGCAGGAAACTGGTCCCAGGCAGGAAACTGGTCCCAGACAGGAAACTGGTCCCAGGCCGGAAACTGGTCCCAGGCAGGAAACTGGTCCCAGGCAGGAAACTGGTCGGAAACTGGTCCCAGACAGGAAACTGGTCCCAGACAGGAAACTGGTCCCAGACAGGAAACTGGTCCCAGGCAGGAAACTGGTCCCAGACAGGAAACTGGTCCCAGGCAGGAAACTGGTCCCAGAAAGGAAACTGGTCCCAGACAGGAAACTGGTCGGAAACTGGTCCCAGGCAGGAAACTGGTCGGAAACTGGTCCCAGACAGGAAACTGGTCCCAGGCTGGAAACTGGTCCCAGGCAGGAAACTGGTCGGAAACTGGTCCCAGACAGGAAACTGGTCCCAGACAGGAAACTGGTCCCAGGCAGGAAACTGGTCCCAGACAGGAAACTGGTCCCAGGCAGGAAACTGGTCCCAGACAGGAAACTGATCCCAGGCAGGAAACTGGTCCCAGGCAGGAAACTGGTCGGAAACTGGTCCCAGGCAGGAAACTGGTCCCAGACAGGAAACTGTTCCCAGGCAGGAAACTGGTCCCAGGCAGGAAACTGGTCCGAGGCAGGAAACTGGTCCCAGACAGGAAACTGGTCCCAGGCAGGAAACTGGTCCCAGGCAGGAAACTGGTCGGAAACTGGTCCCAGACAGGAGACTGGTCCCAGGCAGGAAACTGGTCCCAGACAGGAAACTGGTCCCAGGCAGGAAACTGGTCCCAGACAGGAAACTGGTCCCAGACAGGAAACTGGTCGGAAACTGGTCCCAGGCAGGAAACTGGTCGGAAACTGGTCCCAGACAGGAAACTGGTCCCAGGCAGGAAACTGGTCCCAGGCAGGAAACTGGTCGGAAACTGGTCCCAGACAGGAAACTGGTCCCAGACAGGAAACTGGTCCCAGGCAAGAAACCGGTCCCAGGCTGGAAACTGGTCCCAGGCAGGAAACTGGTCAGAAACTGGTCCCAGACAGGAAACTGGTCCCAGGCAGGAAACTGGTCCCAGGCAGGAAACTGGTCCCAGACAGGAAACTGGTCCCAGGCAGGAAACTGGTCCCAGGCAGGAAACTGGTCGGAAACTGGTCCCAGGCAGGAAACTGGTCCCAGACAGGAAACTGTTCCCAGGCAGGAAACTGGTCCCAGGCAGGAAACTGGTCCCAGGCAGGAAACTGGTCGGAAACTGGTCCCAGACAGGAAACTGGTCCCAGGCAGGAAACTGGTCCCAGACAGGAAACTGGTCGGAAACGGGTCCCAGGCAGGAAACTGGTCCCAGACAGGAAACTGGTCCCAGGCAGGAAACTGGTCGGAAACTGGTCCCAGACAGGAAACTGGTCCCAGACAGGAAACTGGTCGGAAACTGGTCCCAGACAGGAAACTGGTCCCAGGCAGGAAACTGGTCGGAAACTGGTCCCAGACAGGAAACTGGTCCCAGGCAGGAAACTGGTCGGAAACTGGTCCCAGACAGGAAACTGGTCCCAGGCAGGAAACTGGTCCCAGACAGGAAACTGGTCCCAGACAGGAAACTGGTCCCAGACAGGAAACTGGTCCCAGACACGAAACTGGTCCCAGACAGGAAACTGGTCGGAAACTGGTCCCAGGCAGGAAACTGGTCCCAGACAGGAAACTGGTCCCAGAAAGGAAACTGGTCGGAAACTGGTCCCAGACAGGAAACTGGTCCCAGGCAGGAAACTGGTCCCAGGCAGGAAACTGGTCCCAGGCTGGAAACTGGTCCCAGGCAGGAAACTGGTCGGAAACTGGTCCCAGACCGGAAACTGGTCCCAGGCAGGAAACTGGTCCCAGGCAGGAAACTGGTCCCAGGCAGGAAACTGGTCCCAGGCTGGAAACTGGTCCCAGGCAGGAAACTGGTCGGAAACTGGTCCCAGGCAGGAAACTGGTCCCAGAACGGAAACTGGTCCCAGGCAGGAAACTGGTCCCAGACAGGAAACTGGTCCCAGGCAGGAAACTGGTCCCAGGCAGGAAACTGGTCGGAAACTGGTCCCAGGCAGGAAACTGGTCCCAGACAGGAAACTGTTCCCAGGCAGGAAACTGGTCCCAGGCAGGAAACTGGTCCCAGGCAGGAAACTGGTCCCAGACAGGAAACTGGTCCCAGGCAGGAAACTGGTCCCAGGCAGGAAACTGGTCGGAAACTGGTCCCAGACAGGAAACTGGTCCCAGGCAGGAAACTGGTCCCAGACAGGAAACTGGTCCCAGGCAGGAAACTGGTCCCAGAAAGGAAACTGGTCCCAGACAGGAAACTGGTCGGAAACTGGTCCCAGGCAGGAAACTGGTCCCAGACAGGAAACTGGTCCCAGGCAGGAAACTGGTCCCAGACAGGAAACTGGTCCCAGACAGGAAACTGGTCGGAAACTGGTCCCAGGCAGGAAACTGGTCGGAAACTGGTCCCAGGCAGGAAACTGGTCCCAGACAGGAAACTGGTCCCAGGCTGGAAACTGGTCCCAGGCAGGAAACTGGTCGGAAACTGGTCCCAGACAGGAAACTGGTCCCAGACAGGAAACTGGTCCCAGGCAGGAAACTGGTCCCAGACAGGAAACTGGTCCCAGGCAGGAAACTGGTCCCAGACAGGAAACTGATCCCAGGCAGGAAACTGGTCCCAGGCAGGAAACTGGTCGGAAACTGGTCCCAGGCAGGAAACTGGTCCCAGACAGGAAACTGTTCCCAGGCAGGAAACTGGTCCCAGGCAGGAAACTGGTCCCAGACAGGAAACTGGTCCCAGGCAGGAAACTGGTCCCAGGCAGGAAACTGGTCGGAAACTGGTCCCAGACAGGAAACTGGTCCCAGACAGGAAACTGGTCCCAGGCAGGAAACTGGTCCCAGACAGGAAACTGGTCCCAGACAGGAAACTGGTCGGAAACTGGTCCCAGGCAGGAAACTGGTCGGAAACTGGTCCCAGACAGGAAACTGGTCCCAGGCTGGAAACTGGTCCCAGGCAGGAAACTGGTCGGAAACTGGTCCCAGACAGGAAACTTGTCCCAGACAGGAAACTGGTCCCAGGCAGGAAACTGGTCCCAGACAGGAAACTGGTCCCAGACAGGAAACTGGTCAGAAACTGGTCCCAGACAGGAAACTGGTCCCAGACAGGAAACTGGTCCCAGGCAGGAAACTGGTCCCAGACAGGAAACTGATCCCAGGCAGGAAACTGGTCCCAGGCAGGAAACTGGTCCCAGGCAGGAAACTGGTCCCAGACAGGAAACTGGTCCCAGGCAGGAAACTGGTCCCAGGCAGGAAACTGGTCGGAAACTGGTCCCAGACAGGAGACTGGTCCCAGGCAGGAAACTGGTCCCAGACAGGAAACTGGTCCCAGGCAGGAAACTGGTCCCAGACAGGAAACTGGTCCCAGACAGGAAACTGGTCGGAAACTGGTCCCAGGCAGGAAACTGGTCGGAAACTGGTCCCAGACAGGAAACTGGTACCAGGCTGGAAACTGGTCCCAGGCAGGAAACTGGTCGGAAACTGGTCCCAGACAGGAAACTTGTCCCAGACAGGAAACTGGTCCCAGGCAGGAAACTGGTCCCAGACAGGAAACTGGTCCCAGACAGGAAACTGGTCAGAAACTGGTCCCAGACAGGAAACTGGTCCCAGGCAGGAAACTGGTCCCAGACAGGAAACTGATCCCAGGCAGGAAACTGGTCCCAGGCAGGAAACTGGTCGGAAACTGGTCCCAGACAGGAAACTGGTCGGAAACGGGTCCCAGGCAGGAAACTGGTCCCAGACAGGAAACTGGTCCCAGGCAGGAAACTGGTCGGAAACTGGTCCCAGACAGGAAACTGGTCCCAGACAGGAAACTGGTCGGAAACTGGTCCCAGACAGGAAACTGGTCCCAGGCAGGAAACTGGTCGGAAACTGGTCCCAGACAGGAAACTGGTCCCAGGCAGGAAACTGGTCGGAAACTGGTCCCAGACAGGAAACTGGTCCCAGGCAGGAAACTGGTCGGAAACTGGTCCCAGGCAGGAAACTGGTCCCAGACAGGAAACTGGTCCCAGGCAGGAAACTGGTCCCAGACAGGAAACTGGTCCCAGGCAGGAAACTGGTCCCAGACAGGAAACTGGTCCCAGGTAGGAAACTGGTCCCAGACAGGAAACTGGTCCCAGGCAGGAAACTGGTCGGAAACTGGTCCCAGGCAGGAAACTGGTCCCAGACAGGAAACTGGTCCCAGGCAGGAAACTGGTCCCAGACAGGAAACTGGTCCCAGGCAGGAAACGGGTCCCAGGCAGGAAACTGGTCCCAGACAGGAAACTGGTCCCAGGAAGGAAACTGGTCGGAAACTGGTCCCAGACAGGAAACTGGTCCCAGACAGGAAACTGGTCCCAGGCAGGAAACTGGTCCCAGGCAGGAAACTGGTCAGAAACTGGTCCCAGACAGGAGACTGGTCCCAGGCAGGAAACTGGTCCCAGACAGGAAACTGGTCCCAGGCAGGAAACTGGTCCCAGACAGGAAACTGGTCCCAGATTGGGAAACTGGTCGGAAACTGGTCCCAGGCAGGAAACTGGTCGGAAACTGGTCCCAGACAGGAAACTGGTCCCAGGCTGGAAACTGGTCCCAGGCAGGAAACTGGTCGGAAACTGGTCCCAGACAGGAAACTGGTCCCAGACAGGAAACTGGTCCCAGGCAAGAAAATGGTCCCAGATTGGGAAACTGGTCGGAAACTGGTCCCAGGCAGGAAACTGGTCGGAAACTGGTCCCAGACAGGAAACTGGTCCCAGGCTGGAAACTGGTCCCAGGCAGGAAACTGGTCGGAAACTGGTCCCAGGCAGGAAACTGGTCCCAGACAGGAAACTGGTCCCAGACAGGAAACTGGTCAGAAACTGGTCCCAGACAGGAAACTGGTCCCAGACAGGAAACTGGTCCCAGGCAGGAAACTGGTCCCAGACAGGAAACTGATCCCAGGCAGGAAACTGGTCCCAGGCAGGAAACTGGTCGGAAACTGGTCCCAGACAGGAAACTGGTCGGAAACGGGTCCCAGGCAGGAAACTGGTCCCAGACAGGAAACTGGTCCCAGGCAGGAAACTGGTCGGAAACTGGTCCCAGACAGGAAACTGGTCGGAAACTGGTCCCAGACAGGAAACTGGTCCCAGGCAGGAAACTGGTCGGAAACTGGTCCCAGACAGGAAACTGGTCCCAGGCAGGAAACTGGTCGGAAACTGGTCCCAGACAGGAAACTGGTCCCAGGCAGGAAACTGGTCGGAAACTGGTCCCAGGCAGGAAACTGGTCCCAGACAGGAAACTGGTCCCAGGCAGGAAACTGGTCCCAGGCAGGAAACTGGTCCCAGGAAGGAAACTGGTCGGAAACTGGTCCCAGGCAGGAAACTGGTCCCAGACAGGAAACTGGTCCCAGGCAGGAAACTGGTCCCAGACAGGAAACTGGTCCCAGGCAGGAAACTGGTCGGAAACTGGTCCCAGGCAGGAAACTGGTCCCAGGCAGGAAACTGGTCCCAGACAGGAAACTGGTCCCAGGCAGGAAACTGGTCCCAGACAGGAAACTGGTCCCAGGCAGGAAACGGGTCCCAGGCAGGAAACTGGTCCCAGACAGGAAACTGGTCCCAGGCAGGAAACTGGTCGGAAACTGGTCCCAGACAGGAAACTGGTCCCAGACAGGAAACTGGTCGGAAACTGGTCCCAGACAGGAAACTGGTCCCAGGCAGGAAACTGGTCCCAGACAGGAAACTGGTTCCAGGCAGGAAACTGGTCCCAGACAGGAAACTGGTCCCAGACAGGAAACTGGTCCCAGGCAGGAAACTGGTCCCAGACAGGAAACTGGTCCCAGACAGGAAACTGGTCGGAAACTGGTCCCAGACAGGAAACTGGTCCCAGACAGGAAACTGGTCCCAGACAGGAAACTGGTCCCAGGCAGGAAACTGGTCCCAGGCAGGAAACTGGTCGGAAACTGGTCCCAGGCAGGAAACTGGTCCCAGACAGGAAACTGGTCCCAGACAGGAAACTGGTCGGAAACTGGTCCCAGACAGGAAACTGGTCCCAGACAGGAAACTGGTCCCAGACAGGAAACTGGTCCCAGGCAGGAAACTGGTCCCAGGCAGGAAACTGGTCGGAAACTGGTCCCAGGCAGGAAACTGGTCGGAAACTGGTCCCAGGCAGGAAACTGGTCCCAGACAGGAAACTGGTCCCAGACAGGAAACTGGTCCCAGACAGGAAACTGGTCCCAGACAGGAAACTGGTCCCAGGCAGGAAACTGGTCCCAGGCAGGAAACTGGTCGGAAACTGGTCCCAGGCAGGAAACTGGTCGGAAACTGGTCCCAGGCAGGAAACTGGTCCCAGACAGGAAACTGGTCCCAGACAGGAAACTGGTCCCAGGCAGGAAACTGGTCGGAAACTAGTCCCAGACAGGAAACTGGTCGGAAACTGGTCCCAGGCAGGAAACTGGTCCCAGGCAGGAAACTGGTCGGAAACTGGTCCCAGGCAGGAAACTGGTCCCAGACAGGAAACTGGTCCCAGACAGGAAACTGGTCCCAGGCAGGAAACTGGTCGGAAACTGGTCCCAGACAGGAAACTGGTCGGAAACTGGTCCCAGGCAGGAAACTGGTCCCAGACAGGAAACTGGTCGGAAACTGGTCCCAGACAGGAAACTGGTCCCAGGCAGGAAACTGGTCCCAGGCAGGAAACTGGTCCCAGACAGGAAACTGGTCCCAGGCAGGAAACTGGTCCCAGGCAGGAAACTGGTCGGAAACTGGTCCCAGGCAGGAAACTGGTCCCAGACAGGAAACTGGTCCCTGGCAGGAAACTGGTCCCAGAAAGGAAACTGGTCCCAGACAGGAAACTGGTCGGAAACTGGTCCCAGGCAGGAAACTGGTCCCAGAAAGGAAACTGGTCCCAGACAGGAAACTGGTCGGAAACTGGTCCCAGGCAGGAAACTGGTCCCAGACAGGAAACTGGTCCCAGGCAGGAAACTGGTCCCAGACAGGAAACTGGTCCCAGACAGGAAACTGGTCGGAAACTGGTCCCAGGCAGGAAACTGGTCGGAAACTGGTCCCAGGCAGGAAACTGGTCCCAGACAGGAAACTGGTCCCAGGCTGGAAACTGGTCCCAGGCAGGAAACTGGTCGGAAACTGGTCCCAGACAGGAAACTGGTCCCAGACAGGAAACTGGTCCCAGGCAGGAAACTGGTCCCAGACAGGAAACTGGTCCCAGGCAGGAAACTGGTCCCAGACAGGAAACTGATCCCAGGCAGGAAACTGGTCCCAGGCAGGAAACTGGTCGGAAACTGGTCCCAGGCAGGAAACTGGTCCCAGACAGGAAACTGTTCCCAGGCAGGAAACTGGTCCCAGGCAGGAAACTGGTCCCAGACAGGAAACTGGTCCCAGGCAGGAAACTGGTCCCAGGCAGGAAACTGGTCGGAAACTGGTCCCAGACAGGAAACTGGTCCCAGACAGGAAACTGGTCCCAGGCAGGAAACTGGTCCCAGACAGGAAACTGGTCCCAGACAGGAAACTGGTCGGAAACTGGTCCCAGGCAGGAAACTGGTCGGAAACTGGTCCCAGACAGGAAACTGGTCCCAGGCTGGAAACTGGTCCCAGGCAGGAAACTGGTCGGAAACTGGTCCCAGACAGGAAACTTGTCCCAGACAGGAAACTGGTCCCAGACAGGAAACTGGTCCCAGACAGGAAACTGGTCAGAAACTGGTCCCAGACAGGAAACTGGTCCCAGACAGGAAACTGGTCCCAGGCAGGAAACTGGTCCCAGACAGGAAACTGATCCCAGGCAGGAAACTGGTCCCAGGCAGGAAACTGGTCCCAGGCAGGAAACTGGTCCCAGACAGGAAACTGGTCCCAGGCAGGAAACTGGTCCCAGGCAGGAAACTGGTCGGAAACTGGTCCCAGACAGGAGACTGGTCCCAGGCAGGAAACTGGTCCCAGACAGGAAACTGGTCCCAGGCAGGAAACTGGTCCCAGACAGGAAACTGGTCCCAGACAGGAAACTGGTCGGAAACTGGTCCCAGGCAGGAAACTGGTCGGAAACTGGTCCCAGACAGGAAACTGGTACCAGGCTGGAAACTGGTCCCAGGCAGGAAACTGGTCGGAAACTGGTCCCAGACAGGAAACTTGTCCCAGACAGGAAACTGGTCCCAGGCAGGAAACTGGTCCCAGACAGGAAACTGGTCCCAGACAGGAAACTGGTCAGAAACTGGTCCCAGACAGGAAACTGGTCCCAGGCAGGAAACTGGTCCCAGACAGGAAACTGATCCCAGGCAGGAAACTGGTCCCAGGCAGGAAACTGGTCGGAAACTGGTCCCAGACAGGAAACTGGTCGGAAACGGGTCCCAGGCAGGAAACTGGTCCCAGACAGGAAACTGGTCCCAGGCAGGAAACTGGTCGGAAACTGGTCCCAGACAGGAAACTGGTCCCAGACAGGAAACTGGTCGGAAACTGGTCCCAGACAGGAAACTGGTCCCAGGCAGGAAACTGGTCGGAAACTGGTCCCAGACAGGAAACTGGTCCCAGGCAGGAAACTGGTCGGAAACTGGTCCCAGACAGGAAACTGGTCCCAGGCAGGAAACTGGTCGGAAACTGGTCCCAGGCAGGAAACTGGTCCCAGACAGGAAACTGGTCCCAGGCAGGAAACTGGTCCCAGACAGGAAACTGGTCCCAGGCAGGAAACTGGTCCCAGACAGGAAACTGGTCCCAGGTAGGAAACTGGTCCCAGACAGGAAACTGGTCCCAGGCAGGAAACTGGTCGGAAACTGGTCCCAGGCAGGAAACTGGTCCCAGACAGGAAACTGGTCCCAGGCAGGAAACTGGTCCCAGACAGGAAACTGGTCCCAGGCAGGAAACGGGTCCCAGGCAGGAAACTGGTCCCAGACAGGAAACTGGTCCCAGGAAGGAAACTGGTCGGAAACTGGTCCCAGACAGGAAACTGGTCCCAGACAGGAAACTGGTCCCAGGCAGGAAACTGGTCCCAGGCAGGAAACTGGTCAGAAACTGGTCCCAGACAGGAGACTGGTCCCAGGCAGGAAACTGGTCCCAGACAGGAAACTGGTCCCAGGCAGGAAACTGGTCCCAGACAGGAAACTGGTCCCAGATTGGGAAACTGGTCGGAAACTGGTCCCAGGCAGGAAACTGGTCGGAAACTGGTCCCAGACAGGAAACTGGTCCCAGGCTGGAAACTGGTCCCAGGCAGGAAACTGGTCGGAAACTGGTCCCAGACAGGAAACTGGTCCCAGACAGGAAACTGGTCCCAGGCAGGAAACTGGTCCCAGACAGGAAACTGGTCCCAGACAGGAAACTGGTCAGAAACTGGTCCCAGACAGGAAACTGGTCCCAGACAGGAAACTGGTCCCAGGCAGGAAACTGGTCCCAGACAGGAAACTGATCCCAGGCAGGAAACTGGTCCCAGGCAGGAAACTGGTCGGAAACTGGTCCCAGACAGGAAACTGGTCGGAAACGGGTCCCAG
Organism: Telmatherina bonti; assembly: GCF_933228915.1. Taxonomy (NCBI): domain Eukaryota; kingdom Metazoa; phylum Chordata; class Actinopteri; order Atheriniformes; family Telmatherinidae; genus Telmatherina; species Telmatherina bonti. The sequence continues at coordinate 39,629,514 of NC_136622.1, forward strand.
GCAGGAAACTGGTCCCAGACAGGAAACTGGTCCCAGGCAGGAAACTGGTCGGAAACTGGTCCCAGACAGGAAACTGGTCGGAAACTGGTCCCAGACAGGAAACTGGTCCCAGGCAGGAAACTGGTCGGAAACTGGTCCCAGACAGGAAACTGGTCCCAGGCAGGAAACTGGTCGGAAACTGGTCCCAGACAGGAAACTGGTCCCAGGCAGGAAACTGGTCGGAAACTGGTCCCAGGCAGGAAACTGGTCCCAGACAGGAAACTGGTCCCAGGCAGGAAACTGGTCCCAGGCAGGAAACTGGTCCCAGGAAGGAAACTGGTCGGAAACTGGTCCCAGGCAGGAAACTGGTCCCAGACAGGAAACTGGTCCCAGGCAGGAAACTGGTCCCAGACAGGAAACTGGTCCCAGGCAGGAAACTGGTCGGAAACTGGTCCCAGGCAGGAAACTGGTCCCAGGCAGGAAACTGGTCCCAGACAGGAAACTGGTCCCAGGCAGGAAACTGGTCCCAGACAGGAAACTGGTCCCAGGCAGGAAACGGGTCCCAGGCAGGAAACTGGTCCCAGACAGGAAACTGGTCCCAGGCAGGAAACTGGTCGGAAACTGGTCCCAGACAGGAAACTGGTCCCAGACAGGAAACTGGTCGGAAACTGGTCCCAGACAGGAAACTGGTCCCAGGCAGGAAACTGGTCCCAGACAGGAAACTGGTTCCAGGCAGGAAACTGGTCCCAGACAGGAAACTGGTCCCAGACAGGAAACTGGTCCCAGGCAGGAAACTGGTCCCAGACAGGAAACTGGTCCCAGACAGGAAACTGGTCGGAAACTGGTCCCAGACAGGAAACTGGTCCCAGACAGGAAACTGGTCCCAGACAGGAAACTGGTCCCAGGCAGGAAACTGGTCCCAGGCAGGAAACTGGTCGGAAACTGGTCCCAGGCAGGAAACTGGTCCCAGACAGGAAACTGGTCCCAGACAGGAAACTGGTCGGAAACTGGTCCCAGACAGGAAACTGGTCCCAGACAGGAAACTGGTCCCAGACAGGAAACTGGTCCCAGGCAGGAAACTGGTCCCAGGCAGGAAACTGGTCGGAAACTGGTCCCAGGCAGGAAACTGGTCGGAAACTGGTCCCAGGCAGGAAACTGGTCCCAGACAGGAAACTGGTCCCAGACAGGAAACTGGTCCCAGACAGGAAACTGGTCCCAGGCAGGAAACTGGTCCCAGGCAGGAAACTGGTCGGAAACTGGTCCCAGGCAGGAAACTGGTCGGAAACTGGTCCCAGGCAGGAAACTGGTCCCAGACAGGAAACTGGTCCCAGACAGGAAACTGGTCCCAGGCAGGAAACTGGTCGGAAACTAGTCCCAGACAGGAAACTGGTCGGAAACTGGTCCCAGGCAGGAAACTGGTCCCAGGCAGGAAACTGGTCGGAAACTGGTCCCAGGCAGGAAACTGGTCCCAGACAGGAAACTGGTCCCAGACAGGAAACTGGTCCCAGGCAGGAAACTGGTCGGAAACTGGTCCCAGACAGGAAACTGGTCGGAAACTGGTCCCAGGCAGGAAACTGGTCCCAGACAGGAAACTGGTCGGAAACTGGTCCCAGACAGGAAACTGGTCCCAGGCAGGAAACTGGTCCCAGGCAGGAAACTGGTCCCAGACAGGAAACTGGTCCCAGGCAGGAAACTGGTCCCAGGCAGGAAACTGGTCGGAAACTGGTCCCAGGCAGGAAACTGGTCCCAGACAGGAAACTGGTCCCTGGCAGGAAACTGGTCCCAGGCAGGAAACTGGTCGGAAACTGGTCCCAGACAGGAAACTGGTCCCAGGCAGGAAACTGGTCCCAGACAGGAAACTGGTCCCTGGCAGGAAACTGGTCCCAGGCAGGAAACTGGTCGGAAACTGGTCCCAGGCAGGAAACTGGTCCCAGGCAGGAAACTGGTCGGAAACTGGTCCCAGACAGGAAACTGGTCCCAGGCAGGAAACTGGTCCCTGGCAGGAAACTGGTCCCAGGCAGGAAACTGGTCGGAAACTGGTCCCAGACAGGAAACTGGTCCCAGACAGGAAACTGGTCCCAGGCAGGAAACTGGTCGGAAACTGGTCCCAGGCAGGAAACTGGTCCCAGACAGGAAACTGGTCCCAGGCAGGAAACTGGTCCCAGACAGGAAACTGGTCCCAGGCAGGAAACCGGTCCCAGACAGGAAACTGGTCCCAGACAGGAAACTGGTCCCAGACAGGAAACTGGTCCCAGACAGGAAACTGGTCCCAGGCAGGAAACCGGTCCCAGACAGGAAACCGGTCCCAGGCAGGAAACTGGTCCCAGGTAGGAAACTGGTCCCAGACAGGAAACTGGTCCCAGCATCTGAGACTGGTTCTTTGGGCTCTTGCAGAGATATTTTTGATGTTTGTTAAAGCTGGGGAATGTTAGCATGACTTCCAGGAGATGAAGTTGACCGGAGACTCGGAGTCTGAACTCTCTGAACTTCTGGGAATTCCAGTTTGTCCGGGGAATGTCTGTCCCTTCACCACCAACGTCTATAAATAGACACTCACTGGAAACGTTATCATTCATCTGAGTCCTCCTTTCTTTCTTCAGATTCCTCCTGGTTCCTGTTTTGTCCTTCCCTCCATCCTTCCTCCTCGACCAGGCCTCTGAAATATTAATCAGGTTATAAACACACACAGTTAGTGTGTCTCCTCCTGCAATCAATAGGTCCACAAAAAGCCTCCCTCCCCCCCCCCCACTCTGGCCCGGCTTCATGGGTCCAGAACCCGTTCAGTTCGGCTACGACGGCCAGAACCCTGGATGTGGTGGTGTTTCAGCGGAACGTTGTGCTGACTCATGTCGGGAGATTTATTAAATTCGGACTAAACGTGTTTTCCTACTCAAGCTTTATTTACAGCCTGGAACAGCAGAAACTTCTTCTGACTTCCAGAATTCATGCACTCGGATCGTTGACAGTTTCTGGGTCGGAGAGTTGATGTGTTGCGACACCCCGAACCACCTGAAGGACCACCTGAAGAACCACCTGAAGAACCACCTGAAGGACCACCTGAAGAACCACCTGAACGACCACCTGAAGGACCACGTGAAGAACCACCTGAAGGACCACCTGAAGAACCACCTGAAGAACCACCTGAAGGACCACCTGAAGGACCACCAGAAGAGCCACCTGAAGGACCACCTGAAGAACCACCTGAAGAACCACCTGAAGGACCACCTGAAGAACCACCTGAAGGACCACCTGAAGGACCACGTGAAGAACCACCTGAAGAACCACCTGAAGGACCACCTGAAGGACCACCTGAAGGACCACCTGAAGAACCACCTGAAGAACCACCTGAAGGACCACCTGAAGGACCACCTGAAGAACTACCTGAAGGACCACCTGAAGAACCACCTGAACGACCACCTGAACGACCACCTGAAGAACCACCTGAAGGACCACCTGAAGGACCACCTGAAGGACCACCTGAAGGACCACGTGAACGACCACCTGAAGGACCACCTGAAGGACCACCTGAAGAACCACCTGAAGGACCACCTGAAGAACCACCTGAAGGACCACGTGAAGGACCACGTGAAGGACCACGTGAAGAACCACCTGAAGGACCACCTGAACGACCACCTGAAGAACCACCTGAAGAACCACCTGAAGGACCACCTGAACGACCACCTGAAGAACCACCTGAAGGACCACCTGAAGAACCACCTGAAGGACCACCTGAAGGACCACCTGAAGAATCCACCTGAAGGACCACGTAAAGAACCACCTAAACGACCACCTGAAGAACCACCTGAAGGACCACCTGAAGAACCACCTGAAGGACCATCTGAAGAACCATCTGAAGAACCATCTGAAGGACCACCTGAAGGACCACCTGAAGGACCATCTGAAGAACCACCTGAAGGACCACCTCAAGGACCATCTGAAGAACCATCTGAAGAACCATCTGAAGGACCACGTGAACGACCACCTGAAGGACCACCTGAAGAACCATCTGAAGGACCATCTGAAGAACCACCTGAAGGACCACCTGAAGAACCACCTGAAGGACCACCTGAAGGACCATCTGAAGAACCATCTGAAGAACCATCTGAAGGACCACCTGAAGGACCACCTGAAGAACCACCTGAAGGACCACGTGAACGGCCACCTGAAGGACCACCTGAAGGACCACCTGAAGAACCACCTGAACGACCACCTGAAGGACCACCTGAAGAACCACCTGAACGACCACCTGAACGACCACCTGAAGAACCACCTGAAGGACCACCTGAAGAACCACCTGAAGGACCACCTGAAGAACCACCTGAACGACCACCTGAAGGACCACGTGAAGGACCACATGAAGAACCACCTGAAGGACCACCTGAAGGACCACCTGAAGAACCACCTGAAGAACCACCTGAAGGACCACCTGAACGACCACCTGAAGAACCACCTGAAGGACCACCTGAAGAACCACCTGAAGGACCACCTGAACGACCACCTGAAGAATCCACCTGAAGGACCACGTAAAGAACCACCTGAAGGACCACCTGAAGAACCACCTGAAGGACCACCTGAAGGACCACCTGAAGAACCACCTGAAGGACCATCTGAAGAACCATCTGAAGAACCATCTGAAGGACCACCTGAAGGACCATCTGAAGAACCACCTGAAGAACCATCTGAAGGACCACCTGAACGACCACCTGAACGACCACCTGAACGACCATCTGAAGAACCACCTGAAGGACCACCTGAAGGACCATCTGAAGAACCACCTGAAGGACCACCTGAAGGACCATTTGAAGAACCACCTGAAGGACCACCTGAAGAACCACCTGAAGGACCATCTGAAGAACCATCTGAAGGACCATCTGAAGAACCATCTGAAGGACCACCTGAACGACCACCTGAAGGACCACCTGAAGAACCACCTGAAGGACCATCTGAAGAACCATCTGAAGGACCATCTGAAGAACCACCTGAAGGACCACCTGAAGAACCACCTGAAGGACCATCTGAAGGACCATCTGAAGAACCATCTGAAGAAACACCTGAAGTACCACCTGAAGGACCACCTGAAGAACCACCTGAAGGACCATCTGAAGGACCATCTGAAGAACCATCTGAAGAACCATCTGAAGGACCACCTGAAGGACCACCTGAAGAACCACCTGAAGGACCACCTGAAGAACCACCTGAAGGACCATCTGAAGAACCATCTGAAGAACCATCTGAAGGACCCCCTGAACGACCACCTGAAGGACCACCTGAAGAACCACCTGAAGAACCACCTGAAGAACCATCTGAAGAACCACCTGAAGAACCACCTGAAGAACCATCTGAAGAACCACCTGAAGGACCACCTGAAGGACCATCTGAAGAACCACCTGAAGGACCACCTGAAGAACCATCTGAAGAACCACCTGGAGGACCATCTGAAGAACCACAGGCTTTATTTAAACCGGGTTTCACCTTAAATCCAGTTGAAGACTTTCATCAGAACCGTTAAATCCTCACAGTCGTCGTTTTATCTGCCGATTGGAAGCCGAGCGCGCTCCTCCGTCTTCTCGGGACGACACAGGGTTGGTATGCTGAGAGAAGTGCAGGGATGCAAAGGAGCGGTCCTGGTCCTGGTCCTGGTACGGGTCCGGGTCGTGACCCTGGTCCTAGTCCGGGTCTTGGTCCGGGTCCTGGTTCTGATCCTGGTCCTGATCCTGTTCCTGGTTCTGACCCTGGTTCTGGTCCAGTTCCTGGTCCTGGTTCTGGTCCTGGTCCTGATCCCGTTCCTGGTTCTGGTCCTGGTCCCGTTCCTGGTTCTGGTCCTGGTCCCGTTCCTGGTTCAGGTCCTGGTCCTGATCCCGTTCCTGGTCCTGGTCCTGGTCCTGGTCCCGTTCCTGGAACTGGTCCTGTGAAGTGGTAAAGTGGAAACGGTCTTCGTGGTCCACGTGTCCGCATGGATCCTTGCGTCTCGGCTGTTTCTTACCGTCCAACAGGGACTTCTGTTCGTGTCCTTTCACTCGGCTTTTTCTCCCGACGCCACAGATCCTTTCCCAACATACCGCTCTGCGGACAGACCACAGTTCTGGAGAAATACTGAGTGAACTTATTGATGAGCCAGAACTCATCCAGATTTGGTGGATGCTGGGTTTATACCCAGTGTTGGCACCCTCACCGGCCACCAGTCAACCTGCTGAATGGAGAATCTTCCAGAACCACCACACTGGATATGTAGACAACTATTCATTCAGAAAACTATTTCATGGTGATACGGCTTTGCCTCTACAGATATTATTAGTTGCAATAACCAGGTTTTTCATACGTTATTGATCTTATTTATCTTTGTGATTAGATGTAATCGATATAAGCGTCCCATTTCGTTGTTTTTCTTTCTGATACTTCTGTTTGAACAACACCGTCCAATGTTCTCTCAGTGATTAATGTTCTAAAAATAACATGTAGCTACAGGACGCACGGCCAACCCTTTTAATGATGAGCGCTGAGCTGAAACGTAAAGCAGGGAAATTATCCTGAAAACAGCCCAGGGCTCAGAGGGTTAAAGGGCCATGAGTGTATTTTTCATGTTTGGGCCCATTAGATATAAATAATGCAAACACACCGCTGCCGCTGACTGTCTCCTCAGCTGTTAGATTGTTTCTCCATCCTTCCTGCTCAGCTGATTTATGCACGTTTCACAGTTACATCGCCTGAAGAAATCAGGAGAGCCTTTTCACCAGCAGGAGGGGAGCTGCACGTCAGACGGATAGTCAACGCTGATGACTCGTGTGCATGTTTTCGTCGTTGACGTGCCTTTGCAGGAAACTTCTGAGGTGGAAACTAAGGACAAAGATGTTAAACAGAAAGTGGAGCATACAGGGAGGCGAGCAGACCGGGTTTCCGGAAGTTTAATATGATACGGACGCTGGATAACAGCTGACCCGTCTCACTCCTGCAGAGCTGAAGCTTCAGATGTGTCTTCATGTCATCCAGAGCGTCAGCTTTCCAATGTTTTCTTTGCATTCTTTATCAATATTTAACTGGAAGTCGACATGTGCATGCGTGTGCACGCTGGTCTCATGTTAGCCACATGGAGCGTGAGTGTGTGGGTGCACATGCTGCACATGTATCTTCAGGCAGTTTGTGTTCATTTCTGCATGTTGCTGCTTCATCTTTTCTCTTTTTCCAAACATTATTCAGAAATATGTTTTTTTTTTTTTTCGTTACAACATCATGTCCAAACTGAAATATGTGATTAAGGTATGAAGATTGGTGTCTCAGTGGTTTATTCACTGACTGGTATGAAAAAATGCTATGCTTATGCTAATTTCAGGTATATGAGTTAGCGATGTGGAAACATTTAAAAATATCCACGTTAAAGGATGGGAAAAAACAGGACAAAAGAAAAGGTAACCATCAACTACTTAGCCATTAATACTGCTAAAAATTGCATTGAACAAAAGCCAGTATGGTTATAATGGCTGGTTAAATGCTAATTGAGATGCTAGCAGAGTTTAATCAAATAAAAATAAACTAAAATAAGAAATTCTGTGAACTCAGAATCCTAAACTGGATATTTGATGTTTATTTCAGTTGCTTGAGACTTGTTCTGTTAGTAATTAGTAATATGCTAACTGCTAAGCTAAGCTAACAGGTAATGTCAAAGTAATGGCTAAATCTTTTTGCCAGAAATGTAATTGGTTACAAAAGATGTTAAAAAATAGAAAAGCTAACTATTAATAATGACAAAATATTTGATTGACTTGAACAAATGCTAATATTGTCACATAAGTGGTAAAATCAACACTTAATTGCTTTTCATATTTGTTTGTATGCTTTGGGTAACAAAATATGAGCATAATCTTCCTTTATATCAGGAATTATATGTAAAACGCTAGCCAAATGCTAGCCAAACATATGTAAACACGAGTCGGGCTCAGATAGCCTGTTTGTGTTGCTGAGCCTCAGTTTGCAGTTTAAATGTTTTAGCATGCAGCTCCGGTGTCTGTCCGGCTGTCTGGGTGTTTTGTTTGTGGACAGTGTTTTGTTTTACTAAGTGCTTCCTGACCTCTTAGCATAATTCACAGACAAACTTCTGTCAGATAAACCTTGGAACAAGCTAATTTTACCTCGCAGAATATTCACCCCTTGGTGAAAGAATCAAACGGTGGTTCAAATGTTTCGCATCACAAAGATAAAAAATCTTACATAGAAATGTTTTTACTGGAAAAACAGTTTATAACACATTTTAATGTGAATGAATTTGGAATTTTATTCAAATTAAAAACTACAGAAACTTATCTGACGAACATTTTGTGAGAACCGACTGACAGCGTATTTACTGATAAATGTATCTTAACTGCCCAGTTTAGTTTAGCAGTTTAGCAGCCATGTGGGACAGTTAGCGACTCGGTGCGTCACCTGCCTGCGCAAAGCAGCTGGACTGAAACTGGCCTGGCTTCTGGACTGGAACTAGACCGGTGGCAGGACTGGACTGAAACTTGTCTGGTTTCTGGACTGGAACTGGACCAGTTGCGAGACTGGATTGAAACTGGTCGGGTTTGTGGACTGGAGCTAGACCGGTGGCAGGAACGGACTGAAACTGGTCTGGTTTCTGTACTGGAACTGGACCAGTGGAAGGACTGGACTGAAACTGGTCTGGTTTCTGGACTGGAACTGGACCAGTTGCGAGACTGGACTGAAACTGGTCTGGTTTCTGGACTGGAACTGGACCAGTTGCGAGACTGGACTGAAAATGGTCTGGTTTCTGGACTGGAACTGGACCAGTTGGGGGACTGGACTGGAACTGGTCTGGTTTCTGGACTGGAACTGGACCAGTTGGGGGACTGGACTGGAACTGGTCTGGTTTCTGGACTGGAACTGGACCAGTTGCGAGACTGGACTGGAACTGGTCTAGTTTCTGGACTGGAACTGGACCAGTTGGGGGACTGGACTGGAACTGGTCTGGTTTCTGGACTGGAACTGGACCAGTGGTGGGACTGGACTGGAACTGGTCTGGTTTCTGGACTGGAACTGGACCAGTGGTGGGACTGGACTGAAACTGGTCTGATTTCTGGACTGGAACTGGACCAGTTGCGAGACTGGACTGAAACTGGTCTGGTTTCTGGTCTGGAACTGGACCAGTGGTGGGACTGGACTGGAACGGTCTGGTTTCTGGTCTGGAACTGGACCAGTTGCGAGACTGGACTGAAACTGGTCTGCTTTCTGGACTGGAACTGGACCAGTGGTGGGACTGCACTGAAACTGGTCTGGTTTCTGGACTGGAACTGGACCAGTGGTGGGACTGGACTGAAACTGGTCTGGTTTCTGGACTGGAACTGAACCAGTGGTGGGACTGGACTGAAACTGGTCTGGTTTCTGGTCTGGAACTGGACCAGTGGTGGGACTGGACTGGAACTGGTCTGGTTTCTGGTCTGGAACTGGACCAGTGGTGGGACTGGACTGAAACTGGTCTGGTTTCTGGACTGGAACTGGACCAGTGGTGGGACTGCACTGAAACTGGTCTGATTTCTGGACTGGAACTGGACCAGTTGCGAGACTGGACTGAAACTGGTCTGGTTTCTGGACTGGAACTGGACCAGTGGTGGGACTGCACTGAAACTGGTCTGATTTCTGGACTGGAACTAGACCAGTTGCGAGACTGGACTGAAACTGGTCTGGTTTCTGGACTGGAACTGGACCAGTTGCGAGACTGGACAGAAACTGGTCTGGTTTCTGGACTGGAACTGGACCAGTGGTGGGACTGCACTGAAACTGGTCTGGAACTGGACCAGTGGTGGGACTGGACTGAAACTGGTCTGGTTTCTGGACTGGAACTGAACCAGTGGTGGGACTGGACTGAAACTGGTCTGGTTTCTGGTCTGGAACTGGACCAGTGGTGGGACTGGACTGGAACTGGTCTGGTTTCTGGTCTGGAACTGGACCAGTGGTGGGACTGGACTGAAACTGGTCTGGTTTCTGGACTGGAACTGAACCAGTGGTGGGACTGGACTGGAACTGGTCTGGTTTCTGGACTGGAACTGAACCAGTGGTGGGACTGGACTGGAACTGGTCTGGTTTCTGGTCTGGAACTGGACCAGTGGTGGGACTGGACTGAAACTGGTCTGATTTCTGGACTGGAACTGGACCAGTTCCGAGACTGGACTGGAACTGGTCTGGTTTCTGGTCTGGAACTGGACCAGTGGTGGGACTGGACTGGAACTGGTCTGGTTTCTGGTCTGGAACTGGACCAGTTGCGAGACTGGACTGAAACTAGTCTGGTTTCTGGTCTGGAACTGGACCAGTGGTGGGATTGGACTGGAACTGGTCTGGTTTCTGGTCTGGAACTGGACCAGTAGTGGGACTGGACTGGAACTGGTCTGGTTTCTGGTCTGGAACTGGACCAGTGGTGGGACTGGACTGAAACTGGTCTGGTTTCTGGACTGGAACTGAACCAGTGGTGGGACTGGACTGAAACTGGTCTGGTTTCTGGTCTGGAACTGAACCAGTGGTGGGACTGGACTGGAACTGGTCTGGTTTCTGGTCTGGAACTGGACCAGTGGTGGGACTGGACTGGAACTGGTCTGGTTTCTGGACTGGAACTGGACCAGTGGTGGGACTGGACTGGAACTGGTCTGGTTTCTGGTCTGGAGCTGGACCGGTGGTGGGACTGGACTGGAACTGTTCTGGTTTCTGGTCTGGAACTGGACCAGTGGTGGGACTGGACAGGAACTGGTCTGGTTTCTGGTCTGGAACTGGACTAGTGGTGGGACTGGACTGGAACTGGTCTGGTTTCTGATCTGGAACTGGACCAGTGGTGGGACTGGACTGGAACTGGTCTGGTTTCTGGTCTGGAACTGGACCAGTGGTGGGACTGGACTGGAACTGGTCTGGTTTTTGGTCTGGAACTGGACCAGTGGTGGGACTGGACTGGAACTGGTCTGGTTTCTGGTCTGGAACTGGACCAGTGGTGGGACTGGACTGGAACTGGTCTGGTTTCTGGTCTGGAGCTGGACCGGTGGTGGGACTGGACTGGAACTGTTCTGGTTTCTGGTCTGGAACTGGACCAGTGGTGGGACTGGACAGGAACTGGTCTGGTTTCTGGTCTGGAACTGGACCAGTGGTGGGACTGGACTGGAACTGGTCTGGTTTCTGGTCTGGAACTGGACCAGTGGTAGGACTGGACTGGAACTGGTGTGGTTTCTGATCTGGAACTGGACCAGTGGTGGGACTGGA